>NC_142110.1:19763960-20101460 GCF_056152115.1 Neolamprologus brichardi
ATTTATTTTTTCTCTGAAAATGATAAATGACCACCTTGCACTATAACGTGATGTGAGTGGAACTTTTTTCTGTTTTGAATAGTCATATTTTATCTGAAGTGTAACCTATAGCATTGCTTTACTGCCTTGACAAAATAAACCATTGCCTTACATCACTGAGGCATAATGGTTTCCAAATACATTTCAAGCAGTGGTGTCACGGCATCTTCTACAGGATGTAATAATTTTGAGAAGCTATGCTTCAGTGGAGGTGAAAGAACTAATGTAATGATTTATATATAATTGGCCTGTATCTTTTTTTGTATCATAATTGTTATCCAACTGTGATATTATCCAATGCCTGAAAGAAAAAGCCAGTTTTCTTTAGTTTTTTCTAGACAGTCTGCTTAACTGCAGCAATTGCCGGTCATATGACTATTTCCTTGTGTATTTATTCTGCCAAGGCTATCATTCTGTTCATTTTTGGACTATACAAAATGTAAAAAAATGTATAAAATGTATATTTTCACTATTTTGTTTTAGTGTTAAACACTTTGGCTTTAAATGTGCCATAGAATTCAAATGTGTGTGTACTTAATTTTTTTACTTACTTACTAGGTATAAATTCTTTTGATGAAAAACAAGTTTGTGGCTATTATTTTTTTATTCAGAAATTACATTTTTTTTGATTATTTGAAATTTGCTAATGGAGTTTACTTGGATCACACATGACATGATTTGCTGCACAATACTTTACACTGTTTTTTTTGTTGTTGTTTTTTGATTAAGCAAACAAATAATGCAACTACAAGTCTCTGTCTTATAAAGTTGAGTAGAGAAATGCCTGCATTAGTGATTTGAATTTAATTAAAATTAGTGTGTCCTTGCAATTGTTCTAAAAAAAACATTTTGTAAGTTTTGGGTTTCAGAAAGCAGAAACTAGCCAGTAATGCCTATATGAAAAAATGTGTTAATAATGCCAGAAATTAAGATCATAGCCATCCTTTTTCCTGTTCCGACTAATGAGAAGCAGACATTCAGCACATGAGAGCCATGTAAAATACACCACTCACTCCAATAAACACATACACTGGTATTTCATAACTTTATACAGGTGTTCTTGATATAGCACTTACTCACTACAGGATCTAAGCATGTTATTGTGTCCTAAATCCTAACTGTAAATGCAGAGGCAGTAGTGACTTGGGATATGGTAAAAATGGTAAATGGCCTGTATTTGTGTAGCGCCTTACTTAGTGCCTAAGGACCCCAAAGCGCTTTACACTACATTCAGTCATCCACCCATTCACACAATAAGATCCTCTTACATCTCACAGTGAAGGGCATCCTCTACCTGTTTAGGGATACATTTTACTTCCCTCTGCTTTTAAAATTGCTTTCATCATCTCTTTCGGTATGGTGCTTCTATGTTGTGCTCTATATGTACTCCGTGAGCCATCTCTTTTACTTCCACAGAAGAGATTACATTAGCTACTGTCTACTACCTCTAAAAAGTTTTTTTTAGTTCTTAATCTTCTATCCTTCCTTACAACTCATACTTATTTGTTTCCTGACTTCCATGGCAAAACCCCCATAAAATACATAACGGGGGAAAATTGATTCATTTTAAAATTGTGTCTGCATTTCAGAAATCAGATTATTTGGGATTGGTAATATATATGTTTATTTGACATGTTTGTTTGTTTTTATTTGTAATGTAAATCGTTTTGTTGAGATTAAACTGTGTGCAGCTGAGGGTTTTGGTTTAACTATGTAACTTTAGGATTACAGACGAATGTCTCCAGCAAGTGGTAAAACTCTGCTATTACACTATGGACTGTAATGACTCTCTTTGCCTTGTAAACCAACCTTTTGCATTAGGTTAAGCAGCCTATTGGCCAATTGTTGCATCCAACTCATTTTTGATTGGTTACTTGAAAACCCCAACAACCGACAAGGTTTTGTGAGCTGTTTAGCTTAAGTAAGAGGGCCCACAGGCCCACCCTGTCGCTAGCAGCAAGCTCTCCTGCTGTTGAGGCCCACAAGCCCACGCTACTTACTTGAAGCAGCTACTCTCCCGACTGCTCCCACAACTCCACACCACAGGCAGGACAATCACACAACAGGACCTTTCCATCACCTAGAAAGCAGTGTAGAGACACGGGACAACCACCCCCGCATCATACAGTTCTTTCCCAACCTATGTAACATCTGAGAGGTAATTGCTGACCCGGACAAGCCCCCACTTGTTACGTTCCCCTAAAAAGGTCCAGGGGATGAGGGAAAGTAACAAAAGGTGTCCAGGTCGAAAAAAGGAGACAGTAAGGCAAAATTGTTAAATTAGAGTTTTACTAATGCTTCTATTAGTAACTGAATTAAAAGAGACAGACAAGTAGCTGTCATAGTTTAAAGAAACAAAACAAAACTGAGGTGTTGGTCAGTAAACTGAAAAGTAAAAAGGATTAGACACCAAACACACACTCCTCTCCATAGAGCAGGAGCAAACAATCACCACACACAGCTCACTAGCTGCAATCAACAACATGGCTCTCTGGCCCTAGAGCTTACCTTTCTCTGGCGTTAAGAACTTCTAATTTCTGATGGGAATCAGCTGTACAAAAAAGGAGGCATTTAAGACAAGAGAGATAGCAGGACACACCCAGACAAGGGCAATTTCAGGAGGAGGCCCTGCAAGGGCCATAACAAACCCTCCCATAAATACAAACCAGAGGGTTGTCACGGGAAGTCCTACACAATGCAATAAGCAAAGCTACTAAATATACCTGCAATTGTTACACCACATTTTAATATACCACCTACCAAACCCCATAGTAATTATTAGGCATAGCCTGTGGAATTTGCCAACACCTTCTGAATGGGTCCAAAACACTGGACGAGGTTTGCCTAATTCTCTTGAAATAGTGTCCCATTTGGGGGGTCGTCCGGGATCATGAATGAAAGGAACTGAAACAGCGTTGAGATTTGGTGTTTGTATGTTGTTTTTGGGTTGCTTGTTTGGTTTCTACAGAAAAATATGAATTGCCATCACTGGCATGTAAAGAATCATTTTAAATAACTTTCATAAACTTCTGCTGTGATGCTTACACCTCTGATGGAGTCTCACAGGTGTCTGTACTGACAAATGATCAGAATTATATTTCTGACTGTCTGAGGCAAAGTTGAATCGAATTGTGGATTGAATCGGGACCTTGTGAATGAGAATCAAATCGATTCTAGAAATCAGTGACGATACCCAGTCATAGTCAGTGCCATCTCAGCTCATGGGGTTGCTGACAGGGAAATAACCACAATGGCCCTGCACACCAGATTTAGAAGTTATCTAAGTGACTTGCATATCATATTTAACCTGAGTAACAAAATCTCTATTAATAAAAATAGGATACAAGTATACCTGAATAAAAACAAACAGGTGAGATGTTAGAACGCTCTTATTTTTATTATAGTAGACACTCAAAAATTACAACAGACAGAACATTAGCATCTCAAAGACAGACTCACTGGTTAGTTGGAGCATCAATATAACCAAGCGAGAGAATTTTATAAATAAGATTTTTTTTTTTTGTAACGCACACTTAGTCAACTAGGCAAGTATTTTATGCTACAGTCAGACTCATTCTGTTGGTAGAACCATGCGAACCACTCTTATGGCAAACCCATTTGCAATAGCAGAATAGGCCAGCTTTGAGTCCCACGCAAACAGCATGGAAAATGAAGTTCATCGTACCACTATGCAGCTGACGGAGAAGGGCGTACTGCTGGAAGTGCTACAGCGGGAAAAGGACCAGACAGTCGCTCGTGTCAAGGAGCTAGAAAAAGCTCTGCAGACTCACAGGGAGGAGGTCAATTGTAACAAAGCACATCAAGAGGCCGCACAAGAGCGGCTAGTTCAAGCACAGAGCGAGGCCATGTTACTAAGGCAACAGCTAGAAGAGGCCCAAAACAAAGGCGCTGCAAGGTGCTGCGTGCTGTGACAGATGCCAAAGAGTGCTTCAGTGATATTTTGTCCAAGCTGCGCTCTGACTGGGAAGAGATGCTACAGCTGTTAAAACATCTCATCTGCAAAATTTTCAATGATTTTTAACTCAATAAAAATTATAAGTCCCTCAAAGCACGGTTTTCTGTCGCTGGTTTATTTGAAGACTTCTCTCCAGAGCCACCTGAAAACTACACAGCATTAACAAAATAAAACTCAATGTAAGGCAAAAAAACTGTTATAGTTTTTAAATTGTGGTATAGTCCACATTTTTTCCGTCAACTGTTCCATCTGTCCTGCTCACATCTCCAATGGTTGTACACGTTGTCATTAACGTGGCTTCACTCCACATCAGCCACACCGCTTTGCTAGCTAAAACACCGGTGTCGGCACATAAGGACGCTGTCATAGCCTGTTGACGTTGATTAGCTGCGTATATACAAATGTGAATCGCATCATTGGCTGGACTATGGGATAAGGTGGCATCGTTCTAATCCCATACTGGAGCAGCCAGTCACTTGCTGACTAACACTGCAAAACAGAATTGTTAATGTATTTATTTTAATTTCAGTTCAGGTTAGTTTTTTTTGTGCGCAACACAGATTTTCTGTGCCAGCAGTGCGCAATTGCGCATGCGCGCAGCTTAGAGGAAACGTTGGTCTGCACCCCTCTAAAACTGGGACCTTATGCTGTCATTCGCTACCCGCAGCTTGTGGTGAAGTCACTGGCTCTCTTTTCATGTCAACTGCATATTACAGCATGCACAGACATGAAACCAATACATTTGTCAGTCTCCCAGAACTATTCTTCTCCCATCCCTAAATCAGACCCAGAGGTACAACCCATCATCAACCCAGGGTAAGCACTTCACACTTTTTCATCCTAGAACCAGAGTTCAAGATGTTAATTCTTATTTGAGCTCTTTTGCAATTGGCTGAAATCCTTCAAGTGTGGCGCTGGAAGTAACCAATTTGACATTCTTCCCTGGTTGGCTGCACCCAGAAATAGTCCATAAAACTTATCAACACATTTGTGATAATAACCAGTCCTGTGACCACTGGGAAATGTATGTTCTGCATTTTGATTCAGGGCAGCTAAGATTGGATGCTTTGCAAATTATTTACCACAAATTGCGAATTTAACACAATGCATACTTGTAATTTTTAAAAAAAATCCCAGCAGCAGACGTAGACAGAGTCCAGCTTCCAATAAATGCCTCACACAGGGTAGAAACGACAGAGATCACTGTTCCCAGATCAGTCTCTAAATCACCAGCCGTGCAACTGCAGCCTTGCCGTCACTCCCAGTATTTGGAGACTGTTGTGCAAGTTTTCATTTAATAAAGCCTGCAGACAAACAGTGAGCATAGCTAACATCCTTTAATAAAAAACAGCAAAACCAAGTTTGGTGAGAGCAGCCTTCGCGGGGCAAACGTCTGGCAGAGTCTCCCCTGAACCCAGAACAGCCCTGGGTTTAAATACCTTCTATTAAACAAAGGGCAATACACAGCTGTTTTAACACCTTTGGTCACACTCTTACTCTGTCTTAATTAGTGAAGCCAAGGTTCAATTGCCAGGGAATACAGCATCCCTGACAAAGAACAGCCCTGCGTCACCCCCCTTAGAACATTGAATTAATGTTAAGACTCTATTTACTTTCATTACACTCGTAATGTCACAGTACATAACCTGAATCACTGCTACAAAATCTGGGCTGAAGCCAAAAGCAATTAAAGTTTGCCACAAATATTGGTTTTCAACCCGGTCAAAAGCTTTTTCTGGGTCTATAGAAATGAGACCGATATCTATGCCCAAACAGCTAGAGAGGTCCAAAACAACTCTAATTAAAGTGATATTGTCACTTATCAGCCTGCCGGGCACACAATATGTTAGGTCTCCATGAATGACAGAAGCCATCATGTCTCAAAGACTGGTGGCCAGGACTTTGGAAAAAATCTTATAGTCTGTACAGAGCAACGAGACACAATTGTTTGACCTGACACTTGCCAAAATCCCACCACTGTTGAATACAAACAAAATCTGATTAATCTGATAGATTTTTTGTGACTGAGCCAAAAATACTCAAAGGCTGTACTAAAAGCTATGTCATGTAACAGGGCTGTATTGAAATGCCAGTAGGCACTCCGTACACAAACAATTTTAATGAAAACCGAAACAATAAACCAGACAATGATCAGAGAAACCAACAGGGGTTCTCTGACAGTCTTTAAAAATACTCAAATGGTACTTAAATGAGTATAAACGATCCACTCGCTCCAAAGATAAACGATTGTCCTTAGAATGGCTCCACGTGTACTGTCTCTGACATCCATTGAAAGCCCTGCACACATCTGACAGGTCCACAGCTGCAGTCAGATGCTTGAGCCTGCGAGAGGATGCAGGATGAGGTTCTGTGTGGTTCCTATCCAATAGTGGGTTTTCAGTACAATTGAAATCCCCGCATAAAAACAAATACTCATCATCACAAGAATCCTTAACAGTATGACATAGGACATTTAAAAAACCCATTCTGTCCACTCCTTTAGTTGGACCATATACATTGATAAAAACAAAATTCACATTTTCATATTTGACTTTAATTTTCAGTAAACACCCCTTGATTATTTCCTCTGCTGAAACAGTTTCTTTGCAAGAAACAGGCAACAAATTCTTAGAGAACACAATCCCCACTCCTCCAGTACAGCTGGACTTATAACTAAAAAATATGCTGCCTGCTGCCTCAGCGGGGCTACCCATGGCCTCAGCAGGCTTCGCATGGGCAATCGCCGTTTCTCCACCAGGAGCCCTAACCGGGCACCTGCTCTCCAACTTCATCATCCACTGGCTGCGTGTTTCTTAGCCTTTCTGGACAGGATCGAATTAAATGCCCTTCTCCAGCACAACCAATACATTTCATGCTCTCAGATGGAGCAAACACCATGTAATTGAAACCCTCTATTTTGAAACTGAAAGACTGATTTAGCTCACTAGTGGTGTCCCTGAGGATCATAAAAACCTGCCTTCTGTGACGCACAACATGTTTAAGTAGCACAAATTTACACCCCAAAGAGACCATCTTTATGGGCAAGACTAGTTGGCTATACCCTGACAGCTCCTTGGCTAGAGTTTCATAAAGGAGGTGCATTTGAGATGGTAACCTTTTTAGTAGGGCTAACCAACGGGAGAACGAGTGTCAGAGTGTCGTGAATAATGGCACCTCTTTCCACTAAATCATTAACTTTAGATACCTTATCAAGAAAGATAACAATCACACCATCCATACGAGAGGCAGATTTCACGCTGTCATAACCCACCACCTCTCCTATAGCTAAAACAGCTTCCTGCACCGAACGGTTAACAGTCAGTATAAGTTGGACAGGATGACGGCGTGCCAGCTTCTCAAACTATGCACCACTAAGTGGGCAATAGAAGACCAATCGGTGCCCATGCAATCCCCAAAATGCACTGGCATGATGTCAGGGTAGCATTGGTGCGAGCAACTTTTTTTTTGCCAATGCCATGATGCCGCCTCCACCACGATGACGCCCTGGGCAACCGCCGATGTCACCCATATCAAAAACCGCTTCTGTCGGCAACCACAATCTGAAGAAGGCTGATCATAAGAAAGTAAGGATTGAAAGAAAATTAAATCCCTGAAAGTTACAAAAACACTGAATGTGGTAATGATATCCTGCTACTTTAAGTAAGTCCATATTTATAGCAGCATCAGTTTCATGTGATGTATTTGTGGTGTAATTATATTTTTAAAAAGAGCTTTTATATGAAAATATGTGTTTCTATTTTTTACTTCATGCTGTGTCTCCAGTTGTCTGTGAACGTTTGATTAGGCCACAGAGTATAAAAATTCAGCTTCCACTTGCTGAAATAAACCTAAAAGAAAATATATATATATATATATATATATATATATATATATATATATATATATATATATATATATACACGAGCGCCTGGCAGCACAAATGAACCAGCTGCTAGTTGACGAGAGACACCCAGAATGGCTAACCGAAGGCCGGACAGTCCTGATCCTCAAGGACCCCCAGAAGGGACTGGTCCTACATAAATGGCACAGATGTTGAACGGGTTTCCAGATTCAAGTTCTTGGGGACCCACATCGCTGAGATTCTGTCCTGGTCAACTAACATCTTTTTTTTAATTAACTTTTTTTCCTGAGAACACTGAAGAAGAAACACCTGTCTGCTGACATACTGGGTAACTTCTACCGCTGCGCGATAGAGAGCACCTTGACCAACTGTGTTACAGTCTGGTATGGAATTACTCGGATGAGGTATTGATCAGCTCCTGGTGAGGAAAGAGAAAGTAAAAAGCAGGCGTTGGATTCAGTGTGGTTTTGTTTTGACTGGAAAACAGGTGCTTGTTTGTGCTTGAACAGGATGCAACTGTTAATTTTGTGTGCTGTTTCTGTGTAAACACTGAGTTATTTTCAGCTCTTTCACGGCTGCTGCGTTTAAATTAAGACTTAGACTCACTTAAATGGGGAATTTAAATGAGGACAGATACTTCATTAGGTACACCTTTCTAGTTTTGGGTTGGACCCCTTTTTGCCTTCAGAACTGCCTTAATTATTTGTAGCATAGACTCAACAAGTTTCTGGAAAAATTCCTCTGAGATTTTGGTTCATATTGGTATGACATCATCACACAGTTGCTACAGATTTGCTAGCTGCACATCCTTGATTTCAATATCCTATTCCACCACATGCTGGAGGTTCTCTATCAGTGACTGTGGAGGCTCTTTAAGCACTTTAAGCACAAACTCACTGTTATGTTCAAGAATACAATTTGGGATGATTTGAGATTTGTGACATGGTGATTCTCCCTACTGGAAGCTGCCATGGGATGATGGGTAAACTGTGGTTATAAATGGATGGGCATGATCAGCAATGCCAATGTCAGGTATGCTGTGGTGTTTAAATGATGCTTGGTTGGTACTAAGAAGCCCAAAGTGTGCCATGAAAATATACAATTACACCACCAACAACAGCCCAAAGCGTTGTTAAAAGGCAGGATGGATTCAAATTCTGACCCTGTCATATGAATGTTGCAGCAGAAATCAAGATTCACCAGAACATGCAGTATTTTTACATTCTTCAGTTGTCCAATTCTGGCAAGTCTGTCTAAACTGTAGCTGCAATTTCCTGTTATTAGCTGACAGGAATGATAACTAGTGTGGTCTTCTGCTGCTGTAGCCCAGCTGCTTCAAGGTGCATACCAAATATGGTCTGGTGGGAAAATTCCAGCAGGTCAGCAGCCTGTCATTTCTAATATGCCTAAATCTTATTTTTTAATTTCGGATTTTCTAATTCTAATATCACCTATCCATCTAGTTAATACTTAACAGCCTTTGGACAGATTGACATTAAATTTTGTCCACCAGTCTGTAGAACTGTATGTTTTCATCCTGACAGCAGTGAACAGGAATGAATTCTTCATCAGATATACGTATATGGCAGGGACCTTTCTGTTTTTTGAGATTTAAATGCTGGTGTTATATATAAATCAAAAGAGCACCAAACTAAAACTTGTTTATATTAACAATTCCATTCATTTTAAATTGTCATTCACAATCAGAATGTTGTGGTTGTGGTTTGCTGCCACTGCAGGTATGACCAGCTATTAAATCCAAAGGCCAGTAGACAAAAAGCTCAAGACAGAGTGTATCTCACAGACACCTTTAATGAAGATAGACCAGAAGCAAAAGTACATCCGTGGGACTGGTGAAATAGCTTTGAAATAAGCACCTTTCTGTTTGAGAGAAACAGGCAGTGATTAAAGATGAGAAGGTAGGTGTGGAAGTGATGCTGGTGCACCTGCAGCAAGAAAAGGAAGTTTTCTTTTCAGGTGGAAGACAAAAGACTCAGAGATGTGAGAACTACATAAGATGTGGTGGAGACAAAAAGCATGTCGGTGCATGCGTGTGTTCCATCAGGAATGATACCACCGAAGAGTAAGCATCTAGTTTTCATTCTTTCAAGAGATCCACCTGTCACAGTACGAGATGTGTAATTGGTCCAAGCACAGCGAGGAGCAAAAACCCAAGCGGGGTGTGATGCTAACAAAATACCTATTCTCCTAACTGTCATCTTTATTGCCACAAGAATTTGGAGACTCCAGCTCACAATTTAATCAAAACATATAATTTGAAGTGACGTGAAGATGTCAGAGCACAATAAAGCTTGTCGTCGTTATTGTGTTTATCAGTCCTTTTCTTTCAAATAGTGGCAGTAAAGCTGAGTAAATTGTATTCTGTTGCTTTAAATTTACTCCTCGAAGATAACTATTTAAGCCTAAATGCTATCAGTAGGGAAGGGACTTAAATCTCCATAAATCTGAAATAGCAGGATGACTTATGGACCTGGGTTTTAGTAGAGTATATCTAAGAATGTGAGGTTGTTTTCTCAGTCATAGCTAATGGGCAAACATTTGATGTTGCTCTCGCAGAAAAGCAATATGATTTATAAACGGATTTTGGCGGGATTTACTGTAATGGAGAACCCACGCCTGTGACGTCTAAAACAACCTGTTATGACATTAACTAAAAGCTAATACTATAAAAAATATTTCAGCAACTTCTAGTTTTTGTTTGAATTTCAGGACAGTTCTAATAGTCTAAGGTCGCTACGTCTATTAAAGACACCATAAAACGCACAACATACCATCAAAATAAGCAGTGAAGAACCTGACAGCATATCAGGGAAAACAACTTGTTGGTTTTTTATTTGATATATTAATATGCATATGATACAAAATATTCTC
The DNA here is from genome assembly GCF_056152115.1 of Neolamprologus brichardi. Classification (NCBI taxonomy): domain Eukaryota; kingdom Metazoa; phylum Chordata; class Actinopteri; order Cichliformes; family Cichlidae; genus Neolamprologus; species Neolamprologus brichardi. The sequence continues at coordinate 19,774,730 of NC_142110.1, forward strand.
TTCGGACATTAATATATAACAAATATATTAAATGCATTTACTTTTTTATTACAATAAATTTCCGATACCATTTGATCATGAAAGGTTCATTCTTAAATGGAAAAAAAAAACTTAAAATAAGGTTCAGTTATAGATTTTTCAAAGGTTGGAAAGAAATGGTGTTGTCTTTAAAAAGAAAGATTAAAGCAAGAATATTATGTCAAACGACAGTATCCATTAATTTTTTTCTGAAAATGATAAATGACTGCCTTGCACTATAACGTGATGTGAGTGGAACTTTTTCTGATTTGAATAGTCATATTTTATCTGAAGTGTAACCTAGAGCATTGCTTTGCTGCCTTGACAAAATAAACCACTGTTTTACATCACTGAGGCATAATGGTTTCCAAATGCTACACTTCCAGCAGTGGTGTCACGGCATCTTCTGCTGGATGTAATAATTTTGAGAAGCTGTGCTTCAGTGGAGGTGAAAGAACTAATGTAAAGATTTTTATGCAAGTGGCCTGTATCGTTTTTTTGTATCATAATTGTTATCCAACTGTGATATTATCCAATGCCTGAAAAATGGCAGTCATCTGTGGTTCTTTCTAGATAGTCTGCTTTAAATAGTGTAAACACATACACTGGTAATTTTATAACTTTATACAGGTGTTCTTGATATAGCACTTACTCACTACAGGATCTAAGAATGTTATTGTATCCTAAATCATAACTGAAAATGCAGAGGCAGTAATGACTTGGGATACATTAAGATCGCCTTACATCTCACAATGAAAGGCATCCTCCGCATGTTTAGGGGTAGGATTTTCTTCCTTCTGCTTTTGAAATTGCTTCCATTGTCTCTTTCAGTATGCTCTTTTAATTTCACAAAGGACATCAAATTAGCTATGGCCTTCTACTTCTACTTCTAAAAGGATTTTTAGCTCCGAAACGTCTATCCCTCCTTACAACTCGTACTTTTTGGTTTCCCGACTGTTATGGGGGGGAAAGCAAAATATATAAATGGACCTGCCATAACAGAGACAACGAGGGGGAGGTGTGTGTGTGATTGATTTTAAAACTGTGTCTGCATTTTAGAAATTGGTATATGTATTATATATGCTGATTTAGCATGTTGCTGTTTTTTTGTAATGTAAGTCGTTTTGTTGAGATTAAACTGTGTGCAGCTGAGGTATTTTTGGAATAACTATATAACTTTAGGATTACAGTCAAATGTCTCCAGCAAGTGGTAAAACTCTGCTATTACACTATGGACTGTAATGACTCTCTTTGCTTTGTAAACCAACCTTGTGAACGAAGTTAAGAGGCCTATTGGCCCATCGTTGCACCCAGCTCATTTTTGATTGGTTACCTGAAAACCCCAACAACCAGCAAGGTTTTGTGAGCTGCTTCGCTTTCGTCTAGGTCTGTGATGGTTTGAGTCTGACAATCAACAGGTTAGTGTTTGACTTCGTGTGCTGTAGTTACACGCATGCTCGCATTAAGTAGGGTGTAATATCTTCAGATACATTATTCGTCTTCTTTGCTCTAGTTAACCAATTATCTACATCAGGTTTGATTTTCAGCGTCTTAGCTAATTAGCATTGTGTTAGCCGAGTTAAGGTTGAACCATAGTTTTTGAGTTGTATGCGTGCACAAGTGGGGTGTTTTTAAGCTGAAAATGGTCTTTATGTTTTTTTCAGACGTATAGCGACAATCCATGTTGTGCTCAACTCTACCACACATTCATTTTAAATGTGGCGGTTTGCATCAATGCTGAAGTGACGACGTGGGAGGCGCAGTAACGAGCCAGTTGAAGCTACATGCATATTTTTTTTTTTACAATAACTTCTTTTGAAGTGATAATACATGCAGTAATATAGCAGTATTACACAACTGCGCTACAAAAAATAGGTTTAGGCAATTTTGAACAGTAGTAAATTGGAAAACCTCAGCTACGTATCAATTGTACAGTCAGTTACCATGGCAACAGCTCTTAATCTCAAACGCTAGCTAAACGCCTGATAAAAAAAATCCCGGCGACCTCAACTAACGCTGTCTACTACAGGTTCTCTGCTTTATCGTAATCTCGTAAAAAGCAGCTTACTCACGATACCTTATCGTTAAAGGAATCCTCTGTGTAAGGTATGACTCAAAGAATGTCGTTAGCATGACAGCTAAGTTCTGCTGTCATCCAACACCGCGATGAAGTACTCGATGTTGCGTATTGCCTTCTGATATATGCACTCGATTATTATAGAGTAAACGTGCGAAAGCCACCTAATTCTGTATGTCGGTGGTTGCATTATACCTTATAATAAGCGACGCTGTAGTGCTTAGTACTGTTTCAAGGGCTTCTAATCCGCTTTGAACGTCTTATTTTAGGGATGGGAGTGTCGGCTGTGGTTGACCTCCAGATGAGTGGCAGGTAGCGACAGGTGCTAAAGTAATGTTTTAGTGCCATATACAATGAAGAAGATATTCAGCTTCACTAAAAAGAAAAAACACCCGTCCGACACCCCAGACAGTGCAAGCAGGCTTTCTGTTGGCTATGAAGTGAAAGACAAGGACCTCGGGAAGGTTCACAAGGCTGCCTTAGCGGGTGATTTGGCAAAGCTGAAGCAGTTGGCTAAGAAGAATGATGTCAATCAACTTGACAAGGAGAACAGGTAAGTGGGGATGAAAACACTAATAAATATTTTTGCATTTTCTGGATTTTGGCACTCACTTAAATGTTAGCATAACGCTGCCAGCTGCACCCATACATGACACTGCCTTTTTTTCTTTTCCACTTATGTGTCAAGGTAGGATCTAGTTACCATCTACAATTAGTAGGTGTCAGAAGGAAGTGAGTGAATTGAAAATGAATGTAGTTTGGCCTGAAGAAACAGCCAACCAAAGTTGTAAAACACCTATAATCTTGGTAAGGTCTGTTAGAACAACAGTGCTTGCATATGTAACACTCTTTTTATTACTGTTGCAGAACCGCACTGCATATTGCCTGTGCTAGTGGTCATGTCGAGGTGGTACACTTCCTCGTTGAGAGCAAAGCCAAGCTTAACCTATGTGACAATCAAAATAGATCTGCCTTAATGAAGGTAATCTTGGATGATGGCGCTTCAAGTTGGTGACTCTTAATAAATTGTAAAAATTAATTTTTCCTCACGTCTTGTTTTGGCCCGTTAATGTTAATTCTCATCTAATAACAGGCAGTTCAGGGCCAGCATGACAACTGTGTGAGCATACTGCTGGAAAATCATGCTGACCCTAATCTGATGGACATCAATGGCAATACGGCACTACATTTAGCGGCAAACATCCCATCCGTCCCCACTGCTGTCCTGCTGCTGCAACATGGGGCTCAAATCAATTCCCAGAACAAGGTGGCTTTTTTCTTTCTGTCCCCTACTTTGCAGTTTGTCTGCTTTAGGGTGAACATCAGGATACTCTTGAGTGCGTATGGAAAGCACTGTCCAGTGGGCAAGAATTTTAACTGTGATTTTAACTGTAATCTATATTTTAGGAGGGTTTCACGCCTTTGATAGTAGCAGTGCGAGAGAACCATATTGAGATGGCTCAGTTTCTCCTCAAGGAGACTGCTGATGTGAATTCTGTGGATCAAGATCAAAGGTTAAGCGATGACACCTTTGTGATTCACTTTGGATTATGTTAATGTGTGTTACTCATTATTTGGCATGGTTGAACATGTTGCTGCAATTGATTTTTACCTGCAGGTCCCCATTAATGATAGCTGCTGGAAATGGTGAAGTCTGTATGGTAAAGCTGCTCCTGCAGTTTGATGCAGATACCACACTAAAGGATACCAAAGGATGTTCAGCTGATAACTATGCAGGAATAAATGGGCATCACTCGTAAGCACACTTTTTCTAAAGAATATGTCTTTGTGCTTGTATATGGGTATTTCTTCTGTAATTTATACATTTATGTTGGATTTTAATACAGAAATGAAAGAAACTAAATAGCCAAAGCCCACAAATGGGTTGTAATAATTTATTTTTGATGTTATTTTATTTTAATAATTTATTATTGTTTCTCCTTAACTCTTAATTTGCTAAAGTTTCTCAGCAGTCATGACGTTATGACATTTTAGGTCTCTCCTCTCTTTTTGTCAGTTGTTCCCACCTAATCATAGAACATGATACCCAGCGTTCGGACAGGGCCTCCCTATCACATCAAGACCTGAGCAAGAAGAAGAAAAAAATGCTGAGCGCTCCTTCCCAAGATCTTGAAGCAGGCTTCTCTTTGGGAGGACCAGCCACTGACAGAGATGGTATGCAATTTATTTTATCACATCAAAGCGACTGAAAATCATTATTTTCATGTCTATTAATAATTGACTTTGGTCATTTTACTTATTCCTCATGCATTACCTCTTGACTGGCTCTAGAGCATGGAGCAGATGAAGCAGGGAAAGGTATTGCTTTCCTTAGCTAGACTTTGTTAGCAAAATCTGTCTGTTTTTTGTCCCCTTTTTAAAACCATTAACAGCTATGGGGATGATTATTAAATATAGGGAAATTTGTTTTGGAAATGCAATTTTTCCTGCTGCCTCTTAGGCTCGATTAAAAAATAAAATAGCAATACAGTGACAGCAAATATTTTAATAAATACAGGGACACTAACACTAACTAGGTTAGCCCATAAATTTCACTTTCTCACATCGCAGTTTCATGACTTTTCATGTTAGCTAGTATCAATGAAGAACAAAAACTCACTGGGGCAAATTAGAGGGATAACTGAATGATAATACATCTGCTGACACTGTTATGTGGTGAATAAATATATATATAATTTGTGTGTGTGTGTGTGTGTGTGCCAACATTTAAATCTTCTAAAGATTTCACCATTAAAAAGTTGTCTTATTGAAATATTACTTCAATAATTTGTTTCAGATCAGGCTGAGCTGAAAATATGTTTTCCTGCTTTCTTGCAGATTTTGAAGATAATTCTCAGTCAGAGTCACTAAGTCGGTGAGCTAATTTCTTAATGCTGTCTACAGTTTATACTTACAGCCGACTTCCTTGCTATGACCATTTTCTTCCTCCTCCTCTTCTTTAGTGTTTCAAAAAGGGCTGCAGATGATTGGCCATCATCAGATGATGATGATGAATCTGTTTTAATTGAAAAGGTTGGAACTACTCATTCTTCTTTTATATTGTATTATTGTAATTTTGCCCTGACTTTCATTTAATTTTCTGACTTGCAGAAACCTCTGAAAGTTGACCTCAGCAAAATAATTGCATCTAAAAAGGGAGAAGGTACCAAGAATCTTTCAGCCTTTTTTAATCCATAGTTTGTAGTTTTAGGTAGTAACCTTCTATCCCTCTTTGTCCAGTAGCTTCGGCACGAGCTGACACATCGTTGAGTGGCTCAGACTCTGAGCCAGAAAGTGAAAATAGAGTTCAGAGAATCCCATCCCTCCCAAAGGCTTTGTCATCCAGCAAAAGTCTTCAGCATCCAGTAGATCCCACTCCTATTACCTTCCTTACCAGTGCATCCCACATGACTTCCACTGCGCTTCCACACTACAGAAAGGTGAAAAATTTCTGTTGAACCTTTGTTACATGCTTGTGTCTGACAGATTTTTGTCTTTTTCCCTAAAATCTTAAAAGAAGCTGGCTGTGCAGCTGAACAGGGGAAAAGAAAACACTCTGAACAACCTCTAGGTACTAAATCAAGACCATTGTCTCAAGAAAGAAGTTCAGATGCAGATGACTCTGAAGAGGAGGATGGCGAAGAAGAGGGAGAGGAAGACGATGAAGAGGATGAAGAAGAGGAGTCTAATGAAGAGGAAGAAGATGATGAAGAAAGTGATGAAGGGGAAGAGGAGGAGGACGAGGAAGAAGAAGAAATAGAAGAAGAAGAAGAAGAAGGCTCTGAAGAGGAGGATCAGGAGGATGATAGCAACTGCGTGGCTAGCACTACAGAATTTAAAGCCCCTCAGATCACACATGATACTGGCATCACTTCAAAGAGTGAAACATTTCCTGGAGTTGTACGTGAGAGTGCAGATACCTCAGAGAAAAATACCAAAACAAAGACTTTAAGCACCAACCTCATGCACCCCGCTGGGACATCGAGCTTTGTTACTCCAGCCACATTACATATAGTGGAGGATTGCGTTGTGTCAGCCATAAGAGTAGAATCTAAGTTTTCAGATGAAGATGACAGCCTCGGAAAGAAATATTTGAGTTCATCGGATCAAAATGTAATTTCAGGCCAGGATTCAACACGACATTGTCTAGAAACTCATTCATCAGGCGAGGATATGAAGGAATGTGAGAGAGACACAGAAAAGGATGATGAAGACTCATGGGGCAATAAACAGAATCGTGGTGATATGGAGTGGAATGACAGTGATAATGAGGAGGACAAACATTTGCTTGCTAATCAAACAAATGTATTACCTGAAGTTGGCATAAAAAATACAGACAGTACTTCTGATGGTAAAGATGATTGTGGATCGCACAACAAAGTTTCCACAGGAGTGAAACTTAGGTCCTCATGGGGATCTTCATTAGAGGACAGTGATATTGACATACCTGAGGTAAGCAATGAGGTTTTTGATCAGAAAAGCACTGTTCAAGCACCAGAAGCATCATTATTGCATTTAAAAAACACATTGCTCCAGTCAAATGAAGAACATCCAGATAGACCATGGGATCCTTCATCACCAGTTGCATCTCCAAAATGTTTTACACTTAAGGAGGTTATAGACAACCACAAGTCACTGTCTGGTCTAGGTCCACAAACCTCTTCTCAGTCCAGAAACCAAGCAGTTGTAGATGAATCAGAGTGGGATTCCTCTGAAAATAAAGACCAAAATGATTTTGGCACTAACTCTAATTGTGAAGTGGTGTCACCAGTTTCCAAAGCAAATGAGACCGGAGAGATGCAATTAGAGTCTAAGGAAGAAGAGGTCAGAGAAAGTATTGAGAAAGAGTCAGATGACCCCTCACCAGTACTTTCATTGGCACTGGATGATGAAAACCAACTTTTGGGGAATGATGAAGTTGAAGAAGATGAAAGCTGTTGGGATGATGAAGATGAAAGCAATGGCTCAGAAAAGCAAGAGAAAATTGCAATGAATGACAGTGATGTTTTACACAGTGAGGATATTCTGAAGATACCCGGCTCAACCAAGCTGTTGTCTCCAAAATTGAAGTCCACAGCTACAGTACACAAGAAGGTGGCAGAAGACGCTAAAAGGGATAATCACCATGATGAAGATGGTGAATTGGTTCCTCAGTCAGTTATCGGTGAAAATGATATGCTTGCAGAAAATGTTGAACTGGAAGAAGAAAAGCTGGAGGTTGTTAAGAAATACAGTGTCCACAAAGATGATGAGACGAGTGAAGACTCTGACAGCAAGATCCAGAAGCTGCAGTACGATTTTGTCAATGCTACAGTTAAAATGTCCACAGTAGGAGACGATTCTGATAAAACTGTTGATGGAGGCCTTTGTGAAGGTATCGATGCAGATGATGAGCATGAAGCTAGATTAACTGCATACGTTCCATTTAAAAACCAAACTAGAGTGTTGTCAGAGGAGATTAATGAAAAACCAATAAAGGAAAAGACATTTTCATGCCCACCCATCAAACATCAAACCACAGCTTGTCGGCACAGTGATTCAGATGTGAACACATTTTCAGATGAAGCACTACCTCAGACTGACATTGATGACGTTGATGTAGACTCACCTGATGAGGCAGAAAACATATACATGATATGCTCTGGCATTCAGGTAAAATGGGAATATTTTTACTTGTGTTTGTCTCATTTAGTTTGGCTATTAATAGTCTGTCCTCTATAGCTAGGCCAAGACCTTTAAGACAGTTATATTTACGTCCTTGTTCCTAGCTTAGCTTGTATGTATATCAAAGGTGACCTGTGGATGCATACTCACAGAAAATGGGATTTACCATGCACAGTTTTGAATATTTCCATTTTTTCCTGCACACAGAAGGAAGATTCCACTGAGGATGAGGAAGAGGATGAGGGTGATGATGACAAAGAGGGGGAACAAGAGGAGGAGGAAGAAGGAGACGAATCAGCTGAGAATGATCAGCTTGAAGAAAGTGGAGAGTCTTGTGACGCCAATTCGCCTGCTCCTGCGGCCGAAGTTTCTAAAGAGAAGAAGAGGGGTAAGGAGGAGTTACTTTCTACAGAACCAGCAAATGCTCATACAGGAGTTAACAATACTAAAAACCATTGTGCAGAAGTGCTTATTGTAAGTGACTGTTGGATCGGTCGGAGGGTAGCTCTGTAATTGCTATTAATGTCTAATGTGAGTGTGGCTGTACTGTGCCTAGAACTCCGCCATGGCAATAAAACACCAGTCTACCAAAGATCAAAGACCTTATAGAAGCAAATCTGTAGTATAATCAGTCAGATCTGATTAAACTCCTCAAAACTGACACAATCTTTATTGTTGCAGGATTCTCCGATAGATTTCAATTCAGGATTCTTTTAGTGCCAGTCTCTCTCATGCCTGGGAAACTACTAGTGACTTCAAAGGCCACAGCATATGACTCACAAAATTTTCATACTTATTAGTGAACCCATGTGAGGGGACAATTTATAAATACTTTGTCATAGGTTAGAGGCCATCATTTATAAACTTCACGCTCTCTTTTTTAAAAGCTTTTCAAAGCATCATATTCTAGTGACCCATAGATATAGAGGAACCCCACGACGTAACGGTTCTACCATATCTCCTCACTAAATATATAAAGGCTAATTTACGCTATAGAGCCCTGCTCTTAAGAACTGACAGAGGTGTAACACTGCCTGTGAAGCTGAATTTATGAAATAAGTGCTTAAAATTAAAGTTTTTAAAACATGTTTAGCGCCATATTGTATCAGTACAGAATGGTACATCACTGGGTTGTTTGGTTGGTTGTGGTCAATAGACATATTAGTTTGTGTTAGCTAACTAGTAACAGAACCAGTAACCCAGGGGAGTATAAGGAGACTAAAACTAAAAATCAGTTTAAGGGGATCACCTTTGTGCTGCCCCTGGCTCCAACAATGAGTTTTATGTTAAAGTCAAGGATACTGTTCACTTTCACTGTCTGCCTTTTTAAGCAGGAGGTGGTTCCTTGTTGCTTGGCTAGCTGCATTGAAACGGGATGATCCACCTGTTAACCTAATGATGCTTTGTATCAAGCAATAAAAATCCTTGAAGTTTTCACCGTAAAATCCCGTACAAAATAAAAATGAGAGACTTAATCCATGACCTCTACATGTCTTTGCTTTAAAGCACATTATTAACAACTATCTGGACATTACAAAGTTTGCTCAATGAAAATGTCACCTCTCACAAAATACCTAATGAATAGAAAAAAATAGACAGTGTTTATATTGGCAACCTATTTTAAATACTTCAATTAAAAAAATTTCATTTATTTAAAAATGCTTTGCATTTTAGCTGTAGTGCGGTACAATTGAATGTTGCAGTCCAGTAATGTAGCACTGTCCACCAGCTATAACTCAAAAGTGAGATGCAGAGCTGCAAAGCTGTCACTCTTGCCAGACATGGTGTGTAAGAGACAGGCACCCCAGGGGGTTTGCCACTTTGAGCACAAAGAGGATGTAACATAGGCCAGCAGGTGAGCACTAATCACTGTTAGCCTAGTTCACAAGCAGGCCTTCTATAATTACTGGACATTAGTAGACGGATGTAAGCTAAACAGGTAAAAGAGTTTTAAGTCATGACCTTTACTTATTTCTTTGTTTCTTTTTTAGACACTATTTTGGCATCTTTTTCAGTCTAAAGTATGTATGGTTAATGGGAACTGTAATAGGATTAGTAGGATTCAGTAGATGCAGTAGCTAACTTGTCAGTAATTTGTCACGATTATTAATTGATTTTATTAACAGAAACACTTTTTATTGCACTTTCATGTAAATGTAACTCTGCTTTCACATCCTTGTGCTAAATTCCTGCTAATGTACAAATCTTTGCATCAAAATTCACTGTTTGTCTTAGAAGAAAAAAAAAACTTAAAACAGTTAAATCAAACAGTTAAATCAACAGGGTTTCACTTTTACATTATGCTACATTCCTTTTAGTTACAACTTAATGAAATGAAGGTGTTGAAATAGGGTCTCCTAAATACCATCACTTAGAAGCCAATACAGACTTTTTCTCTAGTCACTGTACCTGCATGGCAAATGTGAATGAAACTTGTTACAAAGTACATGACAGGTGTGAGATTCATACAATACAGGTATTTTCAATTTGAAAAAATAACCCTGTGTGGGGGCAACATCTTTTGTCCAGTAAGCTGAATATTTCCCAGAACCTTCATTACTCACTGTCTGTACTGGACAAATGTTTGGTGTTTGCGTTGGTGATTTTGGTGCGCCTTTGTGATCTGGACGAATATGCGGACGTGTTGCACAGGCTCACTTTGTTGACGACCTCTGAGTTGGTGTTGGGAGATTCACGTCAGCAGCCATTGCATTCTTTTCCTTGGCCTTCATGTATTAGTCATGCTAGAGTTAGTGGTGCGTGTTCAGGTGGCTGAATGAGTTACTTCTGTTGCTTTGCAGCACAGACAGAAGTGAGCACTCTTTGCGTATGATTTCATCTTGGTTATAATCTTGTGCTAAATTCAATGTGTTTCTAAACAACAGATGATGATCTTCAGCTTCTACTGTGGCAGACATTAGAAATTTGCAGTGTTTTAACATACTGTTCCTTGTTGAAGAAACCTCAGGCTGTGCGGCGCAGCAAAAAGCTGTAATTGACAAATGGTCAGGTGCTAATTTAAGGTGTACTTGATTTGCTTTACTTTGGTACAGCACGCATTTCCACTATTGTCTGATGAGATTCATGTTATTATGAGAGGCTAAAAATCTTGTATCTCATTCCTGGCTGAATAAAGGATGCATGGAAAAACAAAAACCCTTCCACATTGCAGTTTTAAAGAACATTTTTGCCATCATTTAGTCAGTTATTTGTTTAGCAATGCTCCACTTCTTCACAAAGTTTACCTTAAATAATCAGCCTAGCAAATTTGTTTTGTATAATTTTGTGGACAAACAAAACAACACTTAAACTATAGCTGTAATTACTAGACCCAGGATATGAAATAAGCTGTACTTAAAAGACTTTTTTCGTCCTGTTGCTAACCATCACTCTTAATGTTCTAAACAGATTTCCTGTCTGAGCTGGGTCTAGAGGGGGGTGAGGATGACCAGAGTTCATGGAGCTCTGAGGTACAGTAAAGATAAAGTTTTAAATGACATGCAGGATCCAATGTTTGCCAACCTGATTCTCACAGACCAGCCTCATTTTTCAGTCCCACTCAGAAAACCTGAATTTTGACGAGCAGAAACGAGGATTAAATAGTCAGAATGAAGGAGAGAGAGAAGAGATTAAAAAGAGTAAGTCTACTTTGTAAATTCCTTTATTTGTTTTGGATTTTTTTTTTCATATCATTTCAAGCACCATTTCATGCTGCAGAAACAGTGAGACTTTATTTGATCGTAAGTATAGAAAAGTGTGCTTTACTTTGTACATTTTCTCTGTCAGTTCTGGTTCAAGCTTTAATATGATGTGGAATGTGCAGTGCAATATAACTTGTGTCAATCAAAAAGCCTCCAACATTTTTTTTTTTTACATTTCTTTTGTAGACTTGTTATATTTTCCCTCATTTGTAAGAGGGGATAGAGGCAATAAGATGGCAGTGCTAGAGCCTCGGAGGAGTGTAGGCAGGCCAAGAGTCAGCCAGGGAGGGGGTATGAATATCTTGATTTATAGGTCAGAGGATCAGCATGCAAACCATACCAGAGGCCTGAACTTCACCTCATGATCACAATAATAGAATGCATGCAGTATACTGTACTTCATCCTGCCTGCTGCCCATAAACCCTATTTTGCCAGATTAAGTGGCCCCCAGGGTTGCACTAAGCTTGCTTGTTTTCCACAAGATTTTGGCTTAAATGTTATTCATATTGGCTGATGCTGAACTTGTTACCCAATGAAACTGTGCTGGGAGTTGAAATGCTTTTCTAAAGGCTAAGCATGTGTGTTCATACTAATTAACAATGAGCTCATTTGCATGGGAATGCTTTTTACAGAGTTCTGGCAAACTCATCCAGCTTCATCAATGTTGTTCGATTTTTCATAGACGTTGTGTTTTGGCAAATGTAAGTAAGTCATCTTGCCTCTTACAGTTGCCAGCAGCAGTAATGACGATCTTGAAGGTGAACCTGCTGATCAGTACAATAAAGTACAGAAAGAGGTAGGTTAAGCATTTTATTTTATAAAAAATAATATTATCTGTAATTCAGTTAAGTAAAATAATAATATTTTCCCTTTGTACTAGACCGAGAGGGAAAAATGGGCACCACCTAAGGTTTTGAGGAAGCCTGAAGGCGATGTCAGCCGAAAGACAGGTGAATTTATTCAAAATCAAATGAAATAATTTGTTACTGTGAAAACCTTTTTGATTTTTATCACCATGCTTTGCTCCGCTTTTCTAGATGTAATGGAAGAGCTTGGTCTGGGTGATGTTGATGATCTGGAAGGTAAGCTGTAACAAGGATTTTTAGATGATACATTGTAGAGTTTACTGAAAACGAAATAGTGTAATATGGAAAGCAAAGGTTCCATGGATCATAAAAGCAATAACTGGACTCAAGTTACAGTAACATATTTTTAGAACATTCTTGCATCAGATTTTGCTCCCTTTTCTCACTCCAGGCTCTCTCCTTTTTCTCCCATCTCTATCTAAGAGAACCATATAAGTCAAGCATAGCATCAAAAAACCTTGTCCCACCAAATTTGTAACCATTTGCATCATTACATATATGCTGCCTGCAGTTGTGCTGCACACCATCAGAAACTTTTTTTTAGGCTTGTGTTTAATACTGAGTTTTCTATCTTTTATTTTTCTCATTAAACCTTTTTAAGCTCAAAAAGCAGGTCAGTAAAGATAAATTAAGAAACTAAATAGCCATAAAAACAGTTTTGTAGCTGTGATTTCTTCCCTGAGACCCCAGTAGTAGTTTGGTGTAACAGCCCACCTCTGATCTTTTCCATTGCTGTGCATCAGTGTTCTCCCAGTGTAAACTCTAGTCTTCAGCAACAGATTAGGCTCATTTGGTTGAACTGATATAAAGCTTCCTGCATTAATTTGACAGATGCATCGGACTGGGATTCAGCCAGTACTGCCAGTATGGGAGCCCTGTGTGGTCACAGGGTTGCGTCCCCTGTAGTTGAGAAAATTCCAGAGTGCTCCAGTTCATCTGATAAGGACCAGGACAAAGATGATGTTGCCACAGCAACACTGACGCATCAGAAGAGCATCAGCCCAGACAAGAGACTGCCCAGCACACCCTCTCAAGCTGTTCCTCAGCCCCAACCTCGTACGCGGAAGACGGTCCCTCAGAAACTAGAGAGTGAAGAAGGTAACGCATAGCAAGAACTTTGATGTTCTTTCTTAAACATTGACTTGTTGTTATTATTATGATGATTATTATTATCATCTTTATTATTCACATGAATAATAATGATTAAAAAAGATATATTCCTAACCTATTTTTGGTGGTTTGCCTCTTTTATTTGTTCTAATTCAGAATCTGATTGGGAAACCGAAAACATAACATCTCGCAAAACAGCTGAAAATGACAATCCACTACAAAATATGGCTGAGCCTCAAGCAACGGTTAAACCAAGTAAGGTTCTTTGGTCTTTTTAGCCTTACCTTTTTATGAACTTGTGCCCTTTGCTTTGTCTGATGTCTCTGTTTCTTTATTAGGGTCTGCTGACCCCTCACTGATGGAGAAAGACAGTGAAATCATCACAGAATTTGAAGGGCAGCAACAAAAGGTGAGAAATAGTGGTAAAATGGCCATCCCTACTAAGTATTTCTCTTGATTTATTTTTGTTTCAGACATGGAAAATAAAACGTACCAAGGCATTCCTAATCAAAGGAATAAACAGCACAAAATGATATGTTCTGGTAAATTTGTTCACACATATTTATGACATTGCTTCATCATTAGATCATTTGTAATTCTGGTAGACAAAATAAACATGTTAACACCATTGGGCTGGCCTCAAATAAACCTCAAAATTACATCATGATATTTCAAGAAAAATCTAAATATTTTTTAAACCAAAATTAATGTTTTATTGATGTTTGCAGCATTTATAAGTGTAAGTCAATAAAGAGCATTTTCCATTCTTTTTATTTTATTTTATTTATTTTTTTATTTTTTTTTACTGTGGATAACACTGTGGATCTGTTGAATGAAGTTGCCAGCCGCAAACGCATTATAGTGCAATAGCAGTGACACAGTATCATATCCAGTGACACAGCATAAATGTAATGTACAAAAGTAGTCTAGGTAGTGTTTTCCCTGGACATGTAGGGTAAAAGTACAAAAAAACTTGTATTACCTTGTAACTCATCAGGAGCTACTCAGTATTGTCACATTTTGGGTCAAATTTTTTAAGCAGCTGCTTAAAGCCCTCAATTTCCTCCATGTAACCACATCTGGCATTTCAATCATTTTGCTTCTTGCCACATGGAGTGCATCTACTGAGTTCTCCATCAATACTTGGTGGAGTCTTTGTTTACACTCCATCAGCTGCTGGTATCTATTCCTTTGTGGTGCGTATTTGGCTCATGTTGAAAAACAAGTTATTTCTACATTTAGCAGCAGCAGTTTAAAAAAGTATAAGTGCTATGTTTTGTCAGAGGTTGTTGAAGTATCTCCCACATGCAGCTGTTTCTCTATAGCTACACTAGGGAACATAAATGTATGATGCTATTGCAATGATATGCAAAATGACATTTTTATATCTCATAAAAACATACTGGAATTATCATGGACAAATAAAATGACACAACCCCAAAAATGGAATTTATCCTATACTCTAAAGAAAGACCACTGCCTCTTTCAAGCTTGCAGGTGGCACACACATTATTATGTCTGACATCCTGATTTGAGCTGCTGATTCTATTTGACTGCATATGGTTTCCTGACAGCTTTAATATGTTTACTACTGGCATATTTACCATGCCAGAAATCACTCATTTCAGTCTAAAAAGGGTCAGTCAATATATCAAGTATGTTTTTTAATAATCATGTAAGTATATTTTTATGAACTTTTATGAAATAAGTATTTTCTATGATGAAAATATAGGAAGACGAATGAGAATGCACTGTTGCCTGAATATTTTCTCGAATATTTTATCAAGTCTCGGTTTTTGCATTTTTGTCTTGTCTGTTCTTTGTTTTATGTCCACTCATGCCATCAAAGGAGAAAGATGATGCAGTAGATAGAAGTGAGTTAGATCTAAATAAATCTGACAATAGAAAAAAGGATAACGAGTTTAGAGATCAGAGCAGTGCTGGAGAAAGCGGTGGTGTGCCATGGGAAAAACGTTATGAGAAGCTCTGGGTAGAGGTGGAGAAAAGAGAGGTAAAGTCCACCTTCAAGAGTGTTGCTGGTGAATTAAAAGAAAAGTTTGGAGAACTGTTTAAATCAAGACATGACATTAGAGAAGAACAGGCCACAGCTGGCTCCGCCTCTGCAGAGGAAGATTCAAGTGATGAAGAAGATGGGGAAGTCATTGAGCGTCCTACTGCGAGAGCAAGAAGCACTGCCCTTATCACCATACCTGAGCAGAGAGAGTCTGGACCAGAGGACTCTGCAGCTGAATCGAATGTAAACTCCTTATGCGAGGACAGGATGAAGGAGCAACCAGCTTGTGATGGCACCGTCACAAGCCGTGCTGATTTACGTCAAACTGAGGAGAATACTGCAAGTTCAGAAGACGATCTCAACGAATTTGGTATAAGTCAGCCTCCCTTCAGATGTTCAGCACCTGTTCCCGGTGTTTCTGGTGAAAAGTTGGAAGAGGACATGGAAAAGTTTAAACTTGAGGTAGGGATGCTGAAGGTTGTCTTCCTCGATATGGAGAAAGAAAAAGCCCAACTTCAGAAAGAGGTAGAGGATGGCCGCCCCATCCATAATTCCTTTTGTCCGCCTCGCTTTCTCTTTTTCTCATGTCATTCATATACTTCATTTCCTTCTTTTACTCACCTGTTTCCAAGGGCTCAAAGTGGCCGTTCATCATAGGTGTGTGTGCATATGTGTTTGGGGGGGCTGTAAGATTTTCCATGTCATATATGTTGTCTGTAGATCTCATTTCAAGTAGAAGTGAGGTTGCATGTTTCTCAGTGAATATTTGTGTCTTTAACACACCTTAAAAAAGGTAGAATTGAAGATTTGTTTGAAATTCATTTTCAGTACACCCACCCATCTGGTACCATTTTGTCGATTGTCCTTCTTGATTGCACTTTGACATTACACAAAGGGCAGTCTTGTGTTTTCTTTTGTCATGTCTAGCTTTCTGCTTTGCATGAGTTTTGCATGTATTGTTACATTGGTGTTGTATGAATTCTCTGTTTTTAGGTTTTGTATGAGGTTTGAATAAATAGAGGCCTTCTTGGCTCTAAAAAGAATCACTATAGTGATGATATAAATGTGTTGTTGTTTATTGTCTTTTTATGCATGCAATGCTTCAGTTTTTCTTTGTGCTTGTCTTTATTAAGAGGTATGAGGATTGTATTTTGGTCAGCCTTTTGAGTTAGTTAGTTTTTCTGTGGAAACTGATACGAACTTTAACTCTTTATTTAAAGTTGATGACATTTTCTCATTTTAGTTTCCAAGCATTGCAGTGCATGGAAAATATGTCCTTGTAATTACATTAAAGGTGTTAGGTCTCCAAAGGGAAGGGTGGCACTAAATTATGTATGACAAAGTGAACAAGTACCAACTCCAAAATGGATCTTAAAAGGCTGGACCAAACCTGTTACAGTTAGAGTAAATGTCTAAAGGCCAGCTATCAAATATTTACCTTTTTTTCCTCAGATTGGAGAAGGGAGAACAGAAATCGAGGTTGAGGTACAAAAATCAAGTACTTCCCAGGTTACTAGTGGAATAGCATTGGAGGAAACTGGTATGGGGAAACCTGAGACCAGCTTAGGATGCATGTCAAATCAAGCTGAAGCACTTGACCAGGAGCAGCAGCCCGAGGCCGCCATGAGGTATGTGCAGTTTGCTTTGTAGATTCACAGTTATCGTCAGTAGATGTTAATGATTGCTCCCTTTATTTCAAAGCAACACGTGCACAATCTTCTAATCAGATGTTGGGCTTTTGATATTTTTTTTTCTTTTAACAGAGAGAGTCCAGTTTTAATTTGTTTTTGTTTTGTGATGTCTCAATGTTTTTTTTTCGTTTCTTTTCCATTAAAAATTTATACATTGTTGCATTTAAAAAGCCACATGTTGCTGATTATCAGATTTATTGCTCTCTGTAGCACCAACAGGGCTCCAGTGCAATTGCATCTCCCAGTCCAGCTAACCTGCATTAGCAACAAACAAGAGAAGCAAGCTGTAGTGGAGACTTTACAGTCAGAGTTGGTCCGAGGGGCCCGGGGCAGCAGAGCCCCTCAGACCAACACACATATTAATGGAGATCCTCTCTGTGTGTTTGACGATGGCACTTTAAGTGAAGTGTCGGATGATGAAGGAAGGTATATATACAGTATGCCCTCATATGTATCAGTTCTACCTCTCTGTCACTAACCCGTAAGGTATGTTCAGACTGAACGCAAAATAAATTATACACGCAGCACAAATCTGTATATAGCCAGAGGAAAGTATTGAATAGGTTTGATATGTCAAATATTCAGTCTAGGTGCAGAAACTGAAGGTTTTTTGGATGGTTTTTGTAAAACTTGCACTACTTAATATAATAAACCTTGTATATTTGTACATTTTATACAAGAAACATAAAAATAAAAAGGAGAGGCACGTTATTATTGACACGTTATAAGATCATGTTTGAGCATTAATGATTTGTTAGAAATAAACCCAGATAATTTTGTATCACTGAAGTGGTAAAATTTGCTTGAATAAAAAAACCCAGGTGACAAACATTTTGCCTTAAGTCTGAGCAAAGCTTTACAATGTTGGATCTTGCTGATGATTAGCATGCATTTGTTCTTTATTCTTTTCACTCTTTAAACTAACTGCTACCTTCCTATAACTGGATCGTATACTGCATTATACCAAATACACTTCCAATAACTTGTCTCAGAATTAAGGAACATCCACATTATTTTTCTGAATGACATGATTTTCTTCTTCTTTGCGTTGCTTCGCTCAGTTTGGCAGCCAGTGGACCAAAGAAAGATAAGGTAAGACACCAGTTCATACCTTGAAATGAAAGTTTGAACACAGTGAACAGAAAATGAGAGAAAGAAAATAAAAATCCTTATACACAGAACCCTTGTACATAAACTGATGCTAAATGTGAAAAACAAGTAACAATAATGTTACTTATTGTTTTGATATTCAGGACCGTGAAGAGGTGGGAATGGCAGAAGATTTTGATGAACTCACTCAGTCCTCAGACACAGCCACAGATGATACTGATTCACCCGCTACAGGCTACAGTCACGCCTCCCTCCTCATTAAGAAACTTGACTCAGCTACTTTGGGTACTGATTCACCTTTTTCCACACATAAGTTAACTAATAAGTCTTGCTTTTTAGGAGTTTGTGACACAAGTTGTTTATATGTAACCTACCTTTGAAAGCAAGACCTTCTGTGTGCCGTGAACATAATGAAACTCCCATCCAGCCTCCATCTGCTGTGTGTCACAGACTCAACATGTGTAGTGAAGCTGCAGAACATTTTCCATGAATATGAGCGCTCCATCAAGAAGGGAAAGGATCGGCATAAGTACTTGACTGATAAAGTGGTCCTGCTGGAAACTGAGAGACGAGACTTGAAGAGCTCTTTGGAGGACATTAAAGATACCAAGTCTGCCATGGAGCGGGTGCAGTTGGAATTACAGACTGAAGTTACAAATCTCAAGTAATAAATAAGTCCATTTATTTTATTTTATTTATTTTCAAAAAACTGGAGCACTCTGTAGCCATTGCTTTACAGCTTCCTATCTACTGTTTTGCCCCTTTCAGCTTTTCAGAATAAATTTAGACTCAATTAATTGGTCAGTGCTAGAGGTGGGTTTTAATAATGGATTTTCTGATTTAAAATCGATTTTAGCTTAAATAACGCAATATCAATTCATTAAATCTGAATCTTTTTTAAATATAAATCTATTTTCCCCAACACTCAGACTCTCAGGTTAAACCTAACAAAACTATGTCAACAACCACCAAACAGCTGAAACAGTAAATGAGAGCAGGAATCTGCAAAAAGATGTAAATACAAAGCGCGCACCCAATGCATCAAAACCAGTGAGATGTCAGCTTTCTCACCTGACGGGACGCCCCGTACACAGACATGCTGTCGGTGCTGGACGCCGACATCTGACAGATTCTGATGCTGCAGGTTTTGTCGCTCTCTGACTAAAATTCACTGAATCAGCAGCAAAAGAAGAACAAAACTACGCTTCACATTTCGCTTCACGTAAACATCATCGTCAATTCCTTCTTTTGCTGTTTTGGCACAGCTCTTTCTCTCTCTGTGTAATTTAAGGACAGTTTACCATCTCAAATTTTTGTTTTCTGCATTATTCGCTTGCTTTTTGCCCACCAGTCTACTGTTGTTTACAGCACTGTCAGCCGCAGTTTTTTTTTTTATTTTTAATTTATTTATTTATTTAAATGACTTCTGATAAGACTGTCTGAGGCAAAGTTGAATCGAATCGTGGACTGAATCGGGACCTTGTGAATCAGAATCGAATTAATTCTAGAAATCAGTAACAATACCCAGTCCTAGTCAGTGCCATCTCAGCTCATGGGGTTGCTGACAGAGAAACAAACCCCCCCACACACACACTTTTTTCCATCCAGATAATCACCTACAGAAAAATATAAATCACCTTCATTGGCATGTAAAGAAGCATTTTAATAAACTTTCATAAACGTCCAATGTAAATTAAAAACAAACAAACAAACAAAACAAAAACAAAACTGGTGTTGAGGCAATATTGTACCACAATTGAATTGTATAAGGCACACAAGGCAGGCGAGGTTCAAAGTCAGGATCAGATTGTATACTACATGCTAAGGGTGAACTTCAGCAGGTAGTCTTGACCATAGAACAACATGAACAGCTTTGTCGATCTTTTTAATGTTCTTACTGTTTATTTTGATAATACTGACTTGAACTTTATGACTGACACATTGTGCAGATTTCAGCTGAAACAAGAACAGGAGAATCACCGCCACACCACCATGAAGTACAGTACCGCTGCCGATAAGATGAGGAGGATGGATGAGGAACATCAGAAAGAAATTCAGGAAATGCAGAAGGTTCACATGAACCTCGAGCTAGAGATTAAAAGACTCGTTAACAACATGAAACAGGTAAATTTCTTAAATTCCTTTTTTTTGTGTGAAAGTAAAACTGTGAAAATGTGTTTTTTATTTTATTATAATTATTGTATTGTATTTACTACCGTTGTCATTGTATTAACTGTTTAAGCCATAATTCAATCATGTGAAAAAAAAAAGTACACACTGTTTCAGGTTTGACATATCAGGATATAGCAAACATGAATTTGTCCTTACAAGGTTTTAAAATTAGTATTAAATATCTAATTAAAAAACAACACATGACATATTGCACCATATTATTATTTATTTAGGCGGTAAATTGTGAGCGGTAGTTCTTAGTATTTCTTTTGTTTTAGTTTTGTTTCAGATCTACTTTTATTTTCACATGATTATGTAATTGGCATGGTATTATTTTTAATACTAATTAATAACATTTTTTTTAAATTAATGTTGATGTAATAATGACTTTCAGTATTTTACGTTATTGGTGTATTTATTTATTGTCTGACACGTCATCTGTCTAGCTTGAACAGGCCCACAATGAGACGCAGAGACTGCTGGCTCAGGAGCGCAGTGCACGCACCCTTCAGGAGAATCTTCTGAGCAGCCATCTGAGGAAGAACCAGGAGATAGAGGAGGAAAACAAAAGAAACATGATCAAAAGCAGTGAAGTAATCATCATTTTAGAACTTTTTTTTTGTTGCCTTTAGGTTTTGAAAATTTAGTTTAAATGTCTTAAGGATTTAAAAAAATTTCAATTTTTAATACATTTGGAAATCCTGACGTCCACAGGTCTTATCTCAGCTCACTGAAGCCAGTGACAGGGAGCGAGAGTTACTGCAGCAGACCGCTTCCTTACAGGAGCAGCTCACCCTCCTGAAGACAGACTTTGAGCGTTTGCAGACTCAAAGCCGTCTGAACGAGAGCCACCTTACAGAGGCGAGGGAGATACTGAAAGAAGAGCTTGAAGAGGTACGACGGGAATCCCAGCTTAACAATGAAACCATGGCCCAAGTTGTGTTCAACTGCAAAAACCAGGTTACAACCCTTAAATCTGAACTGGCAATAACAACGTCCCGTCTGGAAAACGAACGTCAGATTCGCGAAAAACTGGAGGAGGAGGTTGAATTGAGTCGTGCTCGTCTGGCTGCAGCTGTAAAGGATGCCGAGCTTTGTCTCGCATCTAAGTCAGAAACTGAGAAGGCTCTGCTCCGGGAGAAAGAGGAACTTCAGCGTCTCAAAGACAGATTCACTGGTTAGTTGGACCATCAATATCACCAAGCAACAGAATTTTATAAATCAGATTTTTTTTTAAAACACACACTTAGTCAACTAGGCAAGTATTTTATGCTTTCTGTCAGACTCATTCTGTTCCTGGAACCATGTGAACCACTCTTATGGCACACCCGTTTGCAATAGCAGAATATGAATATGTCAGGTTTTATTTAGAGACAGCTGTTTCAATTAATCTACACCAGTTATAGGATTCGCTCACTAGGTATTTTGAATTTGTCTCTTGGATTTATTCCTAAAGGTGAATCAGCCAGTCAGCGT
This sequence comes from Neolamprologus brichardi, assembly GCF_056152115.1. Classification (NCBI taxonomy): domain Eukaryota; kingdom Metazoa; phylum Chordata; class Actinopteri; order Cichliformes; family Cichlidae; genus Neolamprologus; species Neolamprologus brichardi. The sequence continues at coordinate 19,796,630 of NC_142110.1, forward strand.
GAGGAAGTCAGTAGCCTGTCCCAGAAGTTGGCCACGGCAGAGTCCCACGCAAACAGCATGGAAAATGAAGTTCATCGTAACACCATGCAGCTGACGGAGAAGTGCGTACTGCTGGAAGTTCTACAGCGGGAAAAGGACCAGGCAGTCGCTCGTGTCAAGGAGCTAGAAAAGGCTCTGCAGACTCACAGGGAGGAGGTCAGCTGTAACAAAGCACGTCAAGAAGCTACACAAGAGCGGCTAGTTCAAGCGCAGAGTGAAGCCATGTTACTAAGACAACAGCTAGAAGAGGCCCAAAACAAAGGTGCTGCAAAGGAGCGTGCTGTGACAGATGCCCAAGAGCGCTTTAGTGACATTTTGTCCAAGCTGCGCTCTGACTGTGAAGAGAGGGTACAGTTACTGGAGGACAGAAATAAGGAGCTCGCCAGTAAGGCGGTGGATCTCCGCGATCAGGTCTACAAGTTGGAGGAAGACAAGAATGAAAGAGAGGTAAGACTGAGAATAAGAAAGATTACCTTACTGCTTCTCCAGAACCACTTTTAGCCTTTCTTCCACATATCATTTAAAGCATCCCTTCAAAACCTCCCTTTCTCTGAATTCTGCGTGCACAGACTAGTCTGAGGCAGCTGCAGCAGGAACTCGCCGACTCACTCAAAAAGTTGTCAATGAGCGAAGCCTCTCTGGAGGTTAACACGCGCTATCGCAATGACCTGGAGGAAGAGAAGACTCGGCTGCTCAAAGACCTGGACAGACTCAAAGGAAAGGTATTAGTGGGAAATGAGGCCAACTCAACTTTGACTTAAATTAGATGGTTTATTATCTATATTTTTAGGGTATAGGGCAATGGTGTGGTAATGCTGATGATGTGGATGTGGTTTCTGTCATGCAGCTAGAGGAAAGTGAGGATGAGTATGTACAGGCAGAGAGACGTATTAACAGCCTAAAGAGCAGTTTGGAAGAAAGGGAAAAGGAACTCTCCACTGCTGCTCAGAAACTCCAGGAGGCGCTGTCTACTTCAGCTGCTTCTGACACCACGATCAAACAGCTGGAGGATGCTGTGCAGAGGTACCTACCAACACATGTTATCCAGATATACATTTGAGTTTTCAGTAGATACCACATATACAAACATTAAATATAACATAGTTGGTATTATAGAACAAGCCAACCTTATCACACATAAATAAATATATATTATAATTTAATCAGCCATATCTTTTATGTCAGGCTGGAGATTGAGAATGCCAGACTAGAAGCTGCTGCGAAGCAACAGTCCAACAAAATTGATGCACTGCAGAAAGGAGCTCAGGAAGCTGCCGCGGTGAGTAGTCAAAGTCCTGACACACACAGGGTGTTCATAATTTGCCATATCTACTAGTTTTTGCAGTGGATCATTATTGTATTTTAAGGTTTGCAATCTTTTTCCAGCTATCTGGCTGCTCACCTGGAGGAGGGGTTGGTATTGTGGATGTAGACTTAGCTTTTCCTGTGTGGGATTACATTTTATAGTTTCCAAAATAATATAAGTAATGAAATCAGACTGTATTTGGATGAAGTTTTTTTGGTGCTTAATGAGGATTCCTGCTACACCAGGAATCCAAAAATAAGCAAATAGAGAAGAAATATCTTTGGTTTTGTTGAGTTCTTCTTGTTGTCTGAAAAACAAATGCTAATGCAAAATGTTCTCACTTTACTCTGATCTCGGTGTGTGGGGTTTTCCACTCTGTGTATTCTTGGGTTGCATGGTGCATGTTACTTCCTTTAGTTTTCTCCTTTCCAAAATAATGAAGAAAAGTGTAACAGCGTCACTAAAAAACCAAAATCCATCGTTAGTGTCCATTTAAGAAGCTTTTCTCATTTCTGTAGGTTCGAAGTCACTTGGAGGACATGGTTACGAACCTCCAAAGCAGTAAGATGACCTTGGAAGACCAACTGAATAGAGAGGTTGGTGGCATATTCTGTTTCCTCACTATTAAAACAGTTGCTTTCAATTTCTTACTCTATTCCTCTTTTAAAGCCTTTATGTACGTACGTACAGGAGCTCCCATCTAAAAATTTCCTGTTTAATAGATATATATATTTTTTGTCTTTTTTATTTCTTCAGGTCCAGAAGCAGAGCTTGCTCTCTCACACAGCCCAGGACTCTCGGGCCTTGTGGGAGGAGGAGCTAAAGGGCCGCTCTAAGTTGGGAGTACGATTGGCAGAACTTGAAAAGGAAAAAGGAGAACTGAACAGCCTGGTCAGCAAGCTTACACCTCTGTACACAGCCTAATGTTATGAAAACTGAGATCTAGGACTCGTGAGTTATCTGGCTGTTGTTTGTGTTGCAGATGGAGATCGAAAAGAAGAAAGCCAAGAAAATAGCAGAGCAGAAGAAAGCTGTTGATACTCGTCTGGATCAGGAGATAAAGAGAAACACGGAGCTTCAAAAAGAAATGTACAGGTGACCCCTAACTTTCTCCTCATGCCTTCCTTACCTTTGGCAGTGCCTTGTTGTGCTGTTTAGGTACACCTAGGATCCAGTAGATTGCAGCCTTTCCTTGCTTTTGTGACTGTGGTGCACCAGTGTCTGTATCCGGAGTAAGGATGTGCTTTTTTTTTTTAATTTCCAGACAAAATTTTTGTTTATAACAAGACTTTCTCTTTAACTGATGATTTATGATTTGTATTTGAGTTTGTATTAAACATCTCTGTTTTTTGTGGGATACAGTTACCTTAACTTTGTTGTATGATAACTGGCCTGATTTTAAAAAAGAAAATCACAACTTAAATGACTTACTAATGAAGTTTATGCTTTAATTGATGTTTGTAGTCATTTTCAGTTTTAGGTCAGATCATTGGATTGGTTTGTTTTGATAAATGCTTTGTCTTTATTTCTCTATGTGAAATTGACTTTGTGTTTATGGATTTAAGGCTGCGAACCTTATTGAAGACTGCAAAAAAGAAAGTGCGAGATCAAGATGCTGGAGGTGCTGAGTTTGGCTCTCCTATGAGCAGCATGCGGATGGATCTGGGCAGACACACTGAGGGGCACTTTGGGCGAATGAAAGACAGGGTTTGTCCATCTGACACAGCAGATTTAAACCTTTCCAGTATTACCCAATATCTTACAGAATGTGCTATGGCTCTAGCGTCAGTCTCCTACATGTAGCTTTATACATCAGCTGTCAAACATTGGCCTCAAGCATTCCCTTTGTCCTCAGGTGGACGATTTGCAGGTGCAGTTGGAGAAGGAAGCATCTCTTCGCAGACAGCTAGAGAAGGTGAACGAGGAGCTCAAGGATCAGGTGACTTCCTTGAAGAGCATGAGCCACAGTAATGATTTGCTTGAGAGGAGTAAGAGGCAGTTGGAGGAAGAGGTACTGGACCTAAGACGCCGAATGGAGACTGCTCAGGTTGAGCAGAGCCACGTGGAGCAGTACCGCCGCGATGCAGAGGAAAGGGCTCGGCAAGAAGTACAACAGAAGCTGGAGCAGGTTAACCTGTTCCTCCAGGTACCAAGCTACAGCATGCGCAACACATATACAAAAAACCTAAAATAAATACATTTTAAAAATGAGCATAATACAATTAGAATGAGTGATAATGATAATGTAGCTGGTGTGTGAATGACATATGTACATGGTTTCTGTGATTACTGTCCTGTCCTGTCCATTGTAACCAGTTTCCATAAAAAGTGAAACTCTATGCAAATAAAGAATGATATAGTTATTATTTAATATATATTATTTAATCATATATTTAATTAAAAATAGTAAAAAGACATGGCCTAGAGATCTGATTTTATGTTTTTGTTCCAGTCCCAGGCTGCATCACAGGAAGCTCTCGATCAGATTAAAGCTGCCAATGAAGCTAGCCTGCGCTCTCAGCTGGAGCAGCGAATCCGGGAGCTGGAGGGGGAATTGGGCCGGGCCCGCACTTCCCAGCAGGAAAGCGTTAACCAACGCGAGTCCACACGCACAGAGCTTGAGAGATTCCGCCAACTATATACAGAAGAACTGCACCTACGCAAGTCTCTGGCTGCTAAATTAGAGAGGTCAGAACATCTTACCAGATGTTCCATGTGATACTTTCAAAATCAGTGCTTGTGTCTAAAGCTGAATATGTCATTAAATCAGTAGATGCAGTCAGCTGGTGTGATCAGGCAGGGAGTTTGAATTTGTTGTTTTCCATCCGCAGGGCCAACAGTCGGCTTGCAGAAGCCAATTCCAAGTTGCTCAAAGAACGCAGCAGGTCACTGATCACAAATGGCAGCCTTGGAGCGCCATCACTTGACTTTAGCTCTTTGGCTTCACCAGCCAACTATGGAGCCTCACTTGGGCCCCTCAACAGGAATCTTGGTCTGGGATTCTCTCTCCTCAACCCTGTGGCTGAGGGACAGAACAGCAGGGTGGAGGACTACTTAGCCAAGGTCGGCATTAATCTGCGCGCTCACTCACTCATGACGATTGCAGGAAATTGTTTTTTTCTGTAGACTAGTTATCTATATTGAGCCAATTTATTTTCATAGTAATGGCATCCATGGTGTTATTTTGTAACTAGCGGCATTCAGAAATGTTGCTTTTTCCCATGTTAGTGTGTTGTTATGTTGTCATAACTGCAGAGAACATCTCTGGCTGTTTAGGTGTTTTATCTCAAGTATTTTAGATTGAGAGAAAACATTCATATAGATCTAAAGCTATTTTAATTTTTTTCTTTTCTCCTCCTTTCTGTCCTTTTCCTCCTCTTGCACAGTTTCTGTCTCTAGCTACTATGAAAGTACTTTACATCTAATCTTCTTTTATTTCTCACTGTTTTAGCTTCTAGCTCAAAAGTCTGTCTCTCACCTCTCCTCTCTTCAAAAAGACTCATAATAAGGTGTGTAGATGTGTTTAGCTCAGTCCAGTTGGCTACTGTTTTCCTCTATCTTGCTCATGGGATTACTATGGTTCTTTTTCCCAGCAAACATTAATGTTTGGGATCAGCACAGGGGGAAATGGATTTTAAAAAAACATCAAATCCGCTGAGATTTCTGTCTCTGTCCCTTACCCAGTTAAGGGTTATTTGGAAAGGTAAAAGAAAATTAAGGTATTTATAAATACCTTAATATAAAATATGTTATGTTATGTCAAATGTAAGTATTTTTTTATAGCATTAAAATAATAAAACAAAAAATATTACCAGGGTTAATGGTTAACTATAAAAATGTGTTGGGGTTTCAAAAATGTGAAGAAAAAAATTACTAAAAAAAAAAAATCATAGAAATCGTTTAATTTGACCTGTGAGCTGTGACTGTGTAGTAAGTCAGTATGCCAGCAGACATCTTAAACGTCTTTGCTTTCAGTGGACTTCTCTTTGCTCTTTATTTGTTTAGTAGATTAGAGATAATGTGGCTCTTTGTTTCATACTCGTATAATATTATATGAGTATATTTTGCTTTGAAACCCAAATGATCTGTATTTATCATACAGCGCCTTATTCCAAGCATGTGATAAAGGACAGAAACAGCCGATTAAGATACAAAGAATCATAAAGATCATGATCAAATGAAAAATCACTCACAATAAGATGTGCCAATTTGTTGTCTGACACAACAACACACTAACTATTGTATTTGCATTCTGATGAGGTAGGACAGGCATAAATATTACCAGCATATATCCAACCCTGGTCAGTATAAAACAAAGATGTAGCCCCTGGGTCAGAAAAATTAAGCCAATTAAGAAGTGCCTTAAATTCTATCTAAAGGCTACAAGATGGCGATAGCGTGCCGTTTCTCAATTCCCTCCCTCCTCATCACATTCGTATTTTTGCAAAATGTTGAGAATCCAGTGGTTGGCGTCACAGAAGCTACATCAGTCTTTTTTTTAAATAAAAAAAAAAAAAAATTATACGAAGTATGGATACGAGAACTTAAAGGTTTTATGTGCTTTTGACTTTCAGGCTACAAAAAAGTAGCCAAAAAGCTTCATTTAATTAAAAAAAATTTGTTGTTTAAATTTATAATTTACTCTTTGTATCATTGATATCAATATTATTACACAGCACTGCACTTAAAGCACCAGTCACACAAGCACAGACAACAGTTAGTGGCCACCATGGGGGGAAAATGTTTGCTCTCCAACAGCTTTGAGATGTTAGAGGATCAGCTGTGTGACTGCGGCTGAAGGTGCAGCTTGCATGGTTGGCATGTTCTGCTGTGTTTCATTTACGTGTACTGACTTTCTTGCAGTGTTTTTCCACTATTTAATGTTTGTAATATTGAATCATTGTGCAAAATGTTATTCATGTGTCTGCTGTTTCTTAAAATGTCTTAATACTTAATGTTAAGACCATATTTATTTTCTAACTACAGCTTTCTCTTTTTTCAGATGCAGAGTGAGTTGGATAGAAGCATAACAAAGGAATTAAACAATGGTGAGCGCTGTGAAACTAGAGAGATGACAAAAGCACAGTGGCATTGTCTCTTATGAACCAGAACCTGCATGTAGATGTAACTGTGATCTGTCTTTGGTCCTCAGCCACAGCAGAGCTGGATGTTGCCTCCGCCCGTATGTCACCTGTGGGATCTCCCAGAAGGGAGTTGGACCCAGTTAGCAGAGCAACGCAACAGTACTTGGAGGTACTGAAGAAGAACAGTATGATCTGACTGTCATCTCGTTTCAATCAGACACATTATTTCAGCCAATAAAAACACCTGAATGTTGTAAATCTCTTCTCAGTCCTCTTTTATAGAAACATAAATAATGCACATTGCACTTAACACCTCAGGATCAAAGGACGAGTCATATATGTGATAAGATTTATATATCTTGAAGCATGAAAAGTATTTGAAACACAGTTTAGTTTTTATTTTGTTTGTGCATATTTTGGCATTCATAAGTGTGTATTTGCAAATGTGCTTGTAAGCATGATTAAGATATTTGCCATGATATTACATTTTTGGTACATGCCATCAAATGGTGCAATATCTCTCTTATTTTAGTGCTGTGTTTATTTTATTTATTCTTTTTTCTTTTTTTAATGAACGCGATATACTTGAACAAGACGAGCTGGAATACTCTCCGGTTATAGAAACAGGGTCACTACGCTTCAGCTTTTTGTTGGCTTGTTTTTAAAAGTCACTAAGAGTAAGCTTTTTCCCGTTACTTGTATATGTTGTAACAAAGATGGAATAACTAATGTATAGAGATCATATTCTGTCTAAAGATGTTCACGTAATATTTTGTAATTGGAGCGACTGTGTAGTATTTTTGTGAACTATTATTAAAAATCTTCCCAGTTTACAGTGTTATGAATCATTTCATTCAAATGCTGTCAGACCCTTAAGCAGTACTGCAAATCATTTTCTTTGCTTATGATTCTGAACTGGTAATATTTTAGCTTTTTGGGTAGATGCTGTTAGAGTATTTTTACAGTGTCTGCATTCAGTGAGTGTAAATATTTATTATAATTTCATTTTATAAATATGTTGTGCAGCTAGTTTTAATCCAGTGATGCAACAATTTACCTTTAGAAAATGAATACACGTATTTTCAGTGGTGGTTTGTTTGGGTAAAAGAGGAATGCAGTATGATTGTTGTCCACAATGTACGTATATATATATATATATATATATATATATATATATATATATATATATATATAATTTTTTTTTATTTATTTATATATTTATATTTTTTAAAAACCCTCAAAATCCATCAAATTGACCAGCAAAGACAAATAATATTCAAATATACTGATAAACTTACCTTTAATGTTAACATTTCATATAACAATATTACTTATCGCCAAAACCATAAAATAAGCCTAAATTTGGGTTTTTCTAAATATATATTTATGTGTGTGTTTGTGTGTGTGTGTGTGTGTGTGTGTGTGTACTTAAACTGTGTATTTAATTGTTTTTTTATTTCTTCAAAATGTTTAAATTTCATGTATCTTACATCCAAAATAATAATACCGCTTGTCATCAATTCTTTATACCTATCTATTTTAAACCCAACCCTCATTAGCTATGTTTTGATTTAATTCACTGCTCTCCTGCCTCTCACACTCCGAGCGCATGGGAGTGATGGTATGCGCCGGTTTAGAAACCATTTCCCTCACTTATTAAAATGAGAAAATGTGTTTATGATTGCCCCCCTATGGCACGTCTCTCTTCCCTTTGATCTATCCTCTCTGTGTCAGCATCAAATGTTAGATATTCAAATCTCGTTACATTTATTTTTGTTTCCTTTACAGCAGACGGGCACATCTGACAGACTATTAAGTGTTATTATTTCCCCTTTTTTCACAATAGACTCCACAGCAAACACTACACAGGAACCACAATGATTGAGGAGGTTACAACCATTGTCATGAAGCTTTGGAGGCAGGCGAGAGAATACAAACAGACAGATTCAGATTTTTTTTTTTTTTATTTTAAAGGAAGTGTTGAAAGACTTGTTTTTGAATAGCGACTCAGGATTAAAACAAACTGCTCCACACTGGGTCATCTTCCATCTGTGATGCCCAGTCTTGTTATCTCAGGCTGCCAGTCCAACAACTGTTAAGAAAAACAAGGTGTCGGTTTGAAACCTCGAGTCTCCAGCGCGTGACGAGGTTGTCAACTAAACAGGCCAATCTATTTATAAATCACACCGCTACGGTTCGAATGTGCGAATAACATCTCAGAAACTTTGATTGCGAAGCAAATGAAAACATGACACTCATAATGAATATGTTTGCTCCTCTAAGAAAAAAGTAAAGTCTCAAGTAAGTGTTATGTTGTTTAATTATTAATTTATGTTTTCTGTGGGTTTTTTAAAAGTATTTTCTACAATAAAGATTTTAAATTAAGTATGTCCAACTTTAAGAGTGGCTGACAATTCATCCATCCATCCTTTTTTCTTCCACTTATCCGAGGCCAGGTCGTCAGATGCCTGAACCATCTCGACTGGCTCCTTTCGATGTGGAGGAGTAGCTTCCACATTGTAGATCTTCTTGAACTTTGTACCTTTTTTTTGCTTCTGTTAATTGACAATTCACAGTAACAGATAATTTGACCAGCGGTTCATGGCACTCTGCATAGATCCATTCTCAACACTTTGTTTCTGTGTGGCAGGAGCCCACGGCAATCTGACAATATGAGCTGTTTTTTTGTGGAGGGAGGCATCAGCTGTGGGTAAAGGGTATAACAAATCAAGGGGGACAAGTGGAACAAGCCAGGGTGTTTATCTGATGCTGTGTACTCGCCATGCTCTAAATTAGACGTCACCACTGTTTCTTGTCACGAACAGAATCCAAATGTGCTGTGGGCAAAAGAGATACTTAAATGCGATTTACTTGCTCTAACATGATTTAAATGAGCCTCTTGGCTCGCCCGGACAGATTGACAGCGTTGTCTTTATCGCCACTTTGTTTTATTTTTGGCTGTTTACTTTGCCTCTCTGCTGTCATCTCGTACTACCACTTTAAAAGAGCCTGCTTAGATCTTTAGAGATCTGGAGACAATAAGCATCCTTTTATGTTCTAAGTGCTTCATATGACAAATATGAAAAGGGAGCCAAGAAAGAGCTGACAATTTTTGCGTCGCCCCATTCCTCAGCTGCACAGAGCTTTTCAGGGAGAAGTCAAGCCTGCAATCTTTTAACATTAGAAACCTTGCAAAGAGATAGACCCCTCTCATTCAGGGTCTTGCTGGGTCAACGTCATTAAATGGAACTTTATGTACAAACAAAAAGCATTTCTGTGGAATAAAGCCTGAATCTTGAATACTCTGTTTGCGCACAGTGCAGTGTGAGTCTTTTTGTGCATTTTGTGTTTATGAAAAAGAGATCATTTGTGTAGTAGGAATCACATTATTAGATTATTGTGTTCCCCACTGTTTTCTGCTGACTAATTGAGGATAGGCCTTGAAGGTTTTTTGTAATAAATTCTAATGTTGTAATCTGTTGTGCACAAACCACTCTCAAGATAAATAACTAAGCTAGTCAGTTTTTTTTTAATCAGTAGGCTTGCAGTGAAGTGAGATGCATAGCAGTTGTTTGACATATTACCAAAGAGATGTACTATATTTAAGTGCTATTAACCTAGGGAGATGTTGATTGGACTAGACCAGTGATGACAAACAGTTTGACAGTGTGGGAAAGTGGAAGTGATAAGCTTAGATTAAGCTGACAGCACCTGGGAGCGGACAAATGCGAGGCCATAGATCTATCTATCTGAACTTGCACATGAGCTTCATTAGTTTTTTTGTTACTGGACACTTTATTAGCCGCAGCTTCCGACTACCCGGCTGGACTAGTTGGACCCTTCTCCTTTGGCTTAATTCTTTAACATGCAGATTCAAGAAGGTGTTTGAAACATTCCTTAGAGATTTTGATCCATATTAACACTCACCAGACCAGGCAATACTTTTACATTGTCCACTCTCTTCTATTGTAGAATTTGATGAGCTCTTGTGATTTGCACCCTTAGTTTATTGCTCTTAGCTGACAGAAGCGGTTTTCTGCTGCTGATGTGATTAAGGTTCAATGTGTTATGTATTCAAAGATGCTCTTTTGCATACCTTTGTTGTAACAAGGAGTTAACAAGTTCCTGTTTCCTTCCCATCCACTTAAAGCTGTGTGGCCATTTTTCACATTTTTCACAAGGCACAAACAGCAAATGGAGATTTTCTCTTTTTCAGATAATTTTCTAAATTGTAGAAGTGTTTGCGTGGGAAAAATCACAGTAAATCAGCAGTAATACAAGATCTTCTGGCATTAAGAACCATGCCAAGTTCAAAGCCACTCAAATCACCTCTGTTCCTCACTCTGATACTAAGCTTGAACTTTGTGTTGACCGTGTCTACATGCAATGAATTGCTGCCATGCGTTTGGTTGAGGGTGTGTGTTGGATATGTCACAGATAGAGCAAAGATAGCAGTCCCTCTCCCAAGCTAAGCTAACTATTTCCTCATCTCTTTATATGTAATGAATAAAAACTTTGTCAAACAAAATATTTGAAGAAAAATTCACAGCATTGCAGACAATACTTTTACATTGTCCACCTACTTCTATTGTAGAATTTGGTGAGCCCTTGTGATTTGCGCTGCTATAACACTGTCGGACTAACACTGTACAATTTTTTTTAGAAAGATGCGCCGTCTCTCGAAGCGAATCAGGCATTCTGTCATTTTAATTTCATGACCTGTGCCGTCAACCAAGTTTGGTCAGAAATTATAATATGCTGTGCTAGTAGTAGCTAACAGGTCAGTAACTGCTTACTGTAATGACATTGCAGTTCTCACTAACAATATTAAACTATTATATTACAATTAAAATTTTGTTGTTACTTGCATTACAAATGTCCTTCGGTCATCTGAACTAGTGCTACAGTCAATTTCATTTCGGGTCAGGGGGTCAAAATGGTGGAGTAGTTGAGGAGTGGAGATATGAACATGGATTTTATTTTTATTTCAAGAAAGGATAAGAGCATTAGGGACATGCAAACTGAGTTCAGGACAGAAACAGCAGCAAAAATATTGATACAAGAACTTCAGGTCTTTGCAACCTGCTGCAGACCGGATGTTAACACAAAGCTAGCAAAAAAAAAAAAAAAACCCAGCAGGATGTTAAAGACTTCTTTCTACCTGCTCATGTTTCTAAAGCAGACTCGCTTCGGGGATCGCTCTGAGTTTTCAACTTTGCTTTCTGTTGTTGTATCTCAGTCCTCATTAGGATTGGTGTTGGTGTGTTTGTGTTAGTGTGCGGTTTATATTGTTAACTTGTCGTTATGTTGCAAAATGCGTAATGTCATTTTACAAAGAATTAGGAAAGTAATGTAACGACTAGTGTAACACATTACTTCCTACAGCAAGGACTAGGTAACATTAATGCAGCTTTAGGGAAAGGTTATATGTAATGTATTGCATTAGTTACAACCCCAACACTGGCAGTGGTAGTGTCCAAGATCTGTACAAAGTCGTTGAAGGAGTTCCCTTTTAAATGTGGCCAGCAGCCATGCTGGTGTCCCCTAAATTTCAGTCTTTATGCCAGCCTAAGCTAAAGGACTCTTGGGTCTTTTTCATTGATTCAACTTCTAATATATCATGAAGAAACCCATTTTTACTGTTGTTTTTCCCCAATTGCACAACTGTTGTTGTTGTTTTGTTTTTTTTATCTGGCATACCAAGAATATTTCATTCGCTTAAGACGAGCAGCTTCAAATCAAAGAAAAAATATTGACTCATCACATCTCACATTTACTCATATGTTTACATCACGGTTAATAAAATGATAGTTAATCAAAACCAACATCAGTATACTAATAAATCCCACATTAGTGTTACTTTCTCTTATTGGCCCACAGTCTTTAGTGTCCTAGCTGCGATGGCAGATCTCGCAACACTCCACACAAAACTCGAGACACTCGGTTGGCTCGCAGCAGGACTTGAACAAGACGGAGTGGCAGTGGGCGTGGCAGTTGAGCTCCTCCACGGGAACCTCCTGAACAGCTGAACAGCAGCGGGTGCACGCGTGGCAGCAGGAGGAGCAGAGGGCGTGAAGGCATGACGAGCAAGCCTCCAGGAGACCCAGGAGCAGCACGGAGCAGTGGCACCACAGGCACGCCAGCAGCAGGTGAAAGCACGTGTCTGCAAAGAACACACGCAAAATCAGACACAAAACAGATTCAGCAACGTTCATCACGTGAGGTCAAACATGTTGTGTTCTAAGAGCTTGCCGCATCCCATCACAAACTGGGATTAACGACTCTATTAACCCTAAATTAATCTCTCACATGTTTGTTTGCAGTGGCAGCTGAAAGTTGAAAGATAAACTATTGTGCCGCAATGATCAAGTGTGATTGTGTTTACTTAATCACAGAGCTTTGTTCAGTCCTCGGGGGAAAATAAAAAAGGCCGCAGAGGGCTTCCAGTGATGAACAACAACTAGGAAGATGCTGTCACATGATAATTGTGCCGCTTCCTAAATTAGGTGCAGATGAAATTGCATACATTAACCCCACCAGTGGGTTACAGGGCGTCTCTCGCGATCCCAACAGTTGTATTGTTACGAAGCTAATGTTTTCATCCTCACACGGACTGGATAGCATGTGATATCATGCAAATCAAGCTGTTTTATCCTGTTTACTGAAGGAAATAAATGAAAAGGAGGCGGCAGAATTCCCTGGGGAGTGAGGTTGAGCGTTTTCCTGCTTAGCCGCCCGAATTATACACCCCCCACCTATAACTCATGGTAATACTTGTGCGTAGATGAAAACGGAGCATTATCTGTGGCTACTGTATTGATTTAATGAGTAACTTCATAGAGATAACAACATGAACACAATGATAAACAAGGAGTGGCCCATTGCACACTTGGAGAAAACAAGAGAAAGTGCAGCTTTAAAGTCTTTCAGCAAAACTTGAAACAGCTAAATTTGTATAGAAAGAGTCACTTTTATCTTCTTTGGTAACTCATTTGAATGTAAGCTATATTGCCAAAAGTATTCACTCAGCTGCCTTCACACACATACGAACCTGACTGCCATCCCTTTCTTCAACCATAGGGTTTAATGTGATGTAGGCCCACCCTTTGCAGCTATAACAGCTTCAACTCCACTGGGAAGGCTGTCCACAAGGTTTAGGAGAGGGTTTATGGGAATTTTGGGCCATTCTTTCATTCTTCCCTGTATTTGTGAGGTCAGACACTGATGCTGGATGAGAAGGCCTGGCTCCACTCTTAAATCATCCCAAACAAAGGTGCTTAAACATTAAGAGCTTCTTAGAGCGAGCCATTCTTTCACAAATGTTTGTAGAAGCAGTCTGCATACCTAGCTGCTTGACTTTATACACCTGTGACCAGAGACTGGGAGTCTGGTTACTTTTTTCAAGTAATGAGCAAAGTATTACTATTACTATTGCAAAAAACTAATTACATTACTCTTGCTTTCCTGTAAGCAAAAATGTTTTTGTCAAAAAAATGACAAAAACATTATTGTCGGCTGTACATGTGGGAAGAAAACCTCTTTCTGCAGAAAAAAATTAAACTTCAAATCTGAGCAAGCACCTAGCACGCTGAATGTGAAATTCATAGAGAAAGCCCTGGATCCTCCCACTGACATGACTGTTGTAGCACCTGGCAAACCTCTACTGGCCCCACTCCTGCTAAACAGGTGAAAATAGACTTAGTGCTGCTGAATCTTTGATTTAATTTATTTTTTGGTGTGTTTTGCTTGCATCTATTTGAAAGAATGAGTGTAAACACAAAAAATTATTTTATTTTAGATGCTGGAATATACAGAAAATAGGTTTAAATGTTAAACAAGTTTCTTCCAGTCAAAGGATGTTTCATATAATTTAATTTTTGCTTGATGTAATGTGCATAAAGTTAAAAGATTAAAACTAATAAAACAAGTTTTAAAAACAGACTTTTTCATTTGATTACATTTTATATGATGGATTATGCAGAAAAGAAAAGAACTGGACTGAAAGGTCTATTGCTTTATAAAGTATTCAGGTTGTGTATCATCTTTTTAAAAAGTAACTGAGTAATAAAGTAACTAATTACTTTAGAAAATAAGTAATCAGTAAAGTAAGGGGATCACTTTCTGGGAGAAGTAATCAGTAACTAATTACTATTTTCAAGTAACTTGACCAACACTTCCTGTGACCATGGAGGGTTACAGGTGAATTTAATCATTTGGAAGGGTGAGTGAATACTCACTTGGTAATAGTAAGTAGGTAAGTAAATAAAGTTTATATACAGGGTGGGCCATTTATATAGATACACCGTAATAACATGGGAATGGTTGGTGATAAAGTCCTGTTTGTGGCACTAAAGATGGGTGGTGACTATGGTGGCCATTTAGAAGTCGGCCATCTTGGATACAACTTTTGTTTTTTTCAATAGGAAGAGGGCCATGTGACACATCAAACTTATTGGTAATGTCACAAGAAAAACAATGGTGTGCTTGGTTGGCCAACTTCTAAATGGCCACCATGGTCACCACCCATCTTGAGGAGTTTGCCCCCTCACATATACTAATGTGCCACAAACAGGACTTTAATATCACCAACCATTCCCATGTTATTACGGTGTATCCATATAAATGGCCCACCCTGTATATTGTGTCTATCAATCTCCTCCTGACTTAACTGTATGTTCTCAGTTTATTAGCTTAATCAATTCCTCAGATTAAAAGTGAGAACAGACAGATGTCACAATATAGCCATATAGAAGCAGTAATATAGAAAAATATGAATATTTTTACTGTGTAATAACTTTTGATATTGTGTATGTTAATATCACAGTTAAAATTGTCTTAGTCCAGAAATACAGAACTTGCCTTGTCTTGGAAAGGAACATTGATCTGCTAGCGTATTAAAATTGCTTACTGTGTGCATCAAAATAACCGTTACAGTTTGTACTTTCTGTTCACATCGTCATTGTTCTTTACATTATGTAAATCAAGTCATACTGTAGAACTTACCAGCAGGTGTAGCCGCAGTTTGGTGTGATCCAGCTGCAGCACCTGTCTCCCTTCTCCTTTTACTGCTTCTGCTGCCGCTGTGCACTGACAACCTGGAGCCCGGCAGTCTGTCATCTGGAGCTGTGAGGCCACACCGTGGACACACGGGCTTCTGCTGGTGGTCATATGTACGTTTCTTAAACGCTGCTGCCTCCTGTGAGGCCTCTGCTGGTGGAGAAACAGCAGGCAGAGGCTGAGCTGGAAATGGAAGGATCAGCTCGTGAGATCGTTGCAACTAAATGCTGGATGAAACAGTTTTCTGGCACATGTCGTTATATGTCTGTCTTCATCATTAGTTATAATTTGATTAAGTATTTCAATGATTAATTACAATGTGAATTAAACAGGAAATTTCTTAGTTTACACCTTCTAAATAACCTGATCAGTCAGAGTAACAATGAATTTTTGTTACTGTATTAATAATGCTTCGCAGGTCTCTTTGTTTCCACTTACAGCTGATAAGATCAGTGGTGATGGTATTTCCTCTGCTAACAGGGTCACCCACTGAAAGGATTTCCTGGGCTGATTTTAGAGACGTGCTACCTTGAGACACAAAAAGAAAGACAAGTTAGATGTTGAGTTGGTAAAAAGGCAAGAAGCTCTATCGTGAATGCACTCAGCTCTTATATATTTGCCAGAATATTGCGATATTTAACAAATATAAAGGAGACCTCTTAAGTCGCGAGCTCTTATTGCTGCCCCATGTTGCTTTATTGTGTCCAAAAAGCTTTTGACCCTTTGCCCATTTTCTTGTGGAGAAACACTAAAACCTTTAAATACGGAAAAAATAGAAATCCTTACAAATAGTGAACAGAGAAACCAAATGTTGGTCCTTATTTCTGTATTGGTTGAGAAAACCTATAAAACCTTGCACCTCCACCCTCACACCCACCCATTTCTCGTGATTTCTTAAAAATGACACCATTGTTTACATATGCTAATTAGGAAAAAGAGCGAGACTTTTGTCAATGTCCATCAAATAATCCGTCCTTAATCCTATTAACATAACTCTAAGTTAGTTGAATTATTTGTTTTTACATCACATCATCTGCACTTACCTTTAGTCTGGCTTGTTTTTTGCTCCTCCCCATCCACAGATAAGTGCTCTCCTGGTAACATGTCTGGTGTACATGACTGCTCAGGATCCTTCTTACGCTTTGTTCACTCGATCTCCTCCTTCACCCTCTGGCTTCTGTCCACACCAAAGGGTCAGGAAACCTCCACCAACACCCAACATGCCGACATGAGTCACCACTCAGGAGGCTTTTAGCTGTGCTTTTTGTGTGTGTGTGTTTTGTTGTGAGTTAATAACAATCCCCTTCCCAACAGAGCGGCTGTGCCAAACATTGCTGATCACAGAGCACAAAGAAGGCCGAGGCCTTGCTGAGTGACTTCAAATTGCTTTCTCTGTTCTGCTTTTAGTCACCTAACACAATGGAGACACATACCCCATGAGTGTGTCAGCTGAATATTGTGTATGTTCTCTTCCCTCTTTCTCACACAAGCCAAACCGATAAAAGTTGTCTGCTGTCTAGCTTTTAGTATGCATAACATAGTAATATTTCCCATGTGAAATGAGAAGATGCCACTAATTTCAAGAAAAGTCATATTTTTATGTGTGCCATGAAGCAGGATATTTTCCTGTTTTGTCCATTACTCTGTTTGCCTTTCACAATTGTTCAAATACCTTAAAATGTAAAAAGAACAGAGTAAAAAGTCAACATTTGTCATTGACGAGCCAACATTCAGTCCTGAGCCTGACATGCTTGGTTTTAATCCTAAGAGCTTCTGTGGAGAAACAGAGCGTTAAAGCTGCCAGCTTTGTTTTTCTTTTTTAATCTCCAATCATTCATTTCATCAGGACCAGGGGTTTTAATAATTACCAATAAGGTGGTTACGCCAAGAAGCTGCTCGGAACGTTTTTATGACGTTAAGTTTCTTTTTAATGACTTTAGATGCAATCAGTGTGTAAAATCAGTGTGTAAATGTCTGGCATCATTTCTGAATTGTGATTTTTTTTTTTCAGTTTCTGGTATGTAAAGATTTGCCACATCATTGCATCGTTGGATTTAAAAGATGAAATCAGTAATAAGTAGTTTAAATACATTTAAATCTTTGTATGTGGAGATATTGTTTTTTCTGCAGAAGAGAACTTAGCGAACAGAACGAGCACATGTACGACAGCATCATCATTACCCACTGATGAGAAGATGAACAGAGACCGGCCTTTTTGGAGGGGCTGTTGATTAAGTGCTGTCAAAAGTGCTACATTAAAAAACATGCTGACTGGCCCGCCTCGCAGTGAGTATATGGCACATCAAAGCAACACATAAGTGAAGCTGTTGAAGTTGTCTAGCACCATGCTAACTTTCAGTCAGTACGCACACGGCACGGAGGCAATGAGAAGAAAATGTCATCTAATAGGCTGACAGCAAATCAAAGCAAGACCCGAGAAGGAACAGCAAACCTAAAGTTAACATGTTATCAGCAAAGACAATTACTGACAATAGTCAAAACAGGGAGCTGAAAAACCTTTTGTTCTGTGTTTGGTTGTGAAGTCTACAGTCACAGCTTCACTTCAGGGTGTGTATCAGTTGATGACACAATGTTGGAAGTGTTTATTTTATTATTTTAATTTGTAATAATTTAACAGGGATTGTAGCTGAGACCTCTTATCGGTGATCTTTAGGAGACCATAAAGAAAAAAAGTAAAATATAATATAATATATTCATATAGTAATATAGAAAATACTTATTTCAGGGTATGGTAGCATGATGTAAGTGAATGCAGAAGTTATTTTACTGTGTTTATGGAAATTTAATTAGCTTTATCTCATTTTGAAACAGTTAGCAGTACTGTGAAATTTATGTAAAAATTAAAGTGTAATGTTAAAATGTTATGGTTGTACTGACAGGGGCTGCAGACGTTTTTTGAAACAATGGTTTGGAGAAACCTCAGAGTGTTTAGGTTACAAGTACATGCACCATGTAAAACAAATCCAAACATGACACTACAAATTTGCCTTTTTTTTTTTACTTTGTATAAATCAGCATTAAAAATACCCGACGCATGGGTGTTACATTTTTAAGTATGCAAGTTGATAACTGAAGGAAAAAGCACAATGTTGCACAGCCTTATAAATACAACATTAAACTATTATATATATATATATTATTGTTAAATGTTGGACACAAGCCTACAGACTGACACATCTTTACACACATTATACAGACCGTGTTCTCAATAACAAAAACAGAACCTTTATTTCAGTATACAGACCCTCATTTTTTTTTTAAAAACTGACCTGTGAAAATCCCATATTTTCTATCAATAATCATAACAGAGAAAACAGAAGAAACAGTGCACAACGAATGCTTTTCAGTTATTTAAAAGTGTCTTTGAGACACAAACTATTAACAAACATTATCAACAAACATTATCTATATCATCATAAATAATTAATACAAAAGCGTACGGGTTGTTTTTGGTGAAAAATCACAAATTGTTCTAAATTGTTGCCATTTTCTTGGCAAGATGTCCGTTAGAAAGTGAAACAAAACAAACAAACAAACAAACAAAAAATACTATTATCCTAAGAAATGCGACTAATCTCAGTCACCTTTAAATGCTAGTCAACTTGTTACATGTCTGTTTGATATTTGAATAATAACTGTTATTAAGATATACAGTGCAATATTTAAATATTTGATAAAAGTATTCCCAGTACAGAGACCAGAAGTGGCACTATATTCTTTCTTTTGCTGTTTGGCTGAAATTGAGGAGAAATTGAGGCTGCTCTAATCTGTCTCAAAGCTGAATTTACTTTATTACATTTGCCGATGAATAGAAAATATTCTAAATGGTTTTAATGCTGATTTTACTGCTTTTATTAACAGTCAAAGAGTCATTCAAGGTCAAACAAATGCCTTCCATCATTTTCACTCATGTCTGGCTGCAAACTGACTGGTTTCACTGTCTGTATCAGACATCCTTGGTCATTCACCTTCAGCTCTTTGTCTTCAAGGAAAAGCGGCCTGTAAGAGGTTAAATAGAAAAGACATCAAACTTCAGAGTTATATCGCTGAATTTTTTTGGAGTGAATTTTATATCAAAGCTAAACTCACGTCTGGACACGAGGAGAGAAGTTTTGGATTCTGTGGCTGTCAGCCATGCTGCTCTTTTGTATTTGACTCTTTGAATTTCCTCTTACGTTGTCTTTCTTGAGTCCTGGCAGTGACGCCTCTGCCAGTGCGGTCTGAAAAGAAAAGTGAGCATAAATGAAAGAGTGGCCACGCCCCCAACCTGTTAGCACTCCTGCGTTGAGAATGCATTGGCTCACCTGCAAGCCAGAATTCATTAGGGTTCCATAACCTGCACTGGAGGAAATACTTTTCATCAGTGATGGATTTCTGCAGATAATAGAAAATAACAGATAACAGCAATGAAAATTCATAAAGTAAAGGGCCTCTACTGAATGGAATTTTTCCAACCACATTTATCTATATTTTAAAGTTTTTTGAGAATTTTTTCTCAAAGTCAACATTACCATCGTCGGATTTGAGTGATAAAGGAGAGCGATCAGATTGGAATTTATGGATTGATTTCAACTTAAATTTCAAAGCCGTGATTCCTGGAAATGCTAAAAATCTAACTTTTGTCTCGATTAATATTGCACCTTATATTTCACAGCAATTTTCAGTGAGACTCAGTTTTAAATAAATCACCTGCAGAGATGTCTGTCTTTAAAATAAGGAAACTAAACCTTTCCTTTTGGTTTTTATAATATAGATGATACTTAGCACTGTAGACCATAAAGTTGTGTAACACTGATAACAGTGTTACACAACCACACAACAGTGTTAATAACTATAAATTTGTGAATTTACAAACAGCAGAAGTTTGTGGTGGCTCATGCTAAAGCTGTGTTTTGTGATTAAAATGTGATATTTTGATTATTGTGTAATTAATTATCATTATATTTATGAAATATGTACAGATACCCTGATGGCGGCACTGCGATAAACAAGGAGGATCTACTGTACCCTGTGATCTTCTGGGATCGCCTCCTCTGGTATTCCACCTCATCCACAGTCCACACTGCACCTTTCACATTCTCCACGCGCACGAAACACTTGTGCAGGCTCAAGTTGTGTCGAACTGCATTCTGATCCAGATGAAATCAGAGTGAGGAAGATATTTCTGAATGCATGCTGCATGCATCGGGTATGACACACAGTGGGATACAGAGTTAATTATCTGCAGGTGGGATACCTTCCATGTGGCGGCGTTGCGTCGGAAATAAGCAAATGTCCTTGTGAACCAGTTGTATATCTCGTTGAGGGTTAGTTGCATGTCTGATGCTTCCATGATAGCCTGTAGATGGAAAGGAAATAATACACTGTAGCACAATACAGGATCAAATTAAAGCCTTCACTAGTTTATCGAAGGCAAGGAACAAAGATACGGCTTTTGTGTTTGTTTTAATTTAAGGAATCACCAATTCTGCAAAAATAATGCAATAGTAGAAACAGATGCATGTTTTTGTATCATGATTCACACTTTGCTACGAAAATGTTGAAAAAAAATCAATTACAGATATTTCACAACCCTGCAGGTGAGCATGTATCTGGACCAGAAGGAGACTCCTGACATTTACTGCTTCCAGATGTTTTTGAAGCACCCTGTGATCTATTAGATGTCTCACATGGTTACAAAGTATGAGCTGCTATGACTGCTCGGATTCTCTGGCATGAGTCTGCTAGTTGCTCCAAAGCGCAGGACGCAATGCCTTTGGTGAGGGAACTTTTATACTCCAAGCTCCAAACAGAAATGTAAAACCGACCTTTAATTGGACTCTTAATTGAAGTAGGCAACTACTTCCTTCTTTTTATTTACTTACTTTGTTGTATTTTTTATTGTGCTTAATAGTTTCTATCCAGTTTTTTTTACTCAGTTAATGATTCTTCTTCACACTTATTTTATCGACGTAGTTAAAGTGTACTTGCACAGTTTTTACATTTTGTGCAACAGCAAAACAACATATAACACACATGAGACATCAAAAATGTAAATGAATTGGTTAACTACATACACATATATGAAATCTAATATACAAACATCAACCTAATACAATCTTTTACACACACACACAAACAGAACAAAATTTCTAAACTTGCATATACAAACCGAGGTTAAATATATAAAAGATATAAAAAGAAAAACACAAACAAGCACATTTTTTGATGTCAGGTGGATAAAAATATTGAAAATTAAATTTTTTATTCTGTTTTATAACATTATTCTGTCTTATAGTTAACTAGTGAGTCATGTGCAAACTATTTTTACTTATTAATCAGTTGTAAAAAGACCTCGTGTCAGTTTTTTCCATATTCACGCTCTAAAACCAGCTGACTGCTAAAACAACAGGAAAACATTTATATTTAACTTGATAAAAACTTCAAACACTGATTGAAAATTGTATCACTTCAATCAAGTTATTCAAATTAATATGCAACATAGAGATTCCATGAAAACGTTGTTTATCCATTAATATGGGACCAGCAAATACAAAATAAAAGAAGGCGAATAGAAAGTTTAAAAAAAAACCTGTCATACCTGTCGAATCAGTGTGGCATAGGTGAAAGGTGGTCTGAGATCAGTGTTTTTGTAAAGCTCATATTCATTTTCTGAAACAAGAAGAAAGCAGAATAAAGAAAAAGCAAAGTAAAAAATCTGGAACGAGCTGCTGTGTGTCAAGTGGCCAGGTTACACTTCACCTGAAGACAGCGAGTAGACCAGAGGGTGATTACGACGTCTCATAGGCCCAACGCCTGACGTGTGAGAGGGGAACTCTTTCTCACACCCCTGGGATGGAGTGCCAACAGGATCTAGAGGTCGAGGGGACACCTGGGCTGGGTCTGATGGTCTCAGCGAGGGCAAGCTGTTGGTGACTGAAGTGAGCTGAGAGTGACAAAAGCATGAAGTTAACAAAGGATCGAGAGCAGCGAACACTCTGACAGGGAAACAAAACAGAGTGGGAGATTCATAACAGGGCGTAACGGAGCGATTGGATTCACCTCCTCAGAGGTGATTCCTCTAATATCACAATAAGGAGGAAGCCAATTATTGTTAATTATAGGGTGAAATTGTTTGGTGGGTGTTGTGATTATGGCGCAATATTTGCAAGATTAACAAATGATTAGCTCCCACATTATCACAGCACGTCTGTGCCAACAGCTGGACACGGAGAGGAGAGAGGGCACTCTGTACATTTAGCGTCCTCGCTTTGAAAAAGCACCGAGGGCTCCGCAAAGTAAAAGAGCAAAGATCAAATTAGAGCCATAGTCAAAAGGTGCTTTGTAAACTTTTTCAAAAAATGAATTTGTGTTTCAATTTGAAAAAATATTTCTTACCAGGACCCTCATCCCACATAGCATTGCCTCAGAGCTGTGTTTTGGGGTTTTTTTTGTTCCTAAGGAAATGTCAGCTTGCTTTTGCAACTCATTCAACTGTAAAAGTTCAACAAGTCAATTACAGCCTAGCAGTATCTTCATCAGCACTAGAAGAGATGAGGGTGAAGCCAGATGTGCTGTTTTCTCCACATATTTGGAGTCCCCCCCCCCCCCGTGAAGCCGTAAATATCACGGCTCATTTACTCAACCTGTGTTGTTCGCGCAGCTATTACTGAACGCTGCCTACCTGCGGGCCGCACGGGTCAGCAGCCGTGTCGGACTGTGGCGACTGTGCAGGCGCCGAGAGCGATTGAGCTTCTAAAGATGGCAGATGCAGGTGAGCCATCATTGCCTGCAGACGCTGCCGTTCTTTGCAGAGCTGCAAGAGGAGATGAAGAAAGGAAGCGGAAATTGTAGTGGATGGTGTCACATTGTAATCACCAGACAGAGGTTATTGAAATGGAAGGCTGTGAACCTGACAGATCTCTGGAAGAAAGCGTTCGTTCTGTGTCAAACACCAGGAAAAGCACAGCAGGGGCTGAATGTTGCATGAGGATTTAGCATAAACAGAAAGGTTTCTAGACAGTCGAGCATTGGAGAAATTAATCAAGTGTTTCTTGTTTGAAGTGACTGCAGACAAGCCTTGCTCCAAATATAAACTTTTTTTTTTCTTGGTTGGGTTGGGCATATATAAAGTATATAGAAAAATCCTCTTATCTCATGCATAATATCAGGTATCACCCATGTTTTAAATTATGACTGTATCATCATCTCAGTTCATCATTCAGTCTATAGAATATTACACATTTTGATGACGTAGCAACTAATCCCCCACATGATCCATAACAATTTAGAGGTTATTGTAACATGCGAAGCACCGAAAGAACGCTCTGAAAGTCAAGTCAAAGTTTATTTCTAGAGCACATTTTAAAAAAAAACTCAGCTCACCAAAGTGCACAGGTTATACAAAATGTAACAGTCACCAAATACATACTATAAATCATCAAATACAATCAATTAAGTATAAAAGCTAAGGTTCTCTGCTCAACTAGAACTGAAAGCAAGAATAAGTAGGTTTTCAACAGAGACGTGGGCAGCTGAAACACTGCTGAAAGGCTCTAGCTCCTCTGCTTTAAGCCTGGATTTATGAACACTCGTGCTTCTGGTTTGTAGACCTCAGTTGGAAATTGCACATAAAATGATAAAATCAATGCTGACCTTGAGAACATCTTAACACTGTGCAAGTTTCAATAAATCGGACATAATTCAAGCATCGCTGCTTCCTTTTCTGTCAGTGATACTTATAAGTTAGATTCCCTACCTGAAGCTCAAGCTGCTGAACCACCTGCATCTGGACTCTGCACTGGGCTGTACTTCTGTCATCCAGAGTATGTTCACTGTTTATGTGCCTGAAACATATAGAGCAAATATGTTAGGAGATTTTTTTAAATGTAGAAGTAGAGGAAGAATCTTTCATCTCTTATCAAATACTGTGGATAAAACAACATTTAGATCCACACTGATGATGAAGTGAATGTTATGGGCTATAACAACAGCAGTAAGTATCTAAACAAAAATAAATCAAACCCAAATCAGCTGTGTGGAAGTAAAGGATTTTACAATATTTGCAGAAAGAAAAATTAAGTTTAAGTTTATTTATATTGTTATTCTCATGTCTCAATGTTCGTTTTGGTTTTGAGTGAACAGTAAACAAACAAACAAGCAACACAAACAATAAAATAGTGTTAATTTCTAATTTTAGTTTTAAATAACTAGATTTTTTTTCACAAAGTAACATAACTAACATAATAATTAACATATTTAACTATAAGCTGATCAAAATCATAATTTTAAAATTGTAAAGTTTGAAAGAAGTAATCAAAATGAAAAAAGCAAATCCATAACAGTGGACAACTATTATCTAATTATGTGTCTTTTCAAATGTAATCCATTTCATTAAAAAAAAATGTGATTACATAATTCACATATTATCCATTACTATCTGAAGATGAGGTTAAGAGATGTCAGTTATTCTGCTGCTTTGTTTTCACTGCTATATGTCAAAAATTAAAAGTGTGAAGATTGTTTAAACCTACTTGATAAACTGGCTGAAGTTTTCACAGACGGACTCACAACCGGGCCAATTACACACGCCGTGACCGAAGAGGGCGTGTTTGGCAGCGTGATCACCTTTAACAGTGCTGATCGAGAGAGAGAGAGAGAGAGAGAGAGAAGGGCCTGTCAAGATTAAAGAAACCACAGCAGGCAAACAACAAAACAGCAATAAAACAGATATAAGAGTGTTTTGTTTTCTTTTCAGGTAGCAGAAATGACAGGAGAGAGGTGGCAGGGAGCACTGACAAAAAAGCACAAAAAACAGGATAACTATTTACTTTTGATTCAGGACGTGTACTGCAGTTACGTAAACTTTTTCTTTGCTGATCCACTTCAGGTGGCAGAACACAAAGCAAACAAACAATACAAAATACATCGTCCCCAAGGGGAATTAGAAGTGAAGTCTCAAAAGCAAACATCTCCTCACCCGCACCTTGAGAGAAAAAAAAAATGTCTACAGATGACAAGTCTTTGATGTTAACAGAAAAAAGGCAGTGTCACCTGAGCACTCCTGCTGCTTACAGCGAGAACAGACGGCTCTTACCTTTCAGCTCTGTGAGGACAGGCAGACTGCAGGTCATCGGCTTGTCTCCTTGGGACTTTTGCTGACATTATTTTGCCAGCGGAAGATTCTCGATTCTCTTTTATTGTGGTTTTATCTTCAGTCATTCCAATTGTGAGCTCTTTCCATACTTGCTGCATCTCTGCAGGACTGAGACAAGCTAAAAGATGATTGAAAACACAAAGTCTATCAATACTCCTGCAAATAGCAAAGTAGCTGTGGTGTATTTTTCTAGCGATGTAGCATTTGTTATTCAATGTACATTAATTATACAGTGCCCCTGCTGTTCCTTCAATCTCGAAATGATGACTTAAAACACATAGTATACACAAAATGAAAGAGTTGATTTGAAGAAACTTTTTTTTTAATGTATAACTTTGGAAATAGATGTAAAGAGGAGTGACCTGGAGAGAGGGTGGGAGAGGACAGCGCTGGTCTGTGCGCCCGGAGGAGCTGCTGCTGTTGCTGCTGCTGGAGTTGGATGAGCTGCTGGAAGACGAGCTGGGGAGAGGAGAGCTGGAGGATGGGGAAAGAAAGCATTTCTACTGAGGTAGTAAACACTGCCCTCACTCTCTTTTGCCATACCAGAGTGAGACCAGTCAGTCCATTAAGGGTCACATCTGGTAGATGTTTAGATATTGATTTTGGGCTTTTAAGTCAGGTGATATCACCATTTAATAATAACTTTTAATGACTTCATCAGATACTGAAATGATTTTAAAATAAAAGGCCAAATCCACATACTATTTCTGTTCAAGCTCAGATGTCAAAATTCTTTCAAAATAAAAGCCCAAATCCATTCATTATTTCACTTTAATCTCTACAACCAGAGAAAGGAAAAGAAATAAATATTTATTTTTTATATGTGTATCAATCTTCAACAATAGGATATCCTCCAAAAATATATAGGTGTGTAATATTCTAGCCTGAGACTCTTACCTCTTTGATTTTCTTACTGGACTGTTGCTGAAGCAGCTGAATCTGTTGTTGCTGCTTCTTGTAGAACTCTTTCAGGTGATGCTATCAAAAAATGTAGCATTATCACGATCATTTAGACACTTATAACTGCTACTGGTAGAAATATTTGTTTGTTTTATTTATTTTAGGCTGCCTCACGTTTGCCAATCTTAGGTGTGTGGTACAATTTCAGTATTTGGTATATTACAGAAGGTGGAAAGAATGACAAAAAGGTTTTTACTGAAGATAGAGATTTACAGACACACTAGCTGGGTATAGGCTGTCTGATATTAAACCTGTTCAAAGACTGCGTGCTTAAGCATTAAAACACTTTAACCCAGGCAAAATCTTTATAAAAATCATGATTCTTTGTTGTTTCCCTGCTACAAGAGGAGAATAAAGAACAACAAAGCAACAACAACAGAAACCACAGCAGAAAGGGGTCATAGGCTAACATTGTCATTTTAAACACTGACATCTTGGTGATATGATGGTACTAAGCCAAAATTAATACATTCTATTTAATGAGATGGAGTTAAACCTTAGTGGAGAAAGTCTAGGTAAGTCAAAAGGTTGAGTTAAAATCCAGAAGTGCAGGCCCTTTTATTTATTTTTTAATAATTATACCTTTTGGTTCTCCAAGTCATAATGTGCTAGCACTAGCACTTTTGCACTTTATCTAATGTTAAATATGTATTATGACATTTAGTAAGCTGCTGTGTTATTGTATTATTATTATTATTATTATTATTATTATTATTATTATTATTATTATTATTATTATTATTATACATATTGGTTGACTTTGGAACACCAGTTTGCTTTGGAATGACTAACTTACAAATTAGCTCACCTTGATAGCTTTTAAGCTCATGTTAATCATGGCCTCAGTCTAAATCATTTTGCAGTAACATTAACTCAAATATCTAACCTTATAACAACAATGTATTCTCATTGTCATAAGTTCCCATTGATAAGAATTTTGTAGTTTTTTAACGCTTGCTAGCTAAGTGACTTCTCTTAGCTAGTAAACTAGGCTAAATTAACAACAATCATAATAATAATTATATGTATATGCAAATAATAAATAAACAAATAAATAGTTGTTAAAGTAGCCAATTTACAAACTTTGCTGTGTTATGTAAGTCATGTTTATCAAACACCACCACCCTGACATGTATATATGTTAACTGTGCATATACCTGCTGAAGCAGAAGGGCTTGCTGCTTCTGGTGGATCAGAGCCTGCAGCTGGCTGGGAGCCAGAAACTGCTGAATCTGCTGAGGGGCCATCATAGCAAGAAAGACCTCAAAGAAGAAGAGGAAGGACAACATTTTAAAAGACAGTCGGGAGTGCAGTCAAAACAATAACTGAGACAGAGTGTCAGGTGATAAACAGTAATAACCATCAAATGGGAATCTTTCCAATTACACAACAGTGTTGTCAACCTTTTGTGAACATCATCATGCTGGATTGTGTCACTGACCCAAAATGAGACTGGAGATAGGCTGACCAGTTAATTAGCAACACAATTTCAAGCTTGTTGTGGCTCCTAATAGAAGTGTATGGGTATTAATAAAGGCAAACACTCCCAGAATAATAACTGATCTGCGCTGTCACTGATAGGGTGACAAATAACAGGGCGATTGTCTCCCTTTGTAGTCACACAGAGCCTACAGCAATTACCATGACTGCATTAGGAAACAACAACATGCATATTCCACATGTTGTATTACAAACAACACATAAAAAAGGTGCTACTAAATGATTGTTGGGGAAAATATAATTTATTTGAATTTTGCAGTATGTGGTCTCCTTATCTATATATAAAACATCAACCGTCAACCAAGACTAAGGCTGCTCTTTGGGTTTGGTAAAGCTGTCATATTGAAGTAATATCTCAGCAGCCTGTAGGATGTAATGAAAGAATCACCAAGGACCTCAAGTTTGTAATTTTTCCACCCATCAGTCCATTGAGATGTTGCCCCCTGTGTTCAACCAGACTGAGAAAGTTAAGAGCAATAGGCATTACATGAAGAACAAGGAAGGAAGGAGGTGCAGTGGTCTTATTTAGTGCTGAAACAGCTGGCCTTTTAATTTACTGGTTGATTGGCAGAAGTTAAATCAACCATCAAGATTATGTAGACATACTTTCTCAAAAACCAGGGGGAGGACAAAGACGCTTTACCAAAATTAGCAAAGAAAAAAAAAGCTTTAAAAAAGTTCAACTACCACTGTTAACAAAAGCAACACCCCCAAAAAAACACAAACCACACGGTGGTTATGCCACGTTTTTAAAAATATAAAAGTTTAAGACAAGACTGACAAATATATGTGTCAAACTTTTTTTGTTCTCCCTGAATGTTCTTTTGCATGTAGGTGCAGCTGGCTTCATTATCGCGCTTTACAAATCCCCGTGCATCCATTTGCTGCGTGCAGCCTGGATACAGGTAAGAAAGAAATGCATTAAAGATGACGGTCCCTGCCTTTTATTATCAAAGAAAAAAAACAGTTTTCTACATGAATAGTCCTTATTTGTAATATTTTTAGGGTTTTCAGATTGAAAAAAAATATTCATATCACAAGTCATTATTAAATTCTGAAGACCAGAATCACACTCTGGCAGACAGACAATGTTGCAACAGGATAAAGTTATTATGTCAGCTGAAAATACCCCCCATCTGCCCCCCCCCCCCCCCCCCCCCCCCCAACCAAAAAATAGGATCTTTAAATATTAACACCATGCAGTTGAGTGCTGGCACAAGTTGAAGTCCAGATTTAGAAAGTGAATTAGGAGAATAGAACAGAACAAAAGTGACAAGATGACAGGACGGACTGGAGGAAGCGCTGTTGCTGGCCGCTAATTATCTCGGTTGTTTCATTGATCCCTTAGATTAAGATTACCAGGGATGGAATTGCAAGAGACAACCATAAAATTGTGTTGGGCCATGCTTATTTGCCGTTCACTTGCATCTGTTTGACCTAGGTCTGTGCACAATTATTCCTCCCTGGCTCTGACTCACAAACTAATAATGAAGGACAAACAAGAATTCTGTGTCTCAACTCCCCGCTCCCCTCAGATCTCATATGAAATCTTTGTCACTGTCAACAGAGCCGCGAGCTCTGGGTTTCGTGTCCTGCCAGAGGATATCCAATATGAGGCCATGGGGTATTTCTCTCTTGACATCTGTTTGAGGAAGAGTGTTCTGTTTTCCACTTATGAAGGAGAGGAAAGAGCTGAAGGATGAAGAAAAGGAGGATGAGGGGCACGATGAAGGAGTAGCAGGACACACACATACCTGTTTATGCTGAAGAGTCTGCCAGTCGTCGCCACTCAGAGCGCCAGCGTTCCCATTAGCGACTCTTTCCCCTCCACTACTGTCTGTGTGACTGAGGAGGCTGCTGGCTGGGTTTTGACGGGCTGTTGTGGGACTGAGAGGGGACTCTGGCATCTCAGCTAACATCATAAAAGAAGCTGGTTATCAAAGATGGAAGCTGCAAACTTCTACTGCTATTTGAAAAAAAGAAAATCTCAAAGACAGCATGTGACTAAATGAGGATAAAGAAACTCTAATTAAAAAATATTCTTACAACCAAAACAAAAATAAAATGTTTCAAGAAAGGCCTAAAATAGGCTGAAAGATGCTGCAGATAATATTTAGAGGACTGCTGACCAAAAAATATAGATACATTTTTGACTTTCAAGTAAAGATTTCAACTATTTTAATGAATGCCAATCATAAAAAACATTGGTGCATGCTTTTTTTGAACTGTTATTGACTTCCTAACATTTAAACGATAATACCCTGTAAGATTTAATCATTTAATACCATCAAAAAGCAGAATGATTGATTGTAACCGGATGTATCCAGAAAATCGATCTGTAGATTATAACATGTACAGGCATTAAAGAAAATTAGTCAACATATCTTACCACTGCACAAAGGCAAAGCTAATAAAAAGCTTCCTAACAATAGTTTAAACACATATCCTGTTACATAAAACATGGCTTTAAGTTTTCATATAAAGTCCTAAAATGCACAGGAAGTACAATCTAAGCTCTCCTACTGAAAACGAACAAAAGCTTCGTACCGTTAAGGTGAACAGCTGAATTCAGAGCAGCCAAGAAGAGTTGGTGTCTTCAACTAGGCAGTTTGGAGTGTGGATGAGAGATAACTGATGGAGTTGTGTGACTACCTCGAGGGGAGGAGTCACAGCACTGTGAGCAGGAAAAACAATATTATCAAATCAGCAATAAAAGGCAGGGACCTGCAATGTTAAAAAGCTCCTCTAAAAATTTGAATTGATTAATGTTATTTACATTGTAAGAATACACACATTTATAGAACATGTATTATTCACATTAGTGCATACAGCACACACAGTGTTGTGCTTCCTAGCTACCTGTTTTTTTTGGGGGTTTTTTAAATCCTGACACTATTTTTCTTTGAGATATTCATAGATGTACACAGTGCAATAAGCAAAACGCCCCCTAACACACATCATTTATTGTCTTAAATGAAAAACAAAGAGTCCTTTTTAAATTTCTTAGAGAAGACAAGTATAGTTTTACTTTATTTAGATATTCAGTATCTAAGACGTCTGAAAAAAGGGCTCTCTAACCACACAACTGTCAAACTCTTATCAAAGAGCTATTTACAGTTGCGTCTGCACATTTGAAAAAAAAAACAACAAAAAAACACAGCAGTACATAAAAACAAATAGAAGTGTTTAATTTAGCCTGCTGATGAATGCAGTATACCCTAGAGTGCAGACACGCAGCTGACAAACTGACAAATAACACCCTGAATAACTCTCGACATGTCTGAGACAAAATAAACTTTGTGGAAGACAGTTCTGCACAATCATTATGGATTTATTTTAAAAAATGTTTACTTTCAGCGTGCCACCTTTATCATATAAACGTCCTCGACGAGGGTGAGGACTAAAGACTAAAAGCCACGTCCTTGTAATTTATCTCTTGTTGGTATGAGGGATCACAAGGAAAGGCTCAGAAACCTTTAGTTTTCCCTCAAATAATCCAGACAAAGAATTAATGTGTTAGCTTAAAAAATATTTATAGCAATAATGCACGATAAAACGTGTTAAAAAGAAGCCTTTTACATCGTGTACATTCACAGAAGTAACAGCTGAGGGAAATGGACTTCTTCACAAAAAGTACAAGATTAGACTTCATAGCAGGTAATGACTGACTTGTGTATATTGTTACCAAGGTAACTTTCTGCCACCTACTGGATTAATATTTACCTGCCTTCCAATTTGGATGAAAAAGGTAATAATGTGTTTTTTATATATAGGCACCTTTCAAGACACTCAAGGACACCTTACAAGCAATTAAGTATCAAAATCACAATATGGATATAATAACAGTTGGAAAACACCATCGAATTAAAAGTCAATACATCATTAAATACTACTAGTGTTGTGTGTATTCACATCTTATATTTTTTCTGCCTCCAGCTTGTTCTGTTTCATTATAAAATTATTTAGGGATTTGAAATGAGTTCTTTTATTTGTTTTTGTTTTTCTAAACTCTTTTACTGTTTCACTCTTTCACAGCTGGAGACTGGAAACCTAAAGGGTTACAGTGGTGGTGTCCTAGCCTTGATTGTGTGTGACTCTCTTTCAGTTCAGCAACCAACCCACTGTGATGCTCTAAGGCTCATAATGTGATGAGGTCCCCTCATTTTATTCCTCTACGTGTCCTGCAGACAGCATTGTGGCTCCACCTGAGCCAAGGACTCGGTTCACAAACCAGTCGTTGTGCTCGTTGCTGTTCCTCCAAACAGGACCGGGGTTCCTGAGGTAGAGAAACCTCAGGTTGAGTTTCTGGGAGGGGGGAGACAGGGTGGCTTTGGCAATCAGAGCAACACCACAGAGTAAGAGCTTAGACAAGGTCTATGTGTGCTCAGAAGATTTAGGAAGAGTTAGTAAGGATGCTGGAAAAGGTTCTAACAGCATTTGTTGCAGTTATTACTGCCGCCAAGGAGGTTATACACCAAACAGAGCTCGAAAAGGTTTGAATGAATTTTGAGTGGGGTCATATTAATAACCCATTAAAATTTCACTTCCATCCACCAAGGTCTTTCAGGTCAACCTCACGGATTATTGATTTAAAATGCCAAAACAAAAAGCCTTATGAATTAGAAACTATCATTCTTATAAGTGTAATGTGTATTATCAGCATATAGAAAGTACCTTGTAAAGATGAAAATAAATAATAATAATAGATAATAAAAAAATAAATTATGTGAGAAACTATGTTTTCTAAATATTCCCTATATGCCTATATTGACTACATATAAGCATATAGGGAATGATATATGGGAATTCTAAATATCGCTTTACTGGGAACGTCTGGCCAATTCTTCAGAGTCAAATAAGGTCAAAGTTTCATAACTTTTATCTTTAAAACTGCACTTAAAATTCTACTGCCTTTGTATTGGTGACATTTAGGAAATGATACTGCTATATGAGGACTCTAAATATCACACTATAGTCTACACTGAAATATCATGTGACGCTTGACCTCTGACCTCATTACTTTTCTCATCTGCCTTTCTTTCAAGTTGACCTCAAAAAGATTTCTAGCTATTAATAAAAGTATGATCAAGAGAAAGAACATGAGCTGCCTAGTTATTTTGAAATATAATGTAGTATAATATTATCTACATTCATTTACAAATCACTACCTATTATCCATTACCTACTGATACATAATGTTTACAGTAAACATCTGTCATGCTGCCCTTATCGGATGTTTACTGAGTTACAAATTCTTAGAGCATGTTTAAAAGGAACAAAGAAAAAGAAATGAATGCATACAAAATACAATACTTGTCTTAAAAGTAAATACTGCTTCATGTTTTGTTCTATAATGATGCTGCTCTCCTCTGTCTCAGGTACATGTTTAAAATCACTTCCTGCTTTTTTTTTTCTTCTATATTGTAAAAAGTGTCAATAATATGTAGCACGAAGCTTCCTTCCTCTGTATTCATGGTTTATTTTTACCCTACCTTCCACGACGGAGCACTGCAATAAAAGTATTCTGTCTGCATCACATCCTCTAACAGCCTGGACGAAAGCCTTGTCTCATACGAATCAATCAAGTGCTTACCATTCATTCTTATTCATTGTTAAACATGTTTTACTCACTAATACTAAGCGCTCACCACTTTTTTGGCAATTATGCAAATTTGTCACCTGTAAGATAAATACAGGAAATATTACACACTAGAGCCATAAACTGTATCATGGTATCTGCCAATGTGATAGGTGGATAATAGATAAATCTAGTGTGGAATGACTGTTTCTCACCTTGAGACTTTCACAGCTATTAAATTATCAGATATTTACAAATTGGAAATTATTTTAAACAGGATGCAAGTGCAATGGAGCCCGTTGTCAAAGGAGCTTGCAAAGAAAAGCGTCTGGACTTCTTTAAGTTACTTGAAGACGTTTCACCTCTCATCCGAGAGGCTTCTTCAGTTCTAAGGTCAAATGGTGGGGAGTCCCAGATATAAACCTGGTGGGAGTGTCCCCCCACAGAGGGACAAAAGGACCCCCTGATGTTCCTCTAATCGCCTGAGCCAAGGTGTGGAACTGGGTGTGGGTCCCAATCAGCCAGAGTTTCGGGTGAGTTCATTGTGAAACCTGGCCCCACCTTATCATGCGAATTCCTGAGGTCAGATGGCCCAGGATGTGAGTGGGCCTTAAGGCATCTGGGAAGGGATCTCAAAACTGGATTATAGATGGCAGAGAGTTGGTGTCGTAAACCACCGCCTCTGTTCAAAGATGGTCGCTCACAGTGGACATAGATGGCTTCTTTCACTCCTCTTTCAAACCATCTGTCCTCTCTGTCCAAAATGTGAACATTGGCATCCTCGAAAGAGTGTCCTTTATCCTTAAGATGCAGATGGACAGCTGAATCTTGTCCTGTGGAGGTGGCTCTTCTGTGTTGTGCCATGCGCTTGTGAAGTGGCTGTTTGGTCTCTCCAATGTAGAGGTCTGGGCATTCCTCGCTGCACTGTACAGCATACACCACATTGTTAAGTCTGTGTTTTGGCGTTTTGTCTTTCGGGTGAACCAGTTTTTGTCTGAGTGTGTTGCTGGGTCTGTACTTCAGACCCAGCAAGATTCAGCTGTCCATCTGCATCTTAAGGATAAAGGACACTCTTTCGAGGATGCCAATGTTCACATTTTGGACAGAGAGGACAGATGGTTTGAAAGAGGAGTGAAAGAAGCCATCTATGTCCACTGTGAGCGACCATCTTTGAACAGAGGCGGTGGTTTACGACACCAACTCTCTGCCATCTATAATCCAGTTTTGAGATCCCTTCCCAGACGCCTTAAGGCCCACTCACATCCTGGGCCATCTGACCTCAGGAATTCGCATGATAAGGTGGGGCCAGGTTTCACAATGAACTCACCCGAAACTCTGGCTGATTGGGACCCACACCCAGTTCCACACCTTGGCTCAGGCGATTAGAGGAACATCAGGGGGTCCTTTTGTCCCTCTGTGGGGGGACACTCCCACCAGGTTTATATCTGGGACTCCCCACCATTTGACCTTAGAACTGAAGAAGCCTCTCGGATGAGAGGTGAAACGTCTTCAAGTAACTTAAAGAAGTCCAGACGCTTTTCTTTGCAAGCTCCTTTGACTACGATGACCTGGATGACTGAGAACCTTCACAGACAATGGAGCCCGTTGTGGGCCAGAAGTAACAAAACATAAATAGTTACCATGGTAAATCCCATGTGCCTGTAAAAATAACATAACTCCCTTGGGAGTCATGGATTCTACAAAGATGTCCACAAAGTATTTAGACTTTGGGGTGGTTTGTAATAAGAAACTTAGATGATTATCAACTTATAGTTTAGATTAGGTCATACAAGCCCTCAAAAAAACAAAAAAACAAATACTGCACTGGGTCATACATTCTCTTCAGGAGAAGACTAAGACTACTGCACATAGTTTAAGTCCCTTCTGGCCTATTTATAGTGTTGGCCCTCGCAACAATGTCATCTGTAATTTGACTCCATCTGTTAAGTCAGAGCATGAATGTCAGTTGCCAGAAGCAGCGCAGTTCATTTTCACGCTGAGTCTCTCACAGAGAGCTTCATGGATTTTTGGGGACAGCCAAGAGGATCTGGGGCCTGTAACTTCTTAGGAGTCCCAGTCCTCAGCTCCTGGGATGTGGACGATGATGAGGGCGAGGTGGTCATTGGCATCAGGCCTAAATCCTCTCCTCTCCCACGGAGAAAGAGCTCTGTGTCTGATGAGGACTCGGAGCCTGAGCCTCTCATGTGTGGCTCCAGGAGAGTTTCCTTCGCAGATGCCAAAGGCCTCAATTTGGTTCAAGTGAAGGAGTTTGACACGTGGGATGTGCCCAAACTGCCAAGATACGACACATCTGATGGGGAAGGCAATGATGAAGATGAATACATTCTTTCACCTCTTAATTTTTCTCTCCCGTTATTAGCCGAGGAGCTACTGACCAAGGTCCAGGAGCAGAAAGTAGAGCTGGAAAAAATTGAGTTACTTCCAGGGACCACAATAGCAAAAGGGGTGGTGCGCGTCCTCAACATCTCCTTTACTAAGGCGATATATGTTCGAACAACTTTGGACTGCTGGTCCAGCCACTTTGACCTCCTGGCTGAGTACATCCCTGGTTCCAGCGATGGGCTGACGGACTGTTTCTCATTCACGCTCACTTTGTGGCCTCCATTTCGGGACGAGGGGGCCAGAGTTGACTTTTGTCTGCGGTATGAAACACCTGTTGGAACGTTCTGGGCCAACAACGCCAACAAGAACTACGTGCTGTCATGTTTCCGCAGAACAAAGGAAAACGATCAGCCACAGAAGGAAAACGTGAACAAGAAAAGCTGCCTCAAGACAGCCAGGTGAGAATACAAAGTGATTTCATAAAACATTTTTTAAGCACATTTTTTAGGTTTATTTAATTATAGGAATTGTGCATGGTCAGGGGAATGTCCATTATGCTTGTTATGGAAGATTGTAAAGGCCATTTCCTGCCTTGATTTAAATATCGACTATTCATTAAAAATGTCCTTTGCTAGTTAGTTTTGTAACTTAAGTTTATTTTGGTGACGACTATGTGAGGTCTATAATTTGAATAACTCATATAAATAGAAGAAATATGCTTCTTCTTCTTTCTTTTTTTTTTACATTATAACCAATCTAGACTTTGTGAAATGGACAACAGTCACAGTTAGAAAATACATAATTTCACATCTCACACATATAAATTCTTACAAGTTTTTAATAATTTAACACTTTTTAATCAAAACAATTTGTGTATCTCAGCACTGTCACCTTACGTGCTTTGTTGATTGACGATAATCACCTGAAGCTACATGAAAAAGAAAAGTGAATTAACCCTGACTGATCGCATTTTTAATTAATTAACTTATTACAGTTCGAACTCCAGCGTGGAAAACAGTTCAGGAAAGGAGTCGTCAACACAGGGAAATATTGCAGCAGGTGAAAATTTACCTTTTCTCCACTGTGAAATGAAGAAATGACCTGAAATTGAAGAAAACTGCTTTGATAGCCCAGCAGGATCATAGATAAAATGTTTCTTGTCTCCAGATGTGTCCAACAGTGGACTAGAGGGTGACACTTTGAAATCTAAGAATGATCAGTCAGGAATGTCAGAGGAACATGGACAGAAATTACTGGTGAGTGGGAAAAAAAATGTTGCCGATATGACTGATGACGCAACAGTTTCAATTCTGTCCCGACATTGTAAATCCTCACATGCAAAATGTTGTAAAGCAGGGGTGTCAAACATACGTCCCAGGGGCCACAATCGGCCCAGCAAAGACTCCTATCCTTTTTTTGTCATTCTGAACATTCGTTACAACCCAACAGATTATTTTCATTTTACAGCAATGTTTCTTTATTATGTAGAAAAAATGAGATGTATTATTAATATTGTACCCTTTTTTTAATAATATCTCAGGGATTAAACATGTAGTTCACTGGTCCGGCCCACGAAACACTGAAGTGGGCCATAATGTAAGATGAGTTGAAATCCCTGTTGTAGACTGTGTTAGGTTTTCTACATATATGATGTATTATTAGCAGTGTAAGGGCATTTAAAGGATCGGTATGACTGTGAGGTGCAGGAGGATCAGAGAGCTTAACATGACCCTGGTGCACTTTTTCAGAGAGGGTCACATAACTGGAGTTGGGTACCACCAGTATAACATAATGCGCTGTGCACCTAAAAAAACAAAAATAAGAAGTGATACTTGCAGTTTGTGCTTTCTCACAGTTTCAGTTACATTTAGTCAGACATGTTTTTTTTTTTTTTTTTAATGTCTTCTTGTTGTGAGAAATGCAACTTTAAATTTTACCTCACTTGGTTTTCTTTAAGGGGCATGTTGTTGAAATGAATCTATCTGTGTTGGTGGACAGATTGAGAGCGGAGTAAACAACAGCCAAAGGAGTCGCAGAAAGGCTGCACGGATGGCCCGGGTGAGGGACTACTTTGCTCAAAGAAACGGAGACGCCAACAACGCAGATAGAGACGAATCGCCTCCAGGGGTAACACAGGCAGCTCGAGAAGAAACCCCAAAGGAAAGGCATACAGATGTGCAACTGTTTGCTGAGAGCAACCGCAAACCAGAAGGTTCCCAAGCAAAGTGCAGCAAACCCCTCCTCAGTGTTTCACATGTTATGTCACCAGCACTTGACCGAAAGTCTGAGAACAAGCCAGAGAAATCTGAGAGCATTGCTTTGGCTGCCTCAGTCACATTAGCAGAAGGTGAGAGTGCCACGGACATCCAAGATGACCTGTTTGATAATTTTGCTCAAGCAGAACAGCAACATACCAAATCTCAGGACAGTAGTCAGGAGGCAGACATGGGTCATGAATACATTAGCAGAACAGCAGTGAGAAATGAAAGCCTTGTTGGCCAGACCAGCAGCTTCACATTTGGCACTGTGGTGGCTCCGCTGTATCACCAGGTGTTTGGCAGAGTGGGAAGTGAAAGTCAGAGAGGAGCTGGCTGGGAAAATCCTGCACGGGCTACACTGAATATCGGAGGCTTACATCCTCACACTGGCATGAGACAGATTAGTTGCACTGTTTCAACAGATATTAAAAGTAACAATAGTAAAGCACTTCGAAATGTGATTAATAACCAGAAATCAAACCAGGAATGCACAGACATAGCACCATGCAATAATCGTGTTGAAGAAGAAGCAAGTTTAAGTCTGACATTAAATGCAGAGACTCTGCAGGTTCTGGCTGGGACTGAAAATACAGACCGGAGATGCACAAGCACACTTAAGGGTTCACGAACTTGTTTAGAAGACACATTAAGCTGTCCTGAGACTGTAAACATTTTATCGCAAGCAGATTTGTTGAATCCACAAATACCGGCTGAGAGTTTACATCCCTGGGGAGAAGCACAGGAAGACAGTGTAACACATGACCCCCAAGGCCAAATTACAGCAGAAACAACACAGCGTCCACTCCCAGAGAATCCATGTACACATGATAAAACTAATCTGGATGAAACGCACGCAAAAAGCGATACACATGAAGTCAGGACCAGTCCGCAAACATCATTTGTAAAACTTGAAACCTCTGGGGACCTGCTGGGACATGTTAATGAAGGACCTGACCAACAGAGCGGCGGCTTAGAAGTAAAACGCCATGAATGTGAGTTAATCAAAGCTCTGTGTCCTGGTAACGCATCTTTTAGTGAGGTTAAACCATGTGAAGACTTGCATAAGTTGAATTTGCACCACAATGACAATTCAGTTACAAAAGCAACTGTTCCTAATTGCAAACTTGTGGAGAAATCAGATTTCACAACACCCAAGACACTTCTGGAAGCTCGAGGAGAAACTAACAACATGGGAGAAGGCAGTAAAATGACACACGGCTCACTCAAAGATGAATCAAAATCCTCTGGTGAAACTAAGGTAACAGGGGAGTTGGCTGAATGCGTGACTACAGAGACACAGGAGAAAACAGAGCATTGCAAAATCAAAGCTAAGGAGGAGGGTCTCTGTTTAGGAGAAATCACTGAAGTGAAGGACTGGGAAATGATGGTTAAAGAAGAAGAAAACAACATTTTAATACACGAAGAAGAAAAGGAGATAGTATATTTAAATCCGGGCGTCTGTGAAGTAAGAGAAAAAGAAATTGCAAATGAGGAATTTGTCAAGGGGAGGGCAGTGACAGGAGTAGAAGAGGACAGCGAAACAATCGGAGAGGCTGTCTCTGGAGAAGATGGTGCCAGTACTGAGGTGGAATGTGCTCAAGTCATAAAGATGAACAAAACAGGTGGAAGGGAAGAATTAACTGAGGAGAACCAAGTACAAGAAACAGAGGGACCAGTAGAGACAGAGCTGCACACAAAAAAACACTTTGCAGGAAAAGAGGTCAGTATTGAATGGGCACACATCCAAGAAAATGAGGAGATAAAGGGAGATGGGAAAATAAACTTGAATAAGGAAGGTGAAGGCGGAGCAGACCGGGAGAAAGAACCAAAGGAGGGAAACGGAGAGGAGCTGGATCCACATTACGAATTCCTAAATTACAGAGCAGTAGAGGCGGAGCTTGTAGAATCACATTCATGTGTGGCGAAACAGGAACAAAAAGATCCAGAACTGTGTTTGGAAGAGAAGTTAGAAATTACAGGAAGCAAGGATGGAGAGGTTTTATCTGCTCTGGTGAACAGCAGGCAGGAGGGTGGCGACGAGAGCGTACCAGTGAAAGAAAGTATAGGAGAAGAGCAAAGTGCACACATTCAAACTGAAAAACAATGTCTTCACACCACAAAAGCTCAGTCAGAAGATGGAAATGGTTGTGCCGCTGCAGAGGGGGGCGCTTTAACGGATGAACCTGAAAGTGATCAAACAAGCCAGGACAGCGCTTCGGCAGAGTCGGACTCGGGCGATGAGGTGGAGCTGTACATGCACTGCCTGAGGGCCGTCGGCACAGGAGGATGGTCCCACGAAGACAAGAGCACTGTGAGCAAAAGGCCCCGTCTAAGCAGAACCAAACTGCTGTCTGCCACTATGCCACCCATCACTGAATATCAGGATGAAGAACAACACCTCAGTCGCCTTCAGGAGAAGCTTGAAGACGGCAAGATTGCCGACAATGCCGCTGTATCCCTGGCAGAGGAGCGCATGGGTCAGAGTGTTTTGTCCTGGACAGACACGTTTTCCTGTGGCAATATTGCAAAATCACTGCTATATGCAACCCTGCTGGTGGTGTTTTTAGTTGTGGCATACCATTATGACTTTTTTGCCTGTTTGGGCCTCTACTTGATATCTGTGGTTTGGCTCTGCTGCCGAGAAGAGAAGTAACCAGTTAAAAACGACAACACAATGGGCTGAATTAAAATGTAATAATAATTTAAAAAAACAATCTGTTTGATTTTAAAGGTTTTCAGAGTGTACATGGTACTGATGTGATACCCAATTCTTCTTTTCTATAACCAATGATGACTAATGCATGATTTAGACTGATTTTTGCAGGAGATCTATGCTGTTACTTATGCTGTAAACTCCTTTAACCCTGCACCATAACCTTCCGCGCAACCTGCTGCAA
Source organism: Neolamprologus brichardi (assembly GCF_056152115.1). Classification (NCBI taxonomy): domain Eukaryota; kingdom Metazoa; phylum Chordata; class Actinopteri; order Cichliformes; family Cichlidae; genus Neolamprologus; species Neolamprologus brichardi. The sequence continues at coordinate 19,837,808 of NC_142110.1, forward strand.
GCCCACCGAAATGTAACTACATGTCGGGGTGTCGCAGCATCGACTCGAACAGCGTGGATGGATGTGGTGTAGGGGGAAAAGGGGCTTCCAGTTACGTCACGAGTTAGGAAGTAGATTTCCAGCAGAAGTCCAAATTAAGCTCAAGAAGACACAGTTAGGCAGATATCACACACGTCAGAATAAATGTTGTCTCTTCCCTGTGGGAGGATGTTACCTGTTTGCTGTCATAAGTCATTATTCTCAATGCTTCACTGTACATAAAACCTACATTACAATGGTTACATTGATCAGTTCTGCAGCTTTTTCAGGGTGAAATACACTACTCACTGTGCTCTGTGTGTGTGTGTGTGTGTGTGACTGCCACAAAAACTCATAGTGCTGCTATTATGATACAATAATAGGTGGTGAAGCTAATGAGGATGTTTAATTTTAATTTTAATTTTTCGATCATGCCTTAAAAAATGAAATATTTTTTGTGTTATACTACATTTATTTTTTAGTGTAGATGTCATGTGCATGTTTTTTGTTTTTTTTTAGGTGTAGCCTTAAAATCAGTATCCATGTGCAGATTCATCCAGGTCAGGGTAGTCTTGAGAGACTAAGGAACGGAAGGAAATTGGAGTTCTTTGGGTTTGTGATGATGTTTTTCTAATCATCCAAGAGGCTTCTTCGGTTCTAAAAAATGGTAGAGGGTCCAAGTATTTAGACTCCGGTAAAAGGCATGAGTCATTACTGTTACCAGGGATTAAGGGCTGAAACCACTATGAGACCTTTCCCCAATCCATCATGTGACCGACTGAGGTCACCTGAGGTGAGGTAAATGGTAAATGGTGCTTTTCTGCTCAAGCTATCAAAACACCGTATGCCACACCCATTCACACACACACACATGATACTGAGATACATCACTTTTTTCCTGCATCTAAGTGCTTTTTAACTAACATTTACAGTCCAGTAAACGCACCGGGAGCAACTCAGGGTTTAGTATCTTCTTTGGCCAGGTCACACTCACCCCAATGGTTTGAGTGGGGTCATTGAAGTTCCTGGGATGAATGAATAAACCCAGATAGAAATCAAGTCACTTGGACCCGTAACTTTTGTTTTCAACTTTGACTTTTAGCTGTGCAAGCTGAACACAGCTGCTGTATGACTTCAGGGAAAAAAGGATTAGCGTTCTCTTTTAAAAAGAAACACCATAACATTTATAAGCCGGACACACAAAAGGTATAAACAGGGGCTTCTTTTTGATTTCAAGTGTTTCTAAATAAAGACGGGATGTTTCCGAGGTATCATGTGAAACACGTTGTAATGCTGTCTTTTGTCTGGAAGCTCACTGACTTTGTTTAGTTTGCAGCCATGAAAATACCCAGTTAGTTTACCTAAAAAGGTGTTTCTCTCAGAAGTAAACCCTTTAGAGCAATAGCAATGCAGTTTTATTAGCCCGGTTGGCATGTTGACTAAACCCTATACCTCTTGGATTGTTTAATAACTTTTACAAAGTGAAGTCAGGCAACTGTCGTCTTTGCCAGACTAACAGGTGCCTATCTGACCTCTTTTTAGATGTTTTTACTCGGATACAATGATAAATCAAATGTGCCGTGAGAATGGGGATAATGCATTTTTAAAAGTTCGTTTCATTATAAATACTAGCATGAAAAATTTATGATTTATATTGTGTATTGTGTGAGCCACACTTTATGAAGCATAGAATTGCTTTAGAAGCAAGGGGAAATCAAATTGATACAATAAAAATCATTTAAACCGAGATGAGATGCAATTTAATAAATTGTAACTCATAGGGCAATTTTTTTCTCCACCAAAATATTAGTACATGTCTCGGGTTCCACAGTACATCTAATAAGCATATCTCCAGCTAAATAAACAGTGCCTTAGCCACCATGTGATGTGTGATATTTTGGGAGAGAGAAATACTTCACTGTCACAGGGTTTAAGAATTTATAACTTCAACAAACGTTTAAATAAAGCTACAGCTGTCCTCACTTCACATGAAATCTGTGTTTAAACTGCAAATAAATAGACACCCTCTCCAAACACTTCATAAAGTACACTGTACTAAAATCAGGTTGGACTCCCCTTATCCCTTCAGAGCTGCCTCAATTCACAGATTCAACAAGGTGCTGGAAACACTGCTCAGATATTTTGGTCCCTATTAACATAGCATCACACAGTTAGTGTGGATTTGTTGGCTGCACATCTATGATGTGAATATTCTGTTGCACGCTCTATTGGACATAGATCTGGTAACTATGGACGCCATCTGAGGTCAGTGAACTGTAAGGCATTACCTCATATTCTGAAATGACTGAACATGCAGTTAATAATAGATGTTGTCCTGCAATCAGCATTGACATATATGGTATTTAACTTTTTCCCCTGTTGTTCAGACAGTGGCAGTTTGTTTTCATTAGCCAGAGTCAAATTACCATCTCAGACTATAATGCTCTCCATCAGCATTTTCCAAGCCAATTTCCAGAAACAATAACCATGGATTGGCATCACTTGTGGGTTTTCAAATTCTTAGCCTATTTTAGAAAACATTGCATCATCTTTTCAAAGGTTTAATATCTGTACAGCTTTAGAAATGCTCCTTCTCAGACTATCCCATTTAACAGGACAGAACATCCTCTCCAGTCACCCTGTCTTAAATCATGATGGGGGTTGGAGGCGGGGGACTAGATCCTATATATGGGTCTGTTATAATATAAAAATCATTTGGCTTCATACAAAGAAGGGAAATTATATATAAGGATGGCACGTTGAACTGTGTTCACAGAGAGATATTTCTGGAAGTGCTCCTGAGCTCGTGCAGTGATTTACATGACAGTGCTGCCATAGGGCATCCACTTTTGATTTTCAGCCTCTTTCCTTGCACACAGAGATTTCTCCAGAGTCTCATCACCTGTTGGTGATACTGTGTATTGTGATGATGATGACGTTGATGTCATTTTGCATAATATACAGTGTCCCAACTTTTTCAGAACAAGGTTTGTATAACATAATGCTAACAACTTTATTTTACAGGAAGTGCTTCCAGTAGTTTCTTCAACACATGTCCAATATTTTAATTGGAGAACTAATAAAAGAAAGCAAACAAGACAAAAACACACAAAAAGTTATTCAGTTCAGTGGGATATTGTCTAAGAACATACATTTTTTGTAATTTACTATCTTTGAATAGTTTTAGGGTTTAAACGAATAAATCAGTTGGCTAAAAAGTTTAGTTTTCTTTTGTAGATAAAAACTTTTGCAAAACACAAAACTACACTGTCTGATGTGTTGTTTACGATTTTTCAGCAATTTACAGATTTCCAAATGCACCTGAACGCTTCGCAGCACGCACGCCAGCTCGAGAATGCTTCCACGCCTGTGATTGGATGACGCGCTGTCAGTTTATGACGCGTGTATGCTCCAGGTAGCCAATCGGCTTCCCTGTTGTTGGCTCGTGCGCCGGTTCGCCGGTCGGGTTGCAGCCTGGAAAAGGGGAAACGACTGGTGGAGGGTAACATCGGTGGTACGGTGCTATGGACCCCAGGGACAATGTCGAGACCGGGGAGACGGAAAACCAGTCGGAGCTATTCTACGTGCCAATTCCAAGTGAAGCACCGTGCAAGAAGGAGCAGGAGAAACTGTCGGGAGTCGTCAAAAACGTCCACAGAAAACTGCGTAGGAAATACAGGGAGGGTAAGCAGCCTCAGTGGGCCCCTCTATTTCTCTGTGGCCCTGCAGCCTATGGGCTGATACTGTTAGTTATCTCACAAATGTTGAAGTAACGTTAAAAAGTTAGCGGTTAATCCGGTAATCACGGATTTGTAAGTTTTTTTTTAATTTTTACTTCTGGTTAGCTGTTGTGGTGGCAGACTTCAGTCGACAGCAGCGGGTTGCACCAAGCAAGCGAGGCCTTGATTAAAGCTCCTTAGAAATAAATTGTGGCAGCTTACACAAGGCTGTTCTGCAAATAACATCTTATCTCTCTCTCTCTCTCAAACCTAGTCAACACACATCTTAATATGTGACTGGTGAAAGAAAAAGAGTAACTTCCGATTGGCTCCCGGGTGTCAATAAAAGATAACTCTGTAGACTGAGCAAACAGTTGCCGCAACTTAGACAACCTAATTAGTGTTGTTTCTGAGATTTGCTACCGTTCAGAGCCAGACAGCGAAAAATAATTTAATTAAAAGACACATTGTGATAGGCCAGAACTCCCCCCCCCCCCCCCCCCCCCCCCTTTCTAGTGGAGGTTTAACTGTGTCTTGAAGGATAAAAAAGCCAAAGGAGATCTTCAACTGCGGAGCTGAGATTGGGGAAAAGAACTTCGTCTTACTTTTTGCCAGGAGAAAAACCACAAAGACGACACAGTAGGTTAAATTCTGTCTGTAGCTGTTGCTTCCTGCTGTTTCTTTGCACACACTCATGTAAAGAAGGAAGTTTGTGCAAGTTTGTGGAAGGTGAATCATTCACTTTCTTTAAATTATTGGGGCCACTACATATGAGAGACAAACGTGAGTCTTCTCCTTTTTTATTTTTTTGATAAATATTCTCATTTTGGTCACAAGGGAAAACACTGTCTCTAATGGAACTTTGTTTACCACTCTAATGAGTTTTATTTCAGGCAATTTGCTATTTGGGGATGATTCAAGTAGCAAGAAAGTGTCTGTTTAATAGGAGATTACTGTGATTTCTTTGATTTGTTAATTTAGTGGGTATTAATGTCTCTTTGTTTGGCAAGCCTTAAAACAACATACAAATAAAATTACCAAATCATTATTGGCCCTTTTTATGCAAAACACAATGCAACCACATGCTCTGATGTTTGTGTTCAAGTAGATGAAATGGGAGGAGGTAATGGATCTTTTAGTTGCAATCACTGTATCAGTTCATAAGCATCCAACCATCTTGCTTCAATTAAAAAAAAGGGAAGTTGGGAAAACCCCGATCTCAGCTCATCAGCATGCATACCTGTAGCATCTGTTGTCTTATTTTACAGCCCAATCAGTGCGGTTAACTCCATGTTTGAGTTAGCAGTTGAAAGATATATTGATGAAAGATGTATTTTTTAACGTCCTCTGAATTTTAAATTTAGCTACAAATCCTACAGAAGCTAGGATTTGTTCTGGTGATGACGTTGTGCTGTGCATAGTGAGGGAGTCCATGTGGGAGGAGTGCACAAGAGGTAAATTTAAAATATCTAGAGGAAATAAATCTTTGGATGAGTCAATGGCCAGGACACAATGGTTTGCAAGATTTCTTTATTTTTTCTTCTTCCAGTATAAACTAAGAATATGAATTAATCTCCTGCTTGAATGCATGGCTAGTTTGTTTCATTTGAATGGCTCTGAATCAAAATTATACAGTTGGCCATTTCACTGCTCAGAAATATGAAAGAAATCCTGGAAAGTTTTTTTTTTTGAATAGTTAAAATAGTGTCATAGTAAAATGCAGGCATATTAAAATGTCAAGTCTTGGTGTTATTTGTGTATGCGCTGCCCTACTTTACCACCATAAAACACTGCATAACCCTGGTAGTGTATTTAAAATGAGCTTGGATTAATTTGTGGTTTGAATAAGACCTCAGCACTGGAGAGAGTAGCTGCTTGTTTTGGAGCCTAGAAGAGCATAAAGAAGTCATCCTGCGAGCAGATCTCATGATTGGTTAATAAGTGAAGCATGATCTGGTAGGCTTGGCATGGAATCACAGTGGTCATGTTTTGAAAGCACTGCTGTTTACCACCAACTCCTCTTGTTGTCCTTTCATTTCTGCAAATCAGATATAGTTTTCTTTTCTCCCTTCTGGTCATGGGATTTTTCCCTTGTTGGCATGTTTGCTTGTGCTATGGGCTGTCAACGTCTGAGCAGCTGCAAATGGAAAATTTTGTGGACATAACTTTTATTGTGAAATGACTGTTTTGAGGGTGGGTTTGTTTTATTTTTATTTATTTATTTTTTTTAGATGCACAGTTCTGCTTCTGTGCAAGCAGAAACAAGTGAGACATAGGCAATATTGAAGTACCAGCAGTGACCTGAGATTTTTCAGCAGTTTTTTTTCCCCCCTTTTTTTCTAAGATCCGGTTTTGGTGATTTAGCGGATAACCAAAACTTGCAAGTAGGTTGTGAATGTTTTTATGTCGTCATACAAGAGTAAGACTTGAAGTACTTGAAGCTGTTTTTTGCCATGTTTTGGTTATTTCTGACCTTATTTTTAAGGGGGGTTTGATTTTCTCACTTAGTGGGCGACTTTGACAAGATCTGGCGTGAGCACTGCGAGGATGAGCAGACACTGAGTGAGTACGCCCTCGCCATGAAGAATCTTGCTGACAACCATTGGACCAAAAAGTTTGAAGGAGAGGGCCGGATTGAATGGTGTCGCAGGTATGAACGCCCCCAAAGGTCTTCGGGCATCTTTTAGGTTTTATAGAGCCTGGTGAAATCGGACTAATCTTAGCCTGTAAAATGAGCTTCTGTAAACGCAGTGTTTTGATGCCACTTCCACAGCGTCTGTCAAGAGTACTTTTTGGATGGTGGAATGAAAAGAGTGTTAGAGAAGGATCAGAAAAGTGCCACGCTTGCTATGGGTGTGGGTACAGCATCTACGAGTGCCCAGCCGTACAGCACCATCCCCAGGTAAGATGAAGTAAGAGTGTTATCTGTCATGAGTTAACAGTATATCATAAAGTCCAAAAAACAAGAAAAATGAATTGGTACGACCTGTCCTCACTCTATAGTAATAATAATGTGCAATAAAATGCACTGATTCTTCTTTTTATTACTTAAGTTACTGTGTTGTGTCGTGTCGTGTCGTACGTAGTGGCGATGTGGGACAGTTTTCCAATTTCATTGTACTATTGTACTATGATTGACTGTGCAATTACAAAGAGTTATCTTATAGTGCATGTAATGCATATGATTTTGTGTATTATACTCATCAGGCATTGCATGTTGTTGTTTGTGCTACAGTTCGATCTCTCAGCTGGGGAAAATGCGCCTTCTTGATGTGGGAAGCTGCTTTAACCCTTTCTTGAAGTTTGACGAGTTCCTCACAGTCGGTATTGATATAGTGCCTGCGGTTGAGGTACGAGTGCATATTAATTCTGTTTTACATTTTAATTGACCATGTGCTTTTATACCATTTGTTTATTCACATGAAATGGATACAGTTTTACACTTGGGTGTTTGCGTTATAAAGCAAAAACAACACCAGAAATGAGTCATGTCCTTTGCCAGTGCTGTGGTTAGACTACGTGAAGAAAGTCAGCAGAACACAGAAAAAATGACGCCCAACAGCTGCAAGTCATGAAAACAAACGAGCTGTGTAGAAATGTTTGCTGGCATAGATCAAGTTTGAACCCTGATTTGTGTTAAATTTCTGCTTTTTCAGAGTGTGTACAAGTGTGACTTCCTCAACCTCCAGCTTCAGCAGCCGCTCCAGCTGGCGGGTGATGCAGTCGAGGCTTTCCTCCGCCAGCTCCATAACCCCATCGATGCTCTGCCCGCTCAGCTTTTCCACGTGGTGGTCTTCTCCCTGCTTTTGTCCTACTTCCCCTCGCCATACCAGCGCTGGATCTGCTGCAAGAAGGCCCATGAGCTGCTGGAGCTGCATGGCCTGCTGCTCATCATCACGCCTGACTCTTCTCACCAAAACCGCCACGCCCTCATGATGCGCAGCTGGCGTGTCGCGGTAGAGTCGCTGGGCTTCAAGCGCTACAAATATGTCAAGTATTCTCACATGCATCTCATCGCCTTCCGAAAGGTGTCTCTGGCCACCACCAGTGACCTGGTGTCACACAACTACCCTGAGATGCTTTACATCCCTCAGGACTTTAATTCCAATGAGGAGGAAGATTGTGAAGACATCACAATGCAGGCGCGCTCCGAGTTTGAGGATGACCAGCTAGCTTGGGGCTTCACGGAGCTACCGGACACACCCTATGATTCCGATTCTGGGGAGAGCCAGAGCAGCTCCGTCCCCGGCTTTCATGAGTTAGAGGATCCCATCTTGCTCCAGAGCTAGGCTAAACCAGCAACCCTTCCCGCCCTTTTCACCACCTAAGCCCCTTTCAGACATGGAAAGTATAACATCGCTGGCTTCAAAAGTCTGTAAAAGCGATGGAATTATATTTAGTTAATATTCCTAATGCTTTAAATCAAATATACCCCTGACAGTGAGAGAGAAGGCTACAGTACAAGCATGAGGTTTGCCACACAGTATTATCAGTGTCAGCTTTTAGAAGTGTAACCACGCTTTTGAAAGTTAAAGGAGGCTCTCCCACTCAAACTCTGAGAGAGGGAGAGAGACAGGGGGAGGGATCTCTCTTCTGTAATGGGAATAGAAATGGGTCACAGAGGTTAGTACTCTCATATGAGACATATTTAAGTCCATGTTATTGCTGTTTAATGCATCCTCTGGTCAGCTGAGCAGCTCACAATGAAGCACGGGACACATGCAGACTTGTGCCGTGCCCGCGCTAATGTTTCAAGGCTTGACCTAGTAAGATTGGCATTGCCGAAGAGCGACCAGGATGCTGATTGAGACGTGAAGCCGACACATTTCGATGCTGCCAGGTTACCGTAAATGGAGAGCGTGTCTGAAAAGGGCTTAATTGTCGTCTCCCCTCCAACTGCTGCGCTGCCAAATTTAATCAGCTGCATTCTTACCCCACTTCTACTCCTTCTTAAAACAATGCAGTTTGCACAGTGTGAAAGAGAAAAGTTTACAGATTATTTTCTCATATCCACACTCCTTTCAGAGTGTGCACGCACACACACACACACAAACACAGACACACACACACACACTAAGATGGATATATTTTGATAAATAGTTAGGTTTTTTAAGAGTTGGAAATCGAATGCCCGCAAGATCTCTGAACTCCCCGCTCCTCTTAATATCAAAAGTCAGCTTGTCTACATTCTTTACTCAGTCTCTGTTTGAAATAAGCTAGAGTCACAGGCTGCTGTGTACAAAAAAAGCCAAATACAGCAAACCTAAGCAGCGTGAAGGGGGTTTGATTGCACTGGTGAGACAGAGATGGAATAAGTAGACGGGCGTGTTTGCTTCTGGCACATACAGCTCAACTTTCTGAAAACTTTTTTGATGTTCATTTTAGGTTTCCAAGACACAAAAAAAATTGTTTGGAAATAGATATCCATAGTCAAAGAGTCAAACATTGGTGTTGTAAATTGTGGTAATGCCTTGGTAACTTGGCATTCTATGAATGATTTTGTGTATCTTTTACCAAAAAAACCCAACAAAAAAATGGTATTTGTAGCATTTGAAACATTTTCAGAACCATACAGTAGTATTAGTAGGTTTACTAATGTGAAACGTTAACTGTTTACTTATTGTGTTTAAAAAGGTACAAGTGCATAGTAGGTACAAGGTTTTTGTCTTGCTCTTCTCTTAAAGACTGACTTCATTCTGAATTATCTTTTTCCTGCTGTTGCATTTAATCTTTTTTTTTTTTTTTGTCTTAAGCAGCAGATTGGTACAACACTGCATGTCAGTGACTTTACACCAGTTTTCTTTGACACAGTTTTACAACTTTGATGTGAAAATACAGCACTCCACAAAAGCAGATGCAGAGTTCCTTAGAAAAATCACAGAGAGAAATGTACACTCACTTTTGTAAAAAAGGTGAAATATTGTAAAATTTAGAAAGCGAGGTCAGATCTGAAAATGCTGTATGCTGCAGGGAGGTTTTAGCTAAGACACTACCAGGTGAAATGTTATTGTGTGTTCCTGCTGGTTCCTGAATAGACTAAATGTGTGGGTGTGGCTTAGACTGTGTGACTGAAGGAGTGAATTTCTAGTGTGTAGATCTTTTTTTTTTTTTGAGGGGGGGGGGGGGGGGGGTTGTTTTTGTCAGTGGCACTTTATCATTGATCCCAAAGGGTGTCACAAAATGTTGTTTCTTTTCACAATTTTACAACCAATGTGATAGGCCCACAAAACGTTACCGATAATAACTATAAGGTGCCTTCTGTGTTTTTGTTTTGTCCATCATATTAGTGGATATGTGTTTATGTAATGCAGTGTGTGTTTGCCATTTCCATATCATTTTCTGGTTAATGCATATCTCTGCTGTTTTGTTTTTGTTTTTTCTTCCTAATTTTTAACAGGAGAAAAAAAATTCACAGTACATATTCAGACTTTAAAGGAGCGTGTTTTGTGATTTTTGTCTTCCAGTGTTTCTTTTGGCCTATTTGCATGATATGGATCATCTTCATTATCAGCATTTTCAACAGTGCAGAACAATGTGTGCTTACAGTACCATTGTATTTCTCTTTTATAAATGAATGTAAATATAAGGTGGCGGTGTGTGTTCCTTCTTTTGTGCTAAGATTTTTATATTTTTAAAAATTCAGTTGTTTACAACTTAGAACGTTATGAAGAGTCTGCGACTCTGTTTTACAAGTTGATCAGAAGTTCTTCATCTTCTTCTGATAGTACTATACAGAAATGTTTTTGTTTTTTTTAAAAACATTCAAACCCCATGGCCGCATAGTTTTTAATTAATAATATTAAAAAAGGAGTGTTAGTATTTTTGTAAGGAAGGGATGTCATATTTATTTTTACATTGTGGTACAGCCCACTTTGATGGGGCTAGACCGTCGAGTAGGCCAGAGCAGTGAAACTCCCCTTTCTGTCAGAGCAGACACATTTAACTAAACTTTTAATCCCTGAGATTATGATAATATAAGAAAAAAGTGCAATTTCATGATAGATGTGTAAAATAACAAAAGGTTCTTGTATCTTATTACCCAGATTTATAAAATCTAAAATTATCAAGTTTATAAAATTTAACAACTTTATAAAGTCTTGTTTGGTTAATTCAGATTTTTCTTTCAGACCCACTTTAGAAAAACTAACATTTCTTTAGTAGATGGTGAAGAAATTGGTGACGTGATGGAATTTTTGGTAATTTCATTGTTTAATTATTACATGCACCACACAAAGATAAACTCTTATGAACTCCTTCAAAGCCATCCAGTTATTGTCTTTGCCAGGCTGGTTCTGACCCTCGCACCGTATGTTTGACTCCCCTGTAAAGTGATGGGAGACCTCTAATCTCTAAAGGGTTATCTAAACACATATATGCGGTCAAAAGAGTAGCTGGTAGGGTCTCACACTGAGCCCACACAGAAATCAGAACAACTTAAGTGTGCTTTAAACAATGCTCATCCACAGTCTCTAAAGTTGTAGTGAAGAGAAGCAGAAATGTAATTGTTCATCTGGTGTTTTAATAATAGTAGCAGAGTGCACTGACTGGCACATTGGTCCAAAGTCTTCCATAAGCGTTCAACTAGGGTTAAAATTTTGAGAATATGAAGCTATGCCACTCACATAATTTTCATGCTCGTCAAACCATTTACCGACCCCTCGTGCCCTGAGGATAGAAGTAAAATCATGGAAGAGACCGCTTCCATGTCCACAGGAAAAAGGCGATTACTAAAAAAAATTAAAGTGTAAATATCTACAAGGGAAAATGTAGGCCTAAACCATGTTTTCAGGGGAAAACGGCAACAACCTGGATTTTCTAAATGCAGGGGTCAAATAATCGGATCTTCCTTGAATGTGTAACTTGTTAGTTACTGCCAGCACGGAGAAAGTTTACTGTTTTTGTCTTTGTTTTGTTTTTTGTTTTGGCGGCGGGGGGTCTTATCTTAGTGTAACTGAGGGAACTCATTAAATAAATGAATAAATAAATAAAAGAAAAAAACTGCATCAACAATACGGTTTGGACGTTTGAACTTTTCAACACCAGTTCTGACCCTTTATGCTTACCGTAGTCTTAGCACAATCATGGCGACTGTCATCTGACTGAAAAGTTTTGATGTGAAACTTTTTGAACTGATGTCTTTCACAGTCCCGCTGGCTGGCGTCAGAATAACCCAACTGCGATCGTTTATAATCGTGCCAAACGTCAGATGGAAGAATACAAACAAGTGACATCCAAGATGTGAGTGTTTTGACCGCTGACACTAACCGTCCTGAAGATGTGCCGCTGAGGAGCTAACGCCAGCTAAGCTAGCTACTTTCAACAAGTTAGCCCGCTGGCTAAACAGAGTTTGAATGTCGCGGGATTTCAGATGTCACAGCGGACAGCAGACCGGGTAATATCTGACTTAAATGCCATTTTTTGGTTTCAGGTTGTTGGTATTTAATTTAAAAGGAAAATGTGTCGTTTTCTACGTTACTGTGTCAGTCACTGCCTTCACGCAGCGATGACCCGGCTGGAGGAAGTCAACGGAGAGATGAGCATGTGGTCATCAGTCCGGTGGCTAGGCTACTTGTCCGGGCTTAACCTGCTCGTGGCCCTGTGCATAGGTCTCTATGTCCGGTGGGAAACAAGCGCGGAGTCCGCTCTTCTTGTCATTTTTGTTTTGGCCCTGGTTGTCCTCGGAATAGCTATTGGCTTCTACTACTTCAGTATGGAGAAGATGAGCCTCAGCATCCTCCACCTGTGGTTCGGTTTTTTGCTGGGTCTCCTGTGTTTCCTCAACTCCCCCGCCCTGGACGTCGACGTCAGGGAGCAGGTTACCAACTACCTGCTGCTGGCCAGCGTGGCTCTGAGGACACTGTGGGCGCTGCTGGAGAGACTGGTTGGATGTGCTAGGTATCGCCCTGCCTTCTTAACCTCCGCGGAGCGCCTGGAGCTAGCTGGCTTTGCGATCGCCAGCACCGCGCTGCTCATTCAGAAGTCCCTGAGCGTGATGGTGCTCGTGGTCGCTCTGGGCACGGTCATGGTGGCGCTGCGGATGAAGGCTCTCCTGGCGCTCGCCAACCTGGCATGCTTCGCTGTCATCACTGCCGTGCTGTTCTTTAAGTCTCTGAACATTACCACCAACCCGTTCGCCCTCTCCTGCTTCTTCAGCCAGCTCATCTGCGACCCGCTGCTCGATGTCTACTTCAGCGGTCTCTCTGTGACCGAGCGCTGGCAACCGTTTCTGGTGTGGAGGGGGCTGTGGCGCCGGGTCTCCCTCCTGCCCCTGCTGGCGGTGGAGGTGAGCTTCATCGTCCTTTCTGCTGGGAGACTCTCAGACCTGGAACAGTGGTACCGCACGATCCCAGCCTTCGTGGTGTGTGCGCTCTTCTGGGGTATTTGCCACATGGTGTTTGTCATCACTGTGTGGGGTTTTCACTCTAAGCTCAGCGAATGCCAGAGGCTGTGCTGGTCCCAGGGGTCGGAGGTCAGCGGCCTGGACAAGGTGATGGCCTCCAAAGGCATGCGACATTTCTGCCTCATCTCTGAACGCCTGGTGTTCTTTACTCTGGTGTCCACGGTAGCTGTGGGTGCTCTGTGCTGGCAGGTAGGTCTGTCTCAAAAATGCTTTACTGCTGCAGCAGACGGGTTATTCTGTTTCCTGTTTCATTTTTTCCTTTACATGACTCTTGTAAATTTGCTCGGCAGGCCAAAAACAGTTTGTTTGTGAGCACTTTCCTGCTCATTCTGCCCCTGGAGTCTCTGTTCCATGGACTCTTCCATGAGCTCGGGAACACCCTGGGAGGAACATGCGTGGGCTATGCAGTGGTCATTCCCACCAACTACTGCAGGTAGAGGTCCAGCATTGTATCTGAGAATTAGAAACATCTTCAATTTAGACCACATTCAGATTCATGTTTGGATTTACATCATTGATATTCTGTGCGCTCAAATGAAATGGAATTCTGAAAGTGGCATAATTCTCCTTCCTGTTACAGTCCTGATGGTCAGCCAATGCTGCTGCCTCCAGGCCAGGTGCACGAGTTGAACAAGCGCTCTACGGGTATGTTGAACAGCGTGCAGCGCTTCTTTGCCCACCACCTGATTGAGACGTTTGGCTGTGACTATTCCACTAGCGGGGTAACCCTGGAGGCTCTACAGTCCAAGATGAAATCCTTTCTGGACCTCCGCACCCCAGACGGCCCACGCCACGACACCTACGTAATCTTCTACAGTGGCCATACGCATCGCACTGGCGAGTGGGCGCTGGCAGGTGAGAGAGGCTTTAAGTTGAAGCAGTCATGATTGGGACTCGCTTTTTTCTAAACCTGCGTATGTATTTGTGTATATATATATATTTTTTTTTTGCATTATCCTACTGCCAGGGTTTTTGCTGGTTCAAAATTGGCCTCTGGGTGGAGTACCTACAGACATATGCATGACTGATTGTACATTTAGGATGTAGTATGCATTAATATGCATTTTCCTAATATTTCTGGCTATTTAATAAACAAAACAGCATTTTATACTCAAATAAATTAAACTTCAATTCAATATTTGGTTAAAAATATATGTTTTTACAACAACCCGGGTCATGTTTCAAAAAAGGAAACATGGCCTCTCCCAGGCCTCTGGCAGAGGACCCGAGCTTGAAGGATTAACCGCCCACAAGGGCGAGTGGGGAATTTTTTTATATATATATATATAATTTTTTTTTTCCCCAATTGAACTGAGAATGTGTGCCATTATTTTGGAATCATCTGTAATCAGCTGTTTCATGCGCACATCTTTAGGTGGAGACACTCTACATCTGGATCACATCTTGGAGTGGTGGAGGGAAAAGAACACCAACTTCTGTTCCCGCCTTGTTGTGGTGCTCGACTGTGACAACTCTCTGCCATGGGTGAAGGCGGTTACGAAGGTGGAAAACCTGTATGTTGCCGTCCAGGGAGCGACGCTCTCCAGAGCAGCAGACGTCGAGCTGCATGACCTGCCGCAGCTCGGAGACTTCACCTCCGAGTGGGTGGAGTACAACTGCAACTCAAACAGCAACATCCAGTGGTCAGAGAGGGGCAGGGCAGTTTCTGCTGCTTACGGCATCTCCAAACACTGGGGCGACTACACGCTGCACCTACCAACAGGAAGCGACGTCACCAATCACTGGAGTATGTACTTCCCCCGGGTGACCTATCCCGTGGTCCAGCTGGCGCTGTGGTGTGGCAGCCTGAACCTGCTGTGGACCTGCAGTGCCTGTCTGCGATGTCTCAAGAGACTCAAGCTCAACTGGTTTCCACCAGCAATACTGGACACAGGGCAGGGCTTCAAACTGGTCAGATCATAGAAATATGTGTGAACCTGTTTTTATTTGAAGAATATATTTCTAAAAAATATTTTCTAAAGTTGATTTTTTTGTTGTTGTTAGGTTTGGGGTTTTTATTTTGTTTTTTGTTTTTTTTATTCTTTTTGTATCCCAAAGACGGGCAGCTGTTGGATTATAAGATTGTTAACCAGAATCTTTTCAAGTTACTTTAAAATAAGCCAGTTACTGATTGGGATGTTGACAAAGTTAGTATTTAAAGTGTCTGAAAAGCAGTTCTGTTAATGTGTGGCTGGATTCGAAGGTCTTATTCTTTCTTCCCCAGACATTAGACAAATATACAATGCAAGGTGAGACTGAACGTGGACTCTATTTTGCACATTTTAGCACCGTATTGACTGTTAGATCTGAGCCACCTCGGTTTTCTGCACATTCACACAGGTGCCTTTTAGCTTCACCAAAACTCAAACTTGCTAGGCTGATTGTTTTTAACCTTAAACCAAAGAGTCGACGGTACGTTTTCAGAGGAGGATCTCAGGCATAAAAGCTGTTCTCTGCACTCTTCAGCTGCAGGTTTTGCTATTATTATTCTGTTATGATGAAATGATTCCTCGTACATTTTTCTGCACTCCTACAAATATTTTGTCACTCGTTGCTTACTGTATGCTTGAATGCACTGCTTTGTCTGTTCTAAACAATATTTTAGAATGCCTTTTACCAGGTGATCTTTAAATCCACTCCTGCTGCTTCAGGGAGTCCTCGAAGACTTTTAATTGTACCAATGCGCTACAAGCCAGGTACCGGAAGACCTGCAGTCTCTCTTGTAATGGGCCACAGGAATTTGTTTTCTTCCTGGGGGTTTACTACAGTTCACTGAACTATGCAACTGTATGCCAATAGGCTGTGTGTGTGTATAGAAAGGGATTCATGGGAAGAAAACCTGTTGGAGCTATGCAATAAAAAGTCAAATATCACTCCAATGTATGAACTTGCTGATCTCCTTATATTATTTTTTACAAAGGGGTATCATTTCATCCATCTCCTTAGTCTCTTATCCAGTTCAAAGTTGCACAGGTGCTGTTACTCATCAGTGCCATTGAGTCCGCTTGGATTCTGCTTATTTATCAGTTCTGATTACTGAGCTACCACTGTTGTTCTTTCCCAAAAGGAACTGATCTAGTCGTCAGGATATTTTATTCTGGTGGATTGGATAGTTTGGAACTGACAAATGTTGAAGACTTCTTTTTTGCAAGACCACTATCTTGTGATAATTTGGCAGCAGCGCAATGGTGATACTATTTATTTGCAATGTTTATCTTATGTAAAATCCATAATCACAACTTTATAGAAAACTCAGGAATCTGGAAAGCTGGCAACATTTCAAACTTCAGAAGAGGAAAAAAAAGTGTGTATGCCACAGATGTGTGACAAAGCATTTTAGTAGTTACTTCCTAAGTTTTGTGGCAGTTTCCCCTTGTAGACGCACATGTCCAGCCCGTCTAACAAGTACATCAAGAGCAAAACAGATAAAGATTTGATGGAATTTGTTTCCATGGTGACACTGTATACAAACTTATCAAGCAAACTTTCTGCCCTTACAACAAAAATAACAAAACTGAAATTCTGGAATAGATATTACAAAGGACACAATACTTACCTATAGTATTACTGATGGGTGGTCACTGTAACTGCATTGAAGCACCAACAGTTAATTCAATTTGAATTAAAACATGTCACCTGATTTATTCAGAAAAAGACTGTGCAAAGTTCAGTTTTTATTATTTTATTGAAAACATTATAAAAGTATGTGTTGCAGCAGCATATTCACTTTTTATGATCAACATTTTCACATTTACACAATCCAAGTTGAAAATGGCATTTACAGCAAGCAGTCAATGATCAATCTCCAGGAGACATGACTGCACAGGGTAGAGATAACGAGGCATCTACTGCCCCCATGAGGCTGCAAGTGAAACTAAACTGAACCGCAAACACTGAAGTTCCTGTTTTTGTTGTTTTGTTTTTTATTCCACTTTGATCCACACTGCTTCTACATGTTCAAGTTATTTTTTTATAATTCACTTGTTTCTAATGCAGAGCTGATGTGCAAATTCATAACTTGGGTTTAAGTTTTCAGTTACTTCAAACAAAAAACAGTTTTGACCAATTCGAGGCACGAACACAGGTACACAGTGGATACCCAGCCCGTGTCTGAAAGTATTTGATAGAGAAAAGGAAAGAAAAGAAAAAACCCTCAAGCAGCCGAATTAGCACAGCACAGGTTAAACAAGCACAAAATCTGAAATATCAGCTAAACATTAGTTTGAAATTCACACAGAAATCGCTGCAGTCAGAGCAAGAGCCACAACACTCAAACCACTGACAGGTGAAGTGATTAACATCGGTCACGTTACAAGGCAATTGTCTGCTGGGAAACCCTTGAGTCCATCCATAAGTAACTCCATCATGTACTTCCCAACTAAACATTTCCCCCATAAACAGGGGCCTCCCTCAGAAGGTCAAACTGGAGGACCCACTGCAAATAACCCACAAGACTAAAAGAAGACCTTATTAGCATCCCAGTGCCAGACACCAAAGAGCTCCCCTGGAGGCCCTTTGGCTGAGCCCTGTGTGGTCACAGCTACCCAGGCAGGCAGGTGGTTTAAATGTTGCAGCAGGAGGTGCAGCCTTGCAGAATCAATGTTCAGCTTAGTGTTTGTGACCCTCTAATCTGAACATCTGAATCTGCTGGATTACATTCACGAGAAAACGACTGCAGCCTCACTAAAACAGACCAGAATTTGGATCTCATTTCACAGATATCATTTACGTAGCACAGAGTCACCGGGACACGGCGAGGAACACAGATTTAACTGAACCCCAATAGTCACAGGACACGGACGCAATGTTTTGGTAACAGTGAAAGTTTGGAGTGAAACTGGAACATGCTGATATTTCCAGCTTTTTCAGTTTGACCACCTAAATAATTTTAATGTAAAGCTTATTTTTATTTTGAAACACTTTCATGTTTCACTAGAGCAGCAATTAACACTTGTGTTCATCATCAGATTAATCTGCTGATCATTTTAAGAAAATGTGTAAGCAAGTAGTGATTGGATGTTTTCAGGATGAATTCATTATCAGCTGACTAATCGTGGCAGCTCTACATTTAGCAGCTGTCACCGACACAGATCAAAAGCAACTAAGACAATTCCTCATAATTAGGACGTTTTAGCTGTAATCGTGGCTGTACAGGTGAATTTGGTTTTAGCCGCCTGACCTCCAGGTGACCTTTTGTAACACTAACTAGACGCAGACACTGACGACGCCGAAACTCAGAAAGAATCAAAACGAGCAGTTTGAGGTGCATGGTACCTCATGGTGGATGGTACTTATGGCTTTAGCAAGAACCAGATCTTAAGCTTTGGCTGATTGCATGTGCAATATGGTGACCCCCGCAAAGCTGAGAGAAAAAAAAAAAAAATCATAAAAACCCCCAAAAAGTAAAACTGGAAGAATGTTTGGCATAAAAGGAATCGAATATTAAATTCTAAAGTGACAAATGGTAAAAAGTGTAGAGGAACACCCACATCTCTGCCATTTATCCTTTTTTGTTGCAGGGAACAAACACGTCACAGTCTGAGGAAAACTGAGCACAGCTTCCCCTCAATGCGACTGTTGTGGATGTTAGTGTTGCAGGTTTCTCTGAACCTCATTTCACAAAAAAGGAATCTAGTGTTTAGCATTGATTTACCCTAAAGAAATAACTGTGATAAGAAAACAGCTACAAAAAAACCCCACTCAAACTATATCCCAGACACCATGTATATTATTTCCACCAGTTAAATAACTAGAATATAGTACATCTTGATTTTATTCTTGTCGTTCTTGTCAAAAACAAAGCTTGAGAGGAAAGAAAGGCTTTGACCAGTTTTCCTCTCTTGTGTGTGACTAAAGGAGGATCCTGAGCAAGAACCCTCAAGGCTCAGTGCTTCCAGGAATGAACGCTGAATTGTAAATGAAAAAAAAAAAAAGAAGCTTAAATTGTCTTCCACATGTAAACAATACATCATGTACCTGGGACTAAACCTAGTGTAAGCTGTCAGAATGAATCAGGAATCAGCTGGTAAAGTAAGTGTCACTTAAACTAAACTGAACAGCCATGTATTGTTATCATTACTTGCGCCCAGTTTGATACTGAAGATTGCATAGTAGTGGATACTAAAACAGAATCCAGATCAGTCATTACACCTTCAGAAACTCCTCTAAATGCTCTCCTATTTCTCACCTGCACTGATATGACTGCACAACACAGGGTTAAGCATATTTACAGTGGCAGATATGTTCCTCCTCCATTCCCATCCATTCTTCTTCTCTCGCTTTTTTGTTTTTAAAGACAAAGTGCAGTTGAGAAAATGGAAAAATTATTGGTCACATCTACTTTCCGATTCTGTACTGATTCACCTTATCACCAAACATTCAAAAAATATATATATTACTAATGCAAAACTATCTTGTCTGTTAATCCACCAAATGTTCTTTGAAACAGAATGAGGTAAATACCGGAAGTAGGACAATAACTACACATACACCGAATGAAAATTGCCCCCTTCACCCCCTTGCCTGTGTTATATAACTACTTGGTTCATGTAGGCACAAGAACAGTATGTGTCCATCCTCTAAGTGTCTTCTTGTGTTACATTTCTCCTCAACTCCTCTCACTGTCCCCCTTCATTCGCTGCAGACAGCGTGACTGACCAGCTTCCTCTCAGGACTTCCGCTGCCTCAGCGTCTCGGAGCTACCGTTCAGTTTGCTGCGCCCGGAGGGGGTGGCTGTGCTGCCGTTGCCCAGCGGGCGGTCCCAGTCAGCGGGAGCTTCCTGTTTACGCCGGCGCGTCTCTTTGTAGCGGAGTGTGATGTCACTGTGAGAAGACAGAAGGAAAGAGCACACGCATTATTTATAGTGCGTCATCCCTGAGGGTCATGTCTTCCCAGATGGTTTCTGGTCCACTAACTTTTCTCACAGAATGTTTATTTGTTATAATTCCTACGGCTACACTATACACTGGATTATATTAAAAGAAAAACAAACAAACAAAACAGCTGATAACTTTAACAAACATCACAAACAGAAGATAAAGCTCTGCTCTCAAAGTCTCACGTGAGCTGCATTTCTTACTTTTTGAAAATAAGAAAAATTCCTAGTTTCTCTTTGTTAAATAAATCCATCACTACAGGAATCGATTAGTCAGTCTGTATGAAATCCCTGCTTTTAGGAAGGTCAAGGGGAAAAATGAATAAAACAGAAGACCACCAACAGAGAAAACCAAATCAAACGACCCCTTTTAAACAAGCACTTGGTGACAGTGGGAAGGAACTGGAAGGTAGATCCAGGCTCAGGGATGGGCAGACATCTGCCACCACTGGTTGGGGGTGAGGGCAGGGACCTTTTGTGTATTTGACAAAAAAATGTCATTTGTGTGTCCCAAAATAAGCTGGATGCCATTCTAACAATAATAATATACTTTTTTCATTATATACGCTACTACTTGGCCACATTATACAGTGAAATAACATTTTGTTTCACTGCTATGTTGATAACCCACTGTTCCATTTCCCAGTAAGGTTCAACAAGTTTCATCAACCTTACAAACTATTTAACCAACATCAAGAAACAGATATGTGCATTTAAAAACATATTATTATTATTATTATTAAAAATTTTAACTCCAATAAAACAAAAATTCTTAGATCTGGGTTGGACAGCTTGCATCCAAGTACCAACTTTATCAGTTTACCAAGTTGCCAGAAATCTGGGTGTGTTGTTTGATTTTAATCTCATTTTTTAGGAATAGTGCGAGGATACGATCAACACTTTCAGTGACATTCATTTTCAGTTTTACCTTCTCTCTGTTACCTGTTAAGAAACTATTGCAATAACCAATCAGAAATCAATACACAGACTTCTGCTTGTGCTCAGATTGTGCAGCAACACGACTTCCTACAAGAACCAGGAAAAGTGAACATATTACTCCAACCCTAATGACTCTACGCTGGCTGTCCATGACTTTTAGAATCGATTTTAAGATTTACTTATTTCTTTTAAAGCATTTCATCGCCTGACTCCAGAATATGTACTTCAACTGCTGCATAGCAACCGGGTCACGGTCTGAGATCCCTTGGCAGGAACCCATTAACTGTGTCCATCTCATGCTTAAAGATGAAAGGCGATCGCTTCAGCTCTTTATCTTAGTTTTCTTTTGATACTGAACTTATTTTAAATGATATATAAATACATTTTAACATTTCTTTTCGTGTACGTTTATTCTGTTTCTGGGAAGCACTTCACAAAAACATACAAAAAGTACTTATTATTGATACTATGTTTATTGTAAACATTAATATTATTTTGAATGCTCCTCATGAGGAGTTACCTCTGTAACACTTAATGGAAGAGCACCAAGCAGTTACACACCTCAAAACAAAACATGCACTCAGCACTTGCCTCGGTCCACTCATACTAAATGAAGCATATTAGGTAACAGACTGGGAGTGTACAATAGGGTCAAACAGTGCTTGCAAATTCTTAAGGTTCTCGGTTAAAAAAATAAAATAAATAAAAAAATCACTTTGATCAGAATAACTGGACAATGGCACCCTTTTGTCTTTAGTCGACCAGAAGAAGTGGTTGAGCTGATCTCATTGCTCTTGTCACGTGATGGTTAGTGTGTGGGTGTGTCTGTGTGCGTGTGTGTGGGGGGTATCAGTTCCTCTGGGTTTCACTGTCCTGACTCACTTAAACAGTGTCAGCACAAACTGAATGCCCTCTAGCGTCACTAAACTGACTGGAACTGAGAGTAAAAATGATGTGAAGGGAAATGAAGATGATAAAATTCACCACAGAAAAGATTCCAATAAGTGCCATGCAGGAGATGGATCCATGAAGAGCATTAACTACGTTCTCTAGAAGATCCCATAGATCCTTCAATAATGATTATAGATCCAAATGGTGATGTGGTAGAAGAGTGGAAACAAACAAACAAAGAAAATAAAAACCCTACACTTTTCCTATACCTAGGACATTACTGCATTACTGCTGAGCACGAGCAGGAAGTAGTAAGGAAGGGGAGGGAAAAGGCAAGGGGAGGGGGAGGAGGAAAACAGACAACAAGCTTAACATGCCAGGGCAGGCTGCACCTAACAACACAGAAAAGATAAGGCAGCTCAAAAAAATTGAATTACATTTCAAAAAAGAAAAAAGAAAAGAAAAAGAACACACTCCATGAGCTCATGAGGAATAACTAAATCAAATACAGGAGCACACTGGATGGAGTCTCACACGTGTGAAGAGATCTTTCTTAAACTGTAATTAAACTGTATTTCCTCACCATGAACAGTGCATTTAAAGCAAAAGTGCAAAACAGCAGCATGGAAACAGATTGTCATCTTTTCCTGCATGAGTGTATAAAGTTCATTTGGAAAACAGCTGCTTTTTGCCGATTCCCAACTTCCCTTTCTATAATTAGCATGTAAGATGTCTCTACAGATCCATAACTGGACTCTATATGAAACAGACCAGTGGAAAACCCACAGAAAGCTGACACACACAAAAACAATAACTTACTTAAAGAGAAGAGCGACCCAAAGGCAGACTGGACCTGTCTCAAATAGACTGCACGATGTCCAGTGAACCAAAATAGAAAAACAGAGCGATACTTTGGACTTTGGTCCCAATGTAGTTATTGTGTTTACTAGACACAAGCTAGAAATGGTTAAGAAGCTGAAATCTTTCCTCCTTACAGCCTAGTTGTTTTTACACGAAGAGCACAGACTTTCATTACCTTTCAACAAACATTGTCTGTCACCCTCAGCTCCCCCCCCCCCCCCCCCCCCAAAAAAAAAAAACCCAAAACAACCACAACAACAATTAAATAAATAAATAAAATAACTCATCCCACTACTTACCGGATGAAAAACCGCCACACGGTCCATATAAGTATGAGGAGGATTCCTAAAAACCAGCACTGAATGATAAGAGAAGGAATGGGCAGCATGATGGTGTGGGGGTCATACTTGACCACTATTAGGAACTCCGTTACTGTGATTGCTGATACCAGCCACGCCTGCTGGCCGAGCTTCTTGTGGAACTTCCTGTTGGGAAAATGAAACAATGTTATTATGGAAAAATTATTCAATAGGGAGGATACATTTACTTTTTTAGGTTTATTTTTAATATTTACTGGTTACATGTATGCCTGTGATGTAACACCGTAATGCACAGCACTATATCACTACCCATGCATGTGAATAGTCAACAGTTAAATGATGCTTCCATTTCTAGTCTACCAGAAATATTACAGTCTAAGTAATTATACGAATTTTGTTAGTGGACAACACTGGTTAAACAGAACTAGTACAGTACTGCAGTACTTAGCTATAGCAAATGAATGGATGTATGTAGGCTGGTCTACAATGAACTGGAATGCAATCAGAGTAATTCCTAACAACATTCTGCACAGCAGCTGTGATGACGTTAACCTGCAAGTAAACTAATGCTAGTCATACTTGGCAAACTAATCTGACACTGTGCGTGAGCGCCACACATTTCCCTTCATTTGGTATTTAAACAGTTAAAAATGGCTTTTATATACATGTGGAATACATGGACATATTTAATTGAGTTTATTTTTAATGAGACTATAATCCCTCAGGTTTAATCAGTTAATCACTAGAAATATCTCCCACCAGTGACCCAACACTGCAGAAAAATAGCAGAAAACTAAACATTTCTGTCTGTTTCTGTTACTAGTAACCATATTCTTATCAATGCACATTTCTTCACTGCTGTGCTTATCTAGTTTTCTGATTTCGATTTGCACTACGATAACCAGTTTAAAACTCAAGAGCAAACACTTGACTAAACTGAATCAGTGCTGAATGTCAACAAGTTCTTTATTCGGTGTGTATAAAACACATAGTCTTTTATTATACACTCGGTCAAACTGTCCAACTCCCAAAAGAAAAGCTGCACATTGCTACTCACGGGTCATCCATGAAGTCGTAGATCTCCCTCATGGCTACGCCCCCCACGTTGACAAAAAAGACAAGGCGAAGCAGCACCAAGTAGTGTTCAGGAGGCATCCACAACACAAATTTCAGGTAGAAGGTGTTCAGCTCTGCCAACAAAAACTGGCAAGATAGGAGATAAAATATCTTTATTTAGAAGCACCGAGAACACAAAAACAACACAGAAAAGAAGAAAAAGTTACAACAATCAGTCCATGTTGGGCACGTCTTTCTTTTCCATTAGCTAACAAGAACTAGCCTTTTACATTTAGTGAACTAATTCAGGTGTCAGACAGGGAACCAAAAACAGAAATAGGGCCCCACATAACTACGCCCATATTTGATGAATTACAAATCTGATATTTTTTCCTCTCTCCTCGATTCATGAAACACATTTCCTATGCGTCTGTTATGTGCAGTTATTTGAGAGTCCTTTCTAAGATGACAGGACAGTGCTGTTTAAGCTTAATGCTGATTGATTGTCACAAGTTGTGGATTTGATGTTTATGCTCCACCCGCCACTGCTCACATCGGGTGGTTGTCATGTTTTCAGCGTTACAATGTGTTGCTAACAGGGAAGTAGCAGAGTGGCATCTGGCGGACAAACTAAGCAACGCCAACATTCAAAACATGGTTGAAGGGTGTTACTATGATCTCTTCTTTTACTCTTTCCAGTTTATCCATAGTCACAAATCCAGATAGAGATATATCAGCAATATATTAATCAATATAATGGTTAGGCCAGTCCATGAACATATATTATCTATATATCAGAGTCTAAATACATTACGCTTTCTGTGCATTGTTATTGCATGGTGATGTCATCTTTTTTTGCAGTGAGACAAATGCTTTCCCTTCATGTTAGCATTTCTTACCATAAAGATGATGCCTAACACAGCAAGCCAGCGGCGAAGGTTTGAAGCAGGCTTCCACTCAAACTTGACCCAGCTGTAAGGTGTGAACTGGAATGCTATACGCTTTATCTTCCCCCTGCCAAGTACAGACAGAGATATCATTAAATATAAACAAATACAGAAGCCCAACATTAAAATGTTTGCAAAGAAATGTCTTTCATAAAGTCATACTTGTATGTAGGAATGTTCCAGAGGCCCTGCCACTGATACGGTTTCATTGACAACCAGGCCAGGGTCTTCATGCCACAGTAGATCCCCAAACCATTGCACACCAACACATCCATGATCCACTAGATGGAGAAACAATTAAAAAAAAAGGGGTAAGTGAGGTGCAGTAATCCTCCAAACCAACAATCACACACCTCTCCTCCACCTTGAATATAATTTACATTTACTATGACTAAGGTGTTTTTGTGTGTAACAAGTAGCAACAGCAACCGCAGTATAGTAGTTTGGTTCAAAGAAACTTCTTGTCTAATATGGACACATTTGAAAAGTATGTCCACATTAGGAAGGATTATATCTGCAGTAAACACTGTTACACTTTAAAGAGAAGACATCTTGATCTTATGTTCATTTCTCTTCAATGTGCCAAGCATTTTTTTTTTAGATATTGTTCATTCTTACCATTTGTGCCTTATTACAAAAGACTCACTCAGAAAACTTAGACAAAACAACCAAAATAACCTCAACGTGTGTCACACAGTTTTTTGTAATTAGAAGAAAACAGCACAAATGTACGTACATGGTCCCACCAGCACTCTGAGAAATTAGGCAACTGGTGCTCCAGGCTATACTCCAAGAACTCAAACATGACGCTGATTATCATACACATCCACCAATCCCGAATCATTAGAGTCTGGAGGGAAAATAGAGTGTGAGGAGGTCAGCAAGATAACAGACAATAAACAATAAAAAAGGTGAAACTTTATTTGTCAATAAATGATCACACTAGAATGGGAATGACCTCACTTGGCACTTACTGACTAGGTGCTCTGTAATCATTGCAAAGTCAAACCATTTAAATCTGTGATGTGTACATAACAGCGAGGACAGCACGCTCAACTGCTTTTATGAAACATGTCAGACAGCTAATTCCAAACCTACCTTGATATACCATCCGAGAAAGTGAGCTGGCACGAACCCATCCATCTTGTCCTGCAGAGACAAATGATGTTTAACAGCAAGCCCAACTACAATTTTGCCCCTAAATCTTAGGGAATGAATGAAAAGCCCTTTCATTAAACTGTTGATCGTGTTTAATGATCGTGTTATTGCATTTCTTAAGTTGGGTGCCGACAAATACCCCCTCAGCCTTTTACGACTGAGGGGTAAAAATAACTCTTTTTTTTAGGGTCAACTGGAAAGAAAAACAGATGTGAAATGTAAAAGTGAGATCAGAAATCAAATGTGACATAATCGGATGCAAACTATAAAGTGACATTTAGAATATGCAAATATATCATTCCTAGTAAGCCTATATGTTGTCAATACAAACAATTATTAATCACTCCAAGCCTGTATATTGACTGCTCTCCATTTATCTACACATAAATACAATGCACTGTAAGAAACTGCACACAGCTGCTCCTTCAGTGTTTTATATCCCAGCAGCCACATGTAGGCACCAGAACCCTGATCTTGATAACCATGCAGCCGCTGATTTGTGAAATTCCACATCTGAGTGCAGTGCCAACCATCCACCATATTTACTGCAAAGTAGCCCATTTAACAGGGAGATGTGTTGCATTACACTGGTAGCGGATTATGATAAGCATCCTATGGTTTCTAACTTTCCATTAAAACACAGATCTGTGACTGTCTGCGCATTTCTTAACATTTCCAAACTGCATTTCAGTTCATTGAGCACTGTTTTAAGTTTCACTGCTCCACTAATATTAACCAAAACAGCAAGTGTGCTTGGAGACACACACAGCCTGTGCTCTAAAAAGTCCTGCTGCTTTCTATTTGTGCTCGGACAGATAAAATAAGACCATCTGTGTTCAAAGAAAGCATCGCATCTAGTTCACACTGGAAACAGGAAGAAATGAGCACAGAGAGTACTGGGTCAATGAACAGGACAAAGCCTCTTTGGGCATCACAAAGCACAAATAAAATGCAATTAAACACACAGTTCCACCCTTACTATTTGGATCATATAATTTCTGCTTAGTAACCCAGCACATTTTTATGTATTAATTTCTTAGCTTGACTTTTCACATGCAACTTCCTACAACCGAAGTAAAGTTTATTGATAAATATGTGGCTTTAATTTGACATTTTAAAAAGTCTATTCACAGAAATGGGGTTTTAGAGGCTAAAAATCAGACTATTAGTGGAGGTGGGCTCTGGGTCATGGCAGCAGAGAGAGGAAGGCCTGGTTCTATTGATGGACTGTAATCTGCCCCAGACTCAAGCTGCTGCACACCTCCACAGTAACTGTATTCTTGTGTGTGTTTGAGAATGAAAGAGAGATAAAGCAGAAGAAAAAGAGATAAGAGAAGTTTTACTTTAACACAAAAGGCCATACACAGATTCATCTAAGCTGCCATATTTCTTTTCTGTATCTGGGCCACTTCCTTATAGCAATAATTGAGGACAATATGCACAAAATTATAAATGCATAACTGGACAAGAAATTTTACTTTTAGGAAGGTGGCCTGTTTCTTACTCAGTTGTTTTCAACAACATAATACTATCAAAAATTCAAGTCTTACAAACATTCCTACCTGCAAAGATACACAGGAGAGAAAAGTAACATAAAAAGCAAAAAATTCACTCTCTCACCCAAATGTTGTGGAAAGGGTCTGTAGTGTTTCCAGGGTCATAAATGAGGCAGTTTCCCCCATAATCGCGCTCAGGGAGAGGAACCCCCAATTTGGGGTCAATGTACTTCATGAACTGTCGTCCATCGTGCACCGTCTGGATAAAAGAGGATAAGAATAAGAGCAAGTACCACCAGAACTTACATTTCTACACAGGCTACATCAGATGGTGTCCTCCTTCAGTTAACGGCAGATTTCTGTGGCATAAAAGTAAAATTTTATTGCTTTTTACCTAGCAACAACTTAAAATTATCCTTGTACAAACAGGAAGTAGATGGTTAAATATACCCCCCCCCCCCCCCCCCCCCTTTATTCTTCTTCTTTTACAGTGTCCAGGGCAGTCTGAAGAGCCTGGCTCAGTGACAATTTAATTAAATTGGGAGAGTGAAAAGAGGCTTCCAGGGATCACAGCAGAAAAAGCACCAGAGACTGGAACAGACATGTCATAGTGGGAGGGGGAAAAAAAGCCCGATATTTTGCCCAGGCTTGACTACACTTTTAAGAAGTACTTATGGACTCCATCTGGCCTTCTTTTTGGAGACCACGATTATAATTAAATGTCAAAGCAAACGTCCAGAAAACCCATCTCATCAAAATCACTGAGTAGAAAACTCAAAAAGAGAAGTTTGATGTGGGAGAGAAAATTGTCATGTGATTGTGTACAGAGTTCCCATGAGCTAAGAATTTGCATTGCACGTGTTGATCTGACGTGTTTTAGCCTTTCCAGGCAGCAAAATTCTCACCACACCAACCTGAAACAGGATGAAGATGAGGAACAGTTCATAGACGACAGTGACGCAGAGCCAGAAACGCCAGTAAGCTAGAGTGAGAGAGAGAGAAATCACTTACACTGAATACAAACTAAATTAGTACTGTGTTTTTTAAAGACAATGAAAAAACAAACAATAACAACGTTACATGACAATTTCCTATTTGTGCTGAACATTCCACGTTCCAAATCTAACTACTTATATTCCCTGCAGTTATAAACATTTGACACTCAGTCCAGACTAATATTTTACTGCCCGGTTACATAACTCCAACGTTGCTGCCCCAAGTTTGACATTTAGTTCCCACTAGTTTTCCAACAAAAACACCATAAATAAACGCATAATGTGGGTTTTGGTTAAAGACATTTAAAAAGAGCACCTGACGACACACACAGAAATGAGCTGCTAGGGGTCCTGGTTAGGGATGGGTATTGATAAGATTTTCACGATTCCGATTCTATTTTCGATTCTGTTTAACGATTCGATTCTCTTATCGATTCGTTTTAAAAAAGGAGAACACTAAGGTCGATTAGCTTAGAACTTTGTTTTATATCTTCTCTTTGAACAAGATAGAAATTTAGGAGTAACATGGCCTTACAAACCCAACAGTGAGATCTTAAGAGATCCACAGCCTATGGCTCTTCAATGGGGTGTCACAGGGTCCCCAGGAAAAAAAAATTGTAAATGTAAAATAATAAAATAAATATTCTTCTGTAGCAATAACAAAGTATAACATAAATTATTCAGTAGCAATTACACAAGAATATCCAGTAATGTCCCTGCCTACAATTAAACACATTCACTTACTGAAAATCGGGGGCATCTGCTGTGGCAAATGGGTGCAAGCCTTTGACCACAAACTTAGTCACTGCTCGGTGACATTCGTCTATCCTGGCCTGAAAGGAGACGCTACCGGTAGACTGCAGCGACAACTGCCAGCATCTGAGCCAGACTCTGTCTCTCTCATCATGGTCACCTAAATGCACATAATGGCAGGTTTTGTAATAAGGCAGATCGCGCTAACATAATATGCACTGTTAGTTGATTATTTACCTGCCGCATTAACGGGAGAGGACGCGCAAACATTATCGCTGCTGCTGGGTTGAGATTCACGAGTCCGGAGCGGAATTAAAAACACGACATTCATTTAAGGTTATCGCGTGTTTTGTGAGCAAATGCTTTTGCATATTCGTAGTGTTTCCTCCCTTAAATGAAATATCTACTTTGCAAGTATTGCAAGTTGACCTGTTGTCATCCGTTCTCGTAAAGTATAACCAAACTTTTGAGCGTTTGAGCCGCCATGTTTCCTGCCAGGTAAATGACGCTCCGCAACGTGGTGACGGCATTCGGGGCGACTGGAATCGATAAGGGAATCGTTTGCAAAAATGGCAAACGATTCCAAGGAATTGAAACAGTGGGAACCGGTTCTCAACAAGAACCAGTTTTTGATACCCATCCCTAGTCCTGGTATTTGGTTCAACCCCAAATCATTAGCTCATTTCCACTAATAAACATCTGCCTGAATTACCTCAGTATACACATAATGTTATAATGTGTTTCTGAAGATTTAAGACAGAGATCCTGATTTTCATTAAGAAATAAAACATCAAGTAAAAGAACTGATATATAGTGTGGTAAACACCAATCTTAGTCCTAAAGTCCCACATGAGGAGTGCTTTTATTTCAACTGCTATTGAGCTGAATTATTGTGGTGATTCACATTCACAAGTTCAGTTTCCTTTGACACACCCAGCCCGTGATTCAGCAGGAGCTACAGGTTTTAAATCTGAAGGAGGAAAAAAAAAACCCTACTGGGTCTTTTTCCCATGATGGTAGTCTATGGAGAGCCAACTGTAAGGTGGCAATGTGAATAACACCAGAACCTACCCTGCTGGATTAATAATAATGGATTGGATTTATATAGCGCTTTTCAAGGCACCCAAAGCGCTTTACAATGCCATTATTCATTCACTCTCACATTCACACACTGGTGGAGGCAAGCTACGGTTGTAGCCACAGCTGCCCTGGGGCAGACTGACAGAAGAGAGGCTGCCATATCGCGCCATCGGCCCCTCTGGCCAACACCAGTAGGCGTTAGGGTAAAGTGTCTTGCCCAAGGACACAACGACCAGGACAGAGAGCCCGGGGATCGAACCGGTGACCTTCCGGTTACAGATACGCTTCCCAACCCCCTGAGCCACGGATTAACAAGCAAAAGACTGAAGCAATTGCATACACACACAACCACATCCCTCGATCAGCCCACAAAGGTGCGAGTAATGCAGTCAAATACTCGCTCGACCACTTCACGCCTACCTACAACCGACAGTATTGAGCATGTCGCTGCATCTGCCTTCCACGCCCTGTTTTCCCTCCTTCCTTCCTCCCTCTCCCTCTGGAGTTAGCTGTTGTGTGTGTTGTGTGGGAGATGTTAAGTGTTTTCTGCATGAAAGCTCTGTTTAAAAAGCTGTGAGTGCTCTTATTTAAATAGTAGCACCTTTTACAAACTGCATCAGATTTAAAGAAGGAAAAGATTCTGTTAGGATGCAAGTTTACAAAAGCATTAGAGCAGAAATCCAACTGCCACAGCTTACGTGCTGCAGTCAGGCACGTAGATTGTTCTACCTGAGCAACAGGTTTTAGTACAAGCATAATCAACACTTGCTTTTCACATGTCCTACAACAGCTCTGCATTTCAGTGTCATATAATGCAGACAAGTAACAGATTACTCTTTCTCTCCCTTTTCCCATGCATATGCCCTGAAAACCCTGCATGTGTATTGTAATGAAATGTCATCTCTTTCCATCCTCTCCCGCTTGGATGACAAGATCAAAGATGTTTCATATACAAGGCTCGCAAAATTTCAAAATCTCTGGTAGCCCTTCAGGCAGGCATTCTTCAGTTTTTGGTAGCCCAAAATAAATTTAAGTAGCCCGAATAAAAAAAGAGAGCAATTTTTTTATGTTTTGTTTCCTTTACAATATTATACATTAAAGTATAATATTGTAACGGAAACAAAAATTAATCAAAAAAATTGTTAAAATGCAAATCACAACAACTGTATAAAAATTACAACCATCAACTCAAATACTTGGTTCAAATTGAACAGAAATTTCTATGAACTTGTAAGAACTGTGTAGAACATGAATCAGTCTGTGTCAGATCCTGAATTTGAAATTTCCACTGAAGTCACGGGTAAGAGGCAAGTGGAACCAAGATCGAGGCCATTTGCTTTTTGAAGTTTGCAAAGACTGCTAAATTTTGCCAATGGTAGTTCACTCTTTGCAACATAGTACGCTGTTCTAAACAGCTTTTTCAGGAGTTCTTGTTGTGCTTGGTTTATTTTTAGTATGTTTTTTTTGCAATTGCTGTTTGTTCTGGGAAAGATACTGCAGACTGGGCAATAATGCATTTCTTGCATTTCTCATGGGTTCTGATGGGGTCTTTCTTAAAATTACTGGTCCCAGTAACAAAGGCGCTTGTCGACTCAGAAATCAAATGAAACTCACAACACACCTGGCAGAACATCATGTTATTTAGCTCGTCATATTCCAGCCACAGAAATTCTTTTATCCATGAAACCAAAAAAGCTGCGCTTTCTTTTTGCCTCATAGTCCGATTTGTCATAACTTTTCCGTTTTGTGGTAAGCTTTTCTTTGGCTGTCCCTTCTTCACCCTGACCCGTCTTATTTAGCTGAGCAGAACTAAAATACCAGCGTAAATCCTGCTGCTTTTACACACGTACTTACATAACGGTCAGCGATTCTTTGCGCACTCAACCTCTCACGTGTTTAAGCTTGCTGCGAGAGATTTCACTTGTCGCGTTTGAATAGTAAGCTAATGAGTGATAAAACGATGTCATTGGAATTGGTGCGCAATTAATCGTCACTCACCAATCAGTGCTGCTGCTCTCTACACACCGTTGGCGCGATCGCAAAATGAAAGTGAAAGCAAAAAGCAAGCGCAAATTCAAACGCGATTTCAATATGTCACACCTTGAAAGTGGCTCATCGATGCCAATGACATAATTACTCAGCTACATTGGCGAAAGAATGCAAAAGCATAGACATACAGTGGGGCAAAAAAGTATTTAGTCAGCCACCGATTGTGCAAGTTCCCCCACTTAAAATGATGACAGAGGTCAGTAATTTGCACCAGAGGTACACTTCAACTGTGAGAGACAGAATGTGAAAAAAAAATCCATGAATTCACATGGTAGGATTTGTAAAGAATTTATTCGTAAATCAGGGTGGAAAATAAGTATTTGGTCACCTCAAACAAGGAAAATCCCTGGCTCTCACAGACCTGTAATGTCTTCTGTAAGAAGCTTTTCTGTCCCCCACTCGTTACCTGTATGAATGGCACCTGTTTGACCTCATCATCTGTATAAAAGACACCTGTCCACAGCCTCAACCAGTCAGACTCCAAACTCCGCCATGGCCAAGACCAAAGAGCTTTCGAAGGACACCAGGAAAAGAATTGTAGACCTGCACCAGACTGGGAAGAGTGAATCTACAATAGGCAAGCAGCTTGGTGTGAAAAAATCAACTGTGGGAGCAATCATCAGAAAATGGAAGACATACAAGACCACTGATAATCTCCCTCGATCTGGGGCTCCACGCAAGATCTCATCCCGTGGGGTCAAAATGATCATGAGAACGGTGAGCAAAGATCCCAGAACCACACGGGGGGACCTGGTGAATGACCTGCAGAGAGCTGGGACCAAAGTAACAAAGGTCACCATCAGTAACACACTACAACGGCAGGGAATCAAATCCCGCAGTGCCAGACGTGTTCCGCTGCTGAAGCCAGTGCATGTCCAGGCCCGTCTGAAGTTTGCCAGAGAGCACATGGATGATACAGCAGAGGATTGGGAGAATGTCATGTGGTCAGATGAAACCAAAGTAGAACTTTTTGGTATAAACTCAACTCGTCGTGTTTGGAGGAAGAAGAATACTGAGTTGCATCCCAAGAACACCATACCTACTGTGAAGCATGGGGGTGGAAACATCATGCTATGGGGCTGTTTTTCTGCCAAGGGGACAGGACGACTGATCCGTGTTAAGGACAGAATGAATGGGGCCAAGTATCGTGAGATTTTGAGCCAAAACCTCCTTCCATCAGTGAGAACTTTGAAGATGAAACGAGGCTGGGTCTTCCAACATGACAATGATCCAAAACACACCGCCCGGGCAACAAAGGAGTGGCTCCGTAAGAAGCATTTGAATGTCCTGGAGTGGCCTAGCCAGTCTCCAGACCTCAACCCCATAGAAAATCTGTGGCGGGAGTTGAAAGTCCGTGTTGCTCGGCGACAGCTCCAAAACATCACTTCTCTTGAGAAGATCTGCATGGAGGAATGGGCCAAAATACCAGCTACTGTGTGTGCAAACCTGGTAAAGACCTATAGTAAACGTTTGACCTCTTTTATTGCCAACAAAGGTTATGTTACAAAGTATTGAGTTGTATTTTTGTTATTGACCAAATACTTATTTTCCACCCTGATTTACGAATAAATTCTTTACAAATCCTACCATGTGAATTCATGGATTTTTTTTTCACATTCTGTCTCTCACAGTTGAAGTGTACCTCTGGTGCAAATTACTGACCTCTGTCATCATTTTAAGTGGGGGAACTTGCACAATCGGTGGCTGACTAAATACTTTTTTGCCCCACTGTATTTTCCTTCCTATGATAGCCCAACGGGCAGGGCTGAGTTAGATTTTGGTAGCCCGACTGGAAAAATCGCTAGCCTCGGGACGTCGGGCTAGCGATTTTGCGAGCCCTGATATAAATTCATTTGCATGGCACAAGCAAAAGCCTCTTTGTGGAGACCTTACTAACAGTTTGATTACATTAAAAGGTAAAAAACTGTATCAGATGCAAGCTTGTTACAAACTGCCATTTTCAGTGGTCACTGACTAATGCCACTGCAATGCCTAAAGCACTGTTTATTTACTAGAACCATACAGTCCATTATAAATTAGTCACTGAGCTTTAAAGCCTCATAAAAATGAATGATTTGGGATTGTCTGTACTGTCTGCAAACTCATTTAAATTGATGACCGTCTTCAATCAGCTGCTGATTCTAACCAGGATGTGTATTTTCCATTAGGAGGATGAGAATGTTATTACTACCGACTGAACTGCTGACGCAACTGTCAGCTGCTTTTAATGCAAACATATTTTTTATATATTCAGTTTTCACAATCCCCTTTCAACCTTTGTTTTAAAGCATTTCAATCATTTCACTTATCTGGAAGCTTTAAGAGGCCAAACAAATGTCAAACTGGCATATCCTGGATGTTGTCCAGTATTTAATGAAAAGTAATAAAACAGACCAGGGTTCAATAAAAAGAGCACTACATGGCTTTAATATGAACCTAAACTCGCATTTCCAAGTGCCAACTTGGAAGTGTTAACTTATGCTATATTCTCAATATAAAAAGAGAGATCTGACATGAATTACTTTAACCTGGTGATAAATGTGCTTTTCATACCTGGATGCGGTCTGGTGAAAGGTCCATCTTTGGCCTGTGTCACTCCAAAACAGAGGAACACCAGGATGCTGGCCACAATACCCCTAGAGGACACACATTTGGGAATTCATTGGAATCACAAAGACTTCTGTATTGACTCCTCATATAATGTGTTCTTACTGAACCACCAACAAACAAACAGCCTATTTTCATGTCTTTACACTAGGACAAAAGTGAACCTCTATGCTAACTACTTCTCCAAAAACCTGGAATCCAGCATTCAAATTACAGATATGAGACTGGAATGTGGGTAAACAGAAAAAACTGTTTGTCCCGTGTAACAAAAAGGGTCCAGCTCTGTATTTGAAGGAAAAACAAAAGGACAGTACAACAACATTTAACAGTTTGGAAAGTGTCGACCCAAAACAAATTAGTATGTGAGAAAAATTTAATCTTGTCCTTAACCCAATTGAGATGTCAGGCAATGCCTTAAACAGGCTTTTTAAAGCAATCAGAAATATTGATGAACTCACAGCATTGTAGGAAGAATGGCCTACAATTCCACCACATCACTGTTCAAGACTCAGAAGTAGCTACAGGACACATCTAAGGGCGAGGGCTCAACATGTTCACCCAGCGTGTTCAATAAAGACATGAAGTTCACCTGTTTGTGTTTATTAGCTCAGTCAAATTGTGTTTGTCCATTACTGTAACTTCAATTAAAATAAGTATGCATTTCAAAGGGGCCGGAAGGCTTTTATTACAGCTACACATACAAGTCTCAGCATTTCAACCCCGTAAACCTTTAAGATCTGTGATGTCATATCAATCAGACAAGGCATGAATGGGAGCATAATGGCTTGGAGAATTAATAATTAAATAACTTGAATCTGGAGGTCTGGTCTACTGCTTCTATTTCAATATTACAACTTCATTTGTGTTTATTAAGAACCAGACCAGCTGGGGGTCACGTGACGTCAATGGCGGAGTAGCTGTGTTTCTCGCCCGCTCCCGCAGCTTGGCATTTGTTTAGGCCTTTATATATGTCTTATTTGGTTAAAGTCTCTGTTTATTTCGACTTTTAAACTTCGTACGATGCCAAGCACCCAGAAGAAGCTCAACCTCGGGTCAAAACCGGGCAAATCCGGAGAAAATCACCCTCCGCTCAGCGACCATGCTGCAGCGGTAATGGCGGAGGCCCAGTCGTCCCCACTTCCCGGCCAAATGGACGTCGACAAATTGGTGGAGAGGATATCGGCGGAGGTGCTGAAGGCTGTGGAGGCCTCCTTTGAGAAGAAGATTGACCCAGTTCTGAAAAGACTGGAAACATGCGCAGCTAACATCTCTGCATTGGAGGTTAAAATGAAGGAGGCAGGGGCGCGTATATCAACGCAGGAAGATGTTACAGCGGGATATGGCGCCAAGATTTCTGAAGTGGAGCTTAAGCTGGAGGCCGCTTTGGATAAGATTGATGACTTGGAGAACAGGAGCCGGCGGTGTAACATACGTGTTATTGGGCTACCCGAAGGCAGTGAAGGTACCAACCCTGTGTCTTTTTTCAAAACGTGGTTACCGGAGTTGGTGGCTGTGAGTTTCAAGGGCGGCGCTGTTAAAATTGATCGCTGCCACCGGGTGCTTGCACGCCTCCCTTCCAGTGCCCAGCGGCCCCGCGCGGTCATCATAAAGCTCCACAACTTCCAGGATAAAGCACGGATCATGCAAGCGGCTAGGAGGAAGCAGTCCTTATTTCATAACGGCATTCCTATTATGATATTCGAGGACTTCTCCGCCGCTGTTCTGAAGAAACGCCAGGGATTCTACCACGTCAAACAACGCCTCAGGGAAATGGGTGTCCCCTTCGCCATGATGTACCCGGCTGTCCTTAGGATCAAGATCGATGGCCAGGAGAAATCTTTTAGATCTCCAGAAGCAGTCTCAGCTTACCTGGATAACGTGCCTCAAGGGGCGGGACCGCGCTCATCCTCAGTGGCTCCAGCGGACTGTTGATCTGTGCTCCGGTCCCATACGTGAGGCATTCGCCAATCCCTCGTCTCCTCCTTTCCTTTTTTCCTGTTTATTATTATTGTTATTTTTTCTGTTTGTTTTCTTTTTTCTTTTCGGGTCTGCACGGAGATAATAACCCTATACATATAGACTATTTTATTTAGCCATTTATAATCCGAATCCTTGTTTTAGCTGCGGGTGGGCAGCTATTTCACGTTACTGATTAAGAAAAGACTCGTACTCTGGTCCAGCATCTTTCTATGTCCAAGTTGGAAAGTTTGCTTGCGCCCCCTGCTGGGCGTTGGAGACCTTTGTCTGACCTCCATACTCATTGGTTTCTTGACGGTTCTGTTTCTTGTGAATAGTTTTTTGTTAATTGTTAGCAAAGCAGGACGTTTATTTTTCTATGTGTATTTTACTTGCCACTGGTGTTGTGGAGCAGTGTTTGGGAGCCCTACATATCAGCTATGCTTTGGTCACCTGAGCGTGGTTCCATGCTTATTTCAAATATTGTATGATAAGTGATAATTCAGTGTTAAATGTTTGTTCCTGGAATGTAGGAGGTATACATAACCCTATCAAACGGAAAAAAATATTGAGTTTTCTTAAGAGGGAGAATGTCCATGTTGCCTTGTTGCAAGAAACTCACCTGTCTCCTCAGGAGCATCTAAAACTGAAACGTGATTGGGTCGGTCAAGTTTTTAGTTCCTCCTTTACGAGTAAGAGCCGCGGTGTATCCATTTTAATACATAAACACCTACCGCTGATAGTTGACCAAACAATTTGTGATAAGTCTGGTAGATATGTTTCCTTAAAGGGCACCCTAGGTGGTCAAGCGGTGTCATTTCTGAATATTTACTTTCCACCGGTACAGTCTAACGACTTTATTGCTCTTACTTTTTCTTCCTTTTCTGACTGGGTTTGTGATAATTCTGTGATAGCCGGTGATTTTAACTGTTATTTTTCTACAACTAAGGACAGATCCCCTCCTAAACAAATTCAAATGTCTACGAGGGCCAAAGCACTTTTAGATACTTGTAATGAACTTGATCTGGTTGATACCTGGCGGACCCTTCATCCTAACGATAAAGAATTTACTTTTTTTTCCGGTGTTCATAGAACAAGTAGTAGAATCGACCTCGTCTTCACCCCCAAACAATCGTTGGGAAACATTTTGAGATGTACAATAGGCGATATTATTATATCAGATCATGCGCCGGTTTTTGTTCAGCTAAGTGATCTAAATCCTGTCCCTCGGTCTCATACCTGGAGATTTAACAATTTTTTGATTCACGACCCAAAATTCGAAATATTTTTAAATGATCAGCTTGAACATTTTTTAAAGGTTAATGCAACCCCTGAAGTTTCTCCAGGCCTGCTTTGGGACACCCTGAAGGCTTACACCCGTGGGCTGATTATATCATATTCAGCAGGCCAGAAGCGGAAAAATCAGATGGAACAACGGAAATTAGAACTGGAATTGCACAAACTGCAAGCTGAACATAATGAATCACCTTCAGAGCAATTAAGGAATGAAATTCAGGTGGTTAAAACAGCTTTGGAGGCACTATTGACAAGAAAGGCTGAGAAATCTCTTTTCTTCATGAGGCAGAGGTTATATGAGTTTGCTAATAAACCTAACCGCTATCTGGCCAATCTTCTTCATAATAAGGGTGCTGGTTGTAATATCCCATGTGTTAGAGACTCATCTGGTTTACCTAAATATGACAATTTAATTATTAATGATACTTTTAAAACTTTTTATAAGCAGTTATATACCTCCCAGTTTAAATCAACATTGGAACAAGGTATGCATCACTTCTTCTTAGGACTAAATTTACCTAAAGTTACTGAAATCCAAAGGGATGATTTATGTAAACCTATAACGCAAAGTGAAATTCTGAAAGTTATTCAGATGCTTCCAAATAACAAAGCCCCGGGTCCAGACGGGTTCACGGGGGAATTTTTTAAGAAATTTAGTAAGATTCTGACTTCCCCACTGTATAAGATGCTTCTGTCCTCTTTTGAGGCAGGCACTCTCCCCCCCTCCTTAATGGAGGCTAATATTTCGCTAATTTTGAAGAAGGGGAAACCTCCTGAAGAATGCGCTTCTTATAGGCCTATATCTGTTTTAAATCTTGATTTGAAGATACTTGCTAAGGTCCTAGCTATACGTCTTGAGCCAATACTACCTTCGATCGTTAAGAATGATCAAACTGGTTTTATACGGGGGCGGTATTCCGCACATAGCGTGAGGCGCCTACTTAACATTATTCAGCACTCATCTTTGTTTAACCCTGAGGCTCTAGTCATCTCACTTGATGCTGAAAAGGCCTTTGACCGTCTGGAATGGCCGTTTCTTCTTTTCACACTTCAAGAATTTGGTTTAGGTGACAACTTTGTTAAATGGATCCAGATCCTTTATACTTCTCCTCTTTCGGCAGTGATTACCAATGGTTATAGGTCGGACAATTTCAGTATTGAACGTGGCAGTCGGCAGGGCTGTCCGCTGAGCCCTTTGTTATTCGCCCTGGCTATGGAACCCCTTGCCACAGCCATTAGGAAGGATGCTGCTATTGAAGGACTCTGTTTGAACAATTCTCAACATAAGATTTCACTTTATGCAGATGACGTCTTAATTTTTCTAAATTCTCCTGCTCACTCAATTCCTAGATTAGTTGCGTTAATTTCCCAATACGGCTCCTTCTCAGGCTACAAGATCAATTTTTCTAAAAGTGAGGCTATGCCCCTCTCTGTTCTGAATGAGGTTGATCCAAACATTTCTCAGCCTTTTCGTTGGTCTCCCTCCGGTTTCACTTATTTAGGAGTAAAGATTTCACCGAATCTAAAAGAAATGTATAGTCTGAACTACACCCCTTTAATTCAGACCATCAATCGCGATTTGGATAGGTGGTGCAGCCTCCCTCTGTCTCTCTTAGGTCGTATTCATCTGGTCAAGATGAATATCCTCCCTCGCCTCTTGTATTTATTCCAGATGTTACCGCTTGCTCTGTCCAAAAAGGTTTTGTCGAAATTAAATGGTTCAATTATTTCTTTTATATGGCGTAAGAAAAGACCTAGGCTGAGATACAGTTTTCTGTGTTTGCCTGTTCAGAGAGGCGGTCTTGCCGCTCCCTCCTTCCTACAATACCTCTTGGCTGCACAGTTTAAATTTCTTACAGAATGGTTTATGGACGATCAGGATTCCATTTACCTCAGCGCTGAGTCCACTTCTTTAAAGGGTCTTCCGTTGCGGAACCTGCTATATATTTCCTCAGGTAAAGCCACAGTTCTAACA
This sequence comes from Neolamprologus brichardi, assembly GCF_056152115.1. Classification (NCBI taxonomy): domain Eukaryota; kingdom Metazoa; phylum Chordata; class Actinopteri; order Cichliformes; family Cichlidae; genus Neolamprologus; species Neolamprologus brichardi. The sequence continues at coordinate 19,878,198 of NC_142110.1, forward strand.
CGAGACAATATGGTGCTAAAGAATATGCTCATTATTTGGCGCAAAGTCAGGCGCCTGGAAGGATATTATAATTGTTTCTCCCTTCTTACTCCTATTCATGAAAACCCTGACTTCTTACCTGGTCTTCGGGCTGGTTTTGCGGACTGGTCTCAAAAAGGGATTAATACAGTGGGTGATCTTGTTCATGAGAACTCTCTTCTTACTTTTACTCAACTGAAAAGCAAGTTTGGTCTGACCAATAAGGATTTTTTGAAGTACTTTCAGGTAAAGCACTATATTACTTCTAAATTGAAGGATTTTAATGGAGGGTTTGGTCTTTCTCCTATAGAATCACTCATGGTAAAAACTACCCAACTAAAATGTATCACTAAAAAGATTTATAACATTCTGTCTGATCTTAGAATGGATAACTCTAACAAAATCAAGGGCCAATGGGAATCAGACGTAGGCGCTATAGATGCTGAAGCTTGGGATGAGTTGTGCTGTCGTCCTTTTAAAGCCTTGGCATCTAATTCTATTTGGGAAAGGCAGTTTAAACTTATAAATAGGCTTTATATTACACCTGAGAAGAGACACAGAATGTTTCCAGCTTTGCCTAATCTCTGTAACAAATGTCAGTCTGCTGTTGGTTCCTTTTTTCATTGTCTGTGGAGCTGCCCTGTTATTCTACAGTTTTGGAGATCACTCATAGATAAGCTATGTACTATATTTAATTGCCGACTGCATCTGGGTCCAAGGACTTGCCTGTTAGGACTAAATGATGAGCTACCTGCCGGCTTTCGCAGCAAAGATCTCCTTCACATACTGCTACACTATGCTCGAAAGTGCATTATGGTACTGTGGATTTCTGATAAGGCTCCATCTGTCAACCAGTGGCTACAGTCTGTGATATGTACTGTGCCAATGGAAGCCTTCTCTACAGCACTTAAGGACAAATCTTTCCTTTTCTATCGCATATGGGACCCTTTTTTGGCCCATCTGGACACTCCCTCTGCTCAGAGGTTGAAATCGGGCTTACGGGATTTAGCCTGGCAACAAAGGGACGATTGTTAACCTTTTTTCATTGTTTATTGCTATTGCTGTTGGCTTTTTCTTTCTGCCTCCCACGTCCTGCTATACATGTGGATGCATCTTTGTCCTGTGTATGTATATGCTGGTAACTGCTGTTTTCCTGCTTTGCAATTAAAAGTTCAATAAAAAAAAAAAAAAAAAAAAAAAAAAAGAACCAGACCAGCTAAGTTGAGCTTAAGTTGCTGCTGATTTAAGCTCTGAAAACCGGATGACCAGACGAGGACACTGTCCTGACCTTACAAGTAAACAGAGCAGGCTTAAAAGACTGAGCATACAATGGGATTACAGTGCGTGCTAGCCAACAAGCGTAGGGGCATAGGCATGTGAGATTTAGGGATCAATTTCTTCGCTGTGTGAGTCTGGAATCAAATTAATGTGTGTTCAAAGAATACAACACACAAAGTGAAGTTGTGTGTGAACTAGTGAGAGTGGTCTCGGATTGCAGGGTTGACTGGGAGTCTAGGAGTAACCAAGCAGTGCCTGAGAGTGAGTTCCACTTCCAGGGTGAAGCTCTTAGGGTATTTATCCCAAGGAGCCGGACTACGCTGATGGCAGCAAATCCTGTTAAGGAGCATCCACACAAACGCAACCTACAAAATCACCCCATCTGTCGCAAACACACATCATTGATAAAGCCTGTTTTGTGCCTGAACTTCTCAATAGACCTCCTAAGTACAAAGTAAAAACAACTAACTATAACCCTGCTTTGTTTCACAGATTTTTAGCTGTAACACACGTAAATGGAAGTTTTAAGCCACATGCAAACTTGCCTTGACTAAATCTCACTGTTTGAAATACAAGAAGTTATAACAAACACTATTAGGGACAGGTCTGATCATTTCCATATTTATTCAGCAGCATGGCAACAGCTCCAAAAAAAACTTTAGCCACAAGAAAAACAAGTTCTGCAACAGCTTATGTATTCCCATAGGAACACTGCTTTGGTGCAACCAGCCTGCAGAGCACTTTGAAACTCAACTGCACCTCATACTTACTGCCTTTTCCTACCAGGAAGCACAAAGTAGCTGGTACAACTTCCAGCAGTCGCTCTGCAACTTTCTGTAGTTTGCAGTAATAAAAGAAACTGAAATAATTTGGCATTTATCCAAGTCTCTGTGGTTTAATAAACGTGATAAAGTTGGATGTATATTTCTCTCCAAAGTTTAAATAAAACCCATTAAATCTACTTGCTAAATGCTCAACTCGTATTTATAGTGTTCTTTTCATGGCCAAGACGGTTTTATACATGGCCTTGTAAGCTCAAGGTGAGTGTGACTGTAAAGGCTAGTGACTCATCTCAAATGGTGACTTTTGCTCCTTGCCCATGTTTATAGGAAATAAGTGGTTTATTCCAAATGTTGTTTAAAAAAAAAAATCAGAGTAGCTACTGGTTGGTTGGTTGCATTGCGGCATTACCCCCACATTTAGATTTGATCTATTCTCCAAGTGTGTCGTGACAAAAAAAACTGAGCAATAAAATGTGCTGTCCCTCACGAAGCAGATGAACTCAAACCTCAGCAGTCTGCAACTGCTGCTGTTCCAGTTAGACTGTCTGACTCGTAGCCCATCTCCAGAGCAGAAGAAGAGCTGCTGCTGCCAGTTGCAGTCTATAACGATGGAGATAAAAGTATGTAAGAGATGCCCTCTGCAGAAGCAGCAGAATGACATGGAGGATGACCACAATAGCAACTTAGTTCAAGACCCAGCCAGAAGGGAAAAAGAAGGACAGTAGCTAGCTGGTTAGCTGGAACTGTATTCCCAAGACTTTCAGCCAGTAAAGCTTAAATGAGTTGATAAATATACATGGGCCGACACAATGGTAAAGTTCCATATAATATCCCACATTATATGGAACTTCACTTTGGAGATTGTACTAGGTCCAAATAATCCTGAGACTTGGTTTTGCAGAACATCACCTTGACATTGCCTTGTGGCACGGCCCTATCCAGATCAGTCAATTGTGCCATGAAGACACCAACAGACCGCTGTAGCACGATGCATTATTGGCATCTGATTAGCAGCATCCGGCGTTCAAAACAAGATTCAGTAGCAGAATAAGCTGTCTGGGATTGGCAGAGAAGATTGGCATGTTTTTTTTACCATGGTCACAACCCGCATATTTAACTCAGCTGCTCAACCCACAAATGGTTGTTGCTTCAAATTGTGGCACCATTTAAGGGGAAACAAACAGTATAAGATGCATTGTCAACAAAGATTGTTACAACAAAATGACCAAACACAAATTTCCTAATGCTAGTTACCAATAAAATAATCTCTCTCTCTCTCTACATAAACTGGTGCAAAAATGATATCATGAAGCTTCAGTTTAAAAGCCTCCTGGGGTTAAAGTCGATTTTTGGGTGCCTCAGTTTTGGAGTGTTTTGGCTTTGGTGACACTGAGGAAATGAGAAATGCAACCTACTGACCTTTTAGTGTTGTAGGCCGTGTCCTGAGGAGTCTCCTCCAACAGCGTGACGTAGACCAGAGCGCAGGTCAGAATGAACAGCACTGTGACAGTATGGGCTCGCCTGCAGGGAAAGTGGGGGAAAGGACAGAGAGAAGGATGATAGTACCATTTGTAGAACAGGAAAGTCAAATACCAGTCAGCACAGGACAAAAAAACAACAACCAAAAAAACCCTAGATTGGCTGATGTTGTCTGACATCACCATGGGGCAACGTTGAGCAACACTGAGATAACACTACAACATTGGAACGGTCTAAACAAATCAGAACGTAAATCTGCTCGTTGCTAAAAACATCTTTGTTGCCTCCAAATATCAAAAGGCATATATAGGGGTAAATCAAGGACAAAATAGGAGATGAAATCTGTTGGGAAACTGTGTTGCTATAACTAAAAATAGTTACAAAGTGTGTGATAAGCTTCAGTTCAAACCTTTCTTTAACTTGAAGTCAAAAATAGCTTTTGCATCAAATGTCTTGTGCCTGACAGTCGATGGAAAAGCTTTATATCAGGTTTGTTTAAACAACAGAATTTGTATGCTCTGGCAGACAAGGTGAGCTGGAGTTTGATAGCCATGTTGTTGGCTACAAGCCCAAGCTGTATCTTCCATCACCCCATGTCAGCAAACATACTTTGGCCTCTGTGGTGTGACATTCTAGCTGTTTAGATATACGTCCACGCAACCTGAGGTATTTACCTCAGCTGACAGGGCAAAGTTTTACGATAATGTCAGGGTCAAGAGAATACACGCTATATAATGGGAGATTTCTCGATTAGAAATAGACAAAAGGACCTGAATGGTATTTGGAATGCTGACAAGTGCATAACAGTTGATAAGTTCTAGAAAGACAAATGGGGTGACTGCTGAGAACAGTGGCAGAGTCACCGAGTTTCCTTATCACTCCTGGAATGTTGACGCTGATCAGGCTGCAGGTAGACTGAGCCAGTATTCATTAGGGAGGAGGGATTTCTGGGAATAAACCTAATCCAGATATTTTTAAAACTAATTTTGTCTGTTGGTTAAAACCCCAAAGTAATGGGTTATATACCCTGACACCAAGTAGCATCCAAACATGCAACAAGTAGGTGAACTGTTAAGCTTAAGTAAATAGAAAACAATCAACACTGGTGTCGACCTGTTTCCATGACAGTGTGTACCAATGACTGATCTGAGTGTTACTCGTACTAGTTACAAAGCACTTACAGGAAACATTTGTACGATACCTTTTTTGTTACTTAACCATTATGTGAATACCTAAATATCTGTAATAAGCTAAGACAAAACCGTGTGACAACCAAATGTCAACCATAACACATCTTACATGACAGATGCCATCACGCCTCAAGTTTATAAATCTATCTAATCTAAAACTACAGAGGCAATGTGCTGCTCTGAGAATTCAGATTAAAAGAAAAAATAATTAAAGGGCACCTGAAAGTGAGGTATAGCAATTCTGTAAGAAGCTTTTTTTTTTAAATAATAAAGTGCCAACTTTGAATGACATTTCTTTTGGCTTCAAGCTTGATGTGAAAGACAGCACACCAGGTATTGTCAGCCTTTTTCCTGTTCCACCTCCTTATCCAACCTGTTTGGCTGGAGCCACTGGGGGAGGACATGGTTTCTCTCTTTGCTGACAACGATACACCACCACCAAGAGTGGAAAGGTGCAGCGGAAATACTGGTTTTGTGCAACAGAGCAACGAGCTAAGCTTAGAAACAAAGTGCACCTCTAAGCTTGAAGTTAAGATTTAAAAAAAAAAAACAGAAGAAAAGATTCTGCTTCATGCCAGCCTCATGACTAATCAGAGTCTAGATTTAAGGATGAAATTGGATTAAAATAGCCTTCGACTTTAATGACAAGCAGACATACTAACAATTTAATACAATGCGTCTCCATGTCAGTTTCATCTAATTAAACATTTGCCGAAACCAGTGTGAACAAAATGAAATCCCTCAGCACTAAATCAGTTTAAGGGAGAATAAAAGTGGAACGCCAGCACAATCACATTTAATAAGTCCGAGTTCTTTATAAGGCATATTAAAACTTTACCAAAAAAAAAAAAAAAAAGAGTTTGGCGTTGTCAGTTCCTTCCTGTGCCAGTGATGCAGGCTGAATATCATGTGCATACCATTTTTAACCAAAAGCTGCTGCCATACAGCTTTCTACTATGAACTCTGAACCCTTGGGAGACACACCGAGTCCATGTGGTGCCCTACCACCTACACACTTGGACATACACCAACTGCCATCTTTTTCCTAACCTGCTTCATACATGCAGGTTTATCATCTGCAGTCAGCACTTGAAAATGTTCCACAAAAAAGGTTCAATCGTACAAATAACTGCAGAATGTAAATTCAAATGACTCACAGGAAGAACCACTTTCCGTTCTTGTCTTTTAATGCGTTCATGTATGTAATACTAGACGGCAAAAATTCACGATGCAATCAACAACACCCACAGACTGTTGTTATGTTGACCCCTAAAGCAAACAGCTAAAAAGCCCTAGAAGCCAGCTCTAAACTTTACAATGCTACGTCGTAAGACTGCATCTGGATGACTGCTGACACATTTAATTGCCACATAAGTGGGTAAAACCTGGTTTAGGTTCAGTCTAATACAGCAACCCTGCCCTCATGTATTTGTCAATATTGTTCTGGACAAGTGACCCTGATTATTAATCCACATAAAACAAGATTCTTGTATTTTCATAACTTCAACAGACAAAGGTATTTTAGCTCCTGATAACACCTCACTACAGAAATCTGATGCCAAGGCTGTACCACAGTAATGAGAAATTCTCATTAAGGTCCCCACTGGGAGGACCAGTCTCCTCTGCTGTCAATGATATTGGATAGCTTAGCAGTTTCTTATTCAATCCATATTTTTTTTTGTACACAAAGCAGAAATGAAAACCGCACACACACACTCAGAGAAGCTTAAATATTCCTCGAGTGACAGGCTGGAAAGCTAACGTAGCTATAAATTAAAAAGGGCTGCAGAAGAGAATGCCACTTTTCCAAACTAGCTGCATAGCATGTCATAACGAAACCTGTGTCTTGCAACATGCGTGTGGTATTCCCATTGTGCATGCTTTTTTCTTTTTTAGTTGGCTCATACATACTTTTATTTACGTAGTGAGAAATAAAACATGTGGTGTTAGGAAAGGCAAATGAAGTATGTGCTCATTTCTACACTTTTCAGGACAGGTATTATACCTGGCACACCTTCAGATCTGTCCTGAATGTCAAAGAATCTCTCAAGTGTCATATCTGAGCACTGAGCTTGGATGTGCAATGTGAGCATCCATGACAACACTGCAAACCCCACAACACCTTCAGAAGTGACATTTAGTGGATCATGTTTACTGGAATAGTTGCACCAGGATGGAAAAACAACAACAAACATTTCAGTTTGACCTGGCATTTACAGCAAGGTCACATTATCTGCTGTCATTAATGGAGGTCGCTCTGGGCCTGTCTTTCAGTTCACCTTGAAACACATATTACACCCTGCTGTCAACTAACAAATGCTTCCTCCCCTTCTGTCTCTGCAGGAGCCGTGAACTTGCACTGACACCGACACAAACACTCACCAGAAAAAGGTGTTGGTTCCGTCGTCGTAGACTTCGCACTCTGTGTTTCTCCGGTGCAGATTTTCCCTGGAGGTCTGCTTCATCACCTTGGCTTTGATCGCTGTGCTCTGATCCGGACACGCTGGATCCACGGAGCCGTTGTTAACCTGCTCGCCGACGCTCTTGCCCGCAGCCACGCCGCTTTTCTTCGACTCCGGCTTGGTCATGGTTCTCACCGACCAGTCGCCCTGCGCTGCTTTAAAAAAAACTGATCCCGTGCGCTTTGGTTTATCCCTGAGCTTTCCTCCCGTCTACTGTCATCCGCGTCAGCCCCACCCAAGTGGCTGTCAGCATCCTGTGGTGGTCGGGGGAAATGAACGTTACCAGGGCGACACTTGAAGGGTGGGGAGAATAACCTGAAAATCACGCCCTGCTGCTGAGCTGACCTGCCCGGCACGGACAGCCGCACTCACATGCAGATGAGAAATGCAACTGAGTCAGGTTTGACACCGCCTACTTATTTTAAAGCATTTCTACATAACCTTCAGAGTAACACTTCTATGTGTCAGCAATGGCGACCACTTTCCCACATGCCCACTGGGGAGAGGAGGGGTTGGGGGGTATTACACGGTAAACAAAATCACTGTGCCTGCACTTCGATGGGTGCGTAGCGTTGATATAAGGCAGCCTGGTGAACTGCGTTAGCTATTTGTAGCAGTTTGACCTTGCCAGCGAGACTGCGTTGACCGACAAGCTCCTTATCAATTAACCAATCAAGGCAAAACCGTAATTACTTATGCCATTATTGATTAGCTACCTATTCCTTGCCGGGAAAATAATCAAGCTAACATTACTTACCAGCTGAATTTATGGGCTTACTGACCGGAGTCCGAATGTATTTTGCAATTAGAAAAAGCTACATTTGTATAAAAGTAAAAGAACCCGAGGAACAAATGAAGTATACGGGTGTATTACTGTAGTCCGTAGCCCGTCTTTATTGATACTAGTAACAGATAAACCGCATATGCTACCTTACCGTCTACGCTCGTCACGTGGGCATAGCGAAAGAGCCGGTGTGTGGTTGAGCAATCAAGCCGCTTCCGGTTTATTCGTTTCACAACAAAGTTCTCTACGATGCGCTACATTGACGCACCTTTATTTTGAAATACACATATTTCATTCGGAAGTTGAACTCTCACTACTTACCGTAAATTTAACACATTGATAGCCTGACCTATTTGGCGGGTTTAGTTAAGGATCATCCGTTTACATGTAATATGGATAAGTAAATGGTAAGTTTTAGAAATTTCGCAGTAACAGTAAGTTTTAATGCAAGTAACTGCAAAAAACGGCACTGTTAACTTGGTTAGACTATAAAATTCTATTATTAAAACCGCATTGTTTTGGCTAGTGCTATATATGGGTATTTGGTATGTCGTCATTTCCGCCTAGTTTAAAAGTCTGACATTATTTGCATACAGAAATGGTTAAATAATAGTTAAATATAAATAAACAAAATGGTATTGTACTTATTATTTAAAGCAAACTTTTTTGAGTTTTGTTTTTCATATGACAAAAGGATATGCGTAATTGTTTCAGAGAGCATACAAAAGCATTGCCAGGTTATTCAGTAAAACTCAACTGCGCTGACTTTCTGATGACGTGAAGCATTACATTCATAAAGTCAGTGAAAAACATAAATATAGCACAAAATCCAAACAACTTTCCACAATTTCCACAAATAGTGTTTATAGTACTCACCTTTGACGTTAATAGTCAGTTACTTATTAAACCATATGTTTCCTTTTTTTGGCCTTCTTGAAATTGCAGGTTTACTATCCGATATCTCATACTTTTATTGATTATTATTACTTATTATTACTTATTGTTTCCCAATTAAATAAAAATATTTAATTGGGACCTTTAGCGCCTGATACACAAGATCTTGTCTCTACTAATCAATGTGGTGTAAACGTACCCAATGTTCCTAGATGGAGCAATCTGCCAAGATGTTAACATGTGCCCGTACTGTCTGTTCTCTGACAGCTGTTACAGAAACTTTTAAAAGTTTGCCACAGTGAGGTTGGTATAATATTTGCTAAAACGTCCCCACCGAGTTTATTTAGTTCACGATCTTAACAGAAGCTCCTCCTTAAGACGTCCCTCTGAACATACCTGACTGCACATGGCAGCTATTATTATGTGTTGTGTAACTACAGATCTTGCCAAAGGTGAAAAAGCAAGGTGGGAAAGCTGTTCTGAACTTTATGTTTTCAGTTATTATCAAAACTAAACTAACAATCCCTCTATTTTGTATATATTCTTTTTTTCTTTATTCTTTTTAAACATACTTTAATACGTTTGTGAAGCCGTAAAAATCAGATAAGGGTAGCATGAAAAATACTTACAGTGGTTACACAAACATTATGCAGGGGTTAGTAATGGGTAAAAGGTACTGACTTGTAAATAAGAGGACCTGAATAATTTAGCTTATTATATAATATTATGCAACAGGATATTTCAAACTAACTAGGCAGCTCATTCTTTGTTTTGACGACACTTTCTTTAAAGATATAAAACATTGTGGGTTCAACTTGAAAGAAAGTTAGATGTGAGATGTAAACATGAGGTCAGAGGTCAAATATGATATGATATTTGGATGCAAAATATAAGGTGATATTTAGAATACCCATATATCATTGCCTATAATCCTATATGTTCTCAGTACAAACAATGGCAGTAATAAATCTGTATAACATTATACAAAGCTAGTTAAAACTTGCTTATTTTGACCTTCAGCTCAGTCTATTGGCTTTGAAGGAGAGGTCAGAGGACAAATATGACATATTTTAAATATTTGTATGGTACTTGGTATTTGTTGATAAATTGACAACACACACTACACTTGTAAGAATCATAGTTTCTAATTTATAAGGCTTTTTGTCAATATAGGGCATTAAACCATTAAGTTGACTTTGAAGACCTTGGTAGATGTAAGCCAAATTTTAATGGGTTGTTAACACGAACTCACTCTACACGTCTACAAAGTTTCATTGGAATTCATTCAAACCTTTTTGAGCTATACAACTACCAGTTGTATGTTTATAGTTTTCAGTGTAAGGTTTAGTGTGGCATCACTGTTTCTAAAGACCTCACTGCCCCAAGTAGCCATCATATGAGTGCAGTGACTCATATGAGTGAAGCATGTGTTTGGCTTTTGTTTTCATAACGGGAATAAATGGTGTAGCCCGAAGCTTTAAGCATTTCTTGGAAACAGTTTGATTGGCTGGCTTTTAAAAACAGTAGCATTAAAGTATATATATTGCTTTAAATAGAGCATTCCTCTGCCTCTCTATGATTAAGAACATGGCATGTTGCACTTTAACCATAGTTATAATAAAACTTTTAAAATTATAAAACACAACATAAATCAAGGAAGTAAAGCCCCTTGCAGCTAAAGTAATTGAGAGGCAGGGTTCAAAAAACGTTCAGGGGTCATGTAGATGAACTATAAAGTCTTTTGCCTGAAGAGAAATAGAACAAGTCAGCCGCAAACCGCAGCCCATTTTAGATATTTACTCATGCATAAGTGCTATAAAAACACTGAAAGCACTATTTTAACTTCTGAACAAACAGCTCGGCACAGAATGTTTTAAATGACTGGACACAGGCTTATATAATTACAGCTCACAATTTGGCAGAAATGTACCATCAAGTTGGATGGTAGCTGGTGGATTAACTAAGCAAATGAAGCATGTACTCCTTCAATTTTCTGTCAGAAAAAGAAGTTAATTTTGTGACATAACATTTTCATTTTCAAGTTTGTTTTCTTTTGCTGACATGTAATAAGGCAATAGTCAGTAATGGGTAGTATTTTCAAGGTCCTGACAGCAATGCACAACTTTAAAAATAACATATGCAGATGTTTGCTTATGTCGTGCTGTTGCGAATGATTGCATCAGTAGCACAGAAGTTTGAAGTGTCTCTATATTTGCATTTCTCTTTGTATTGTAGAATATGCATTTCTTGTAAAAGGTCTGATGGTCTTAAATGTCGTTTGACAGAGTGGCTCATCACTCATGGAGTGGGTCGTCATGGGTGTGTCACATGTTTGCCAGCTTCAGTCTTCAGAGAAAGCATGCAGACAAAACAGTTTTATAGCTGTCATGTGGAACAGCGGGCCTCGATGACCGTATATTCATCTGCTAAAACTCCCAGCGGTGATGCCTGCAGACACTCTGCAGGATCAAAAGGATCAGTTTGTTCAGGTGAGGGGTCTGCGTGTGTGTGCTTTTTAGTTACTCAAGAGCCGCGACAATAAAAACAGAGCACAAACAATGTGTTTGCACAGTCAACCTGAAAAACACAGAAGTCCCTAGTTAAATACATCAATTGGGATTAATGCACTCAAGACCATAGCTGTTGGCCTCTTTTTTTTCTCCTATACTACATATATGCACATTTGTTTCACTGCTTTAACGTGACCAGTGGAAAGGAAACACGTTAAAACAAATAAAATCCAATCCAAAAACCTACTGCTCATATGCACTTTTTAATTGTTTAAATGTTTTATTTGAGTTCAGTTTCATTTCACATTCTGTTCTATTTGGTTCAAGGCCTTCCTTTGATTAATCAAGTGTTTGACAATAGCTTAAACACAGTTAGAGCTCAACCCTCTTTGTCTGTTCCATCAATCAACATATTGCCCACAGTCTAGTGAGCCTCCGGGGTCTTTTATTTATTTATTTTTTTTACTTGGATTGGGCCCTCTGGATATTTCCATTCAAGTCAAAGAGCAAGTTTAGTCATCTGTAGCGTGTGTGTGTGTGTGTGTGTGTGTGTGTGTGTGTGTGTGTGTGTGTGTGTGTGTGTGTGTGTGTGTGTGTGTGTGTGTAAAGATGAAAGAATCATACTCCTGCATGTGTCAGCTAAATGAGTCAGGCTACATAGCTGACTGACCACTCCTGATGAAAGAGATTATTTTCCCCTTTGAAAAACTAATGAATCCAGACTTTCTCTTTGCACTTTAATTGACTTGAAACCATCAGGTGATAGTATCAGCTGGTGGAGTACGCCCAAGGAGCAGAAGAGTTATTCCCACAATCAAAGAATTGTGAAGCAAATCTGTAACCAGCTTGGGACTGAGCAAAGTGATGAGATAAGTTAGCACTGGTTAGCACTGAGTTATATGTAAATAATCAGCAGCAGAGGCACTGATCAACCTTATCTGTGATCTGCTTAGGAGGGTGTTGTGTGTGCAGTTAATTGGTTACCATCAGTTTAAGCAAAATAAAACTGATTATTGTGTTTATTAATTTACATTGACTTTACATGGCTTCAAATTAGGTTCACCAGCTGGGTCAAATTTTAGTAAACGTGTATTACCAGCAGGGGGCGGCAAAAGACAACAGTGAGATTTCTGCCTGCTTATACGTTCATTTTCACTTTAACCCTCAAGTGACCATGCTGTTTTTGTGAGTGGACTGATTTGTGGTTTACACACACACACACACACACACACACACACACACACACACACACACACACACACACAAACAATCTTAGCTATGACTGCAAACAATACAGTGTAGTGAAGAGAAACTGAAAATTCCACTAAACATTGAACAAATACCTGTAAAATTTTCAGGAGTAGACTGACAAATTTGTGCTATGCAGCATGTTTATTAAACAAAATCACTAAATCACATTTCATCTAACCAGGATGGCCACTTCAAGGTTAAAAGACTCAAAAACAAATATTTTTGTTGTTGTTGAAGAGCATTGTTCAAGCATGCGTGCTTTAAATGCTTCTTCTTAATAGACAATTAATTGTTCTTGTAAAAAGAAAGCTAATTATTTTCAAAATCATTTAAAAAAAACCTCTAATGAACGTTACACCCTTATAATATCGTTTCAGTCCTCATGGATTCAGTTTACAGTCCCGAATCAGGAAAAATGTGTCACATATTACTGTCGCTGTCACATGAGACCACTTGACCTTTACTGGAAGTGTTTTAGGAAGCCTGCACACATGGCCAGACCCTGTGTCTCTCTGTCTTCTTCATGCTGCTTTGATGACGCTCACATGTAAACCTCTTGACCTTAAGCTTGCATTCATCGCCCTTTTCAGGATGAATGTGGATAAAATTATTTTATAGAGATTTTCCCCTGAATATGTTGCCAGTGTCACTTAAAAAAATATCTATGTGCACATGTGTAAACTAGGAGGTGATACACTGTAAGTCTTGCTCCTTTATTTTCTTCTGGGGATGATGATTGCGTTTAGTTTAAGGTTTGAGCTGCAGTATCAGACTGGAACCTCTACGGGACGCCATGCACCCATCATTGCTTGCAAAAAGGCGTTGCCCGTCTCCCGTGACTGTTTCCCTGCTTGTTAAGACAGCCGGTACCCTGAAGTCAAACGTATGGAAGTTGTGCTTCCAGTGCCTGACTGTCAGCACGACTATGCACGAGAAAAATAAAATAAAATAAAAAATAAATAAATACAGCGGAATTTGGGGAAACTCGTTTGTGTGGTGAAACACTGGCAGCTGAAGCACTCAGTACATTTTGGTGTGGTTCCGGATCATTTTCTTCAAAATTGCCAAATGGTGCATTGTCTTCGGCGGTGAATAAGCTCCCCGAGTCTCCCCTTATAATAAAGCTTGCTATGATATTTAAAACGTAAATCCTGTATTGTAGTAAATGCTACTGTACATATTTTGAAGTTATTCATAAGTAACAATGACTATTTACCAGTAACAATCCCGCACACATTAGTGGTAACAGGCGGATTGTGACCTGCGTGATTTATGCCTTTGTGAGTGGATAGACGTACATTTTTAATTGCCAAAAATAACACGGCGTGGTGCTTAAATTCTCGATTTGCTATATTATATATTAAGGTAAAAAAAAAAATGCAACAAAACGCATTTAGAAAAGAAAAATTGATTTCGAAAAGTTGCCTTGCTTTATTAAGTAAATGAGAAAAGACATTTAAGAAACTGCTTAAATTGTGGTTTATTGAGGTCTCACTAATGTTTACGTTGCTTCTGTACTGCAGACAGAGTTGCTCACTGTGGGGCAAATCCCCGCAGACTGGAATCGCTGTTATTGCGATCGGCGACAAAAAAATAAATAAACGAAAACGTGAAGAAATTGAAAAGTGGGTGGATTTATGTGCCGGGTGACATGGCAGGGTCAAACATCAGTTAAGTGGTTAGATCGGGTTTCAGCATTTGTTTTTCTTTCCTTACATATTAAAGAATAACACACTGAAGCTGTTCAACTGCTGAACACTAAATATGAAGTATGAAAATAATGCGATGGTGCGTTTTTACGCCCTTGGTCGGAGGCATTTACAATTAAACACGGAAGACAAAACCAAAAACCAAGGTGTCCGAAAATAGAATCAGATACACAAATGCGAAGTAAAACACATTCCTGCTGACACGAGAAAAAAAACTGCTCCGTTTTCCCGAGGGTTGACACTCAGAGAGAGAAAAAATCAAAACGCTGCGCTCTGGTCGGCACGAAGCCAATAGGTACAACGGGAAATGGGAAATCAGGGTGGGGGTTTTGGAGAGGGCTGGACTTCCAGGCAACCAATGAGAAGAGCGATCAAGGTGCCCGTTAGGAGGTTATATACTCCAAAGACTTACTATGAAAGCTGTACATTTAAACGGAACGGTGCGGCGTGCATAGGCACGAGCGTAAGAATTAGGATACACATACAAACGCACTTCGGGCTGAACAACAACAACATTTATCAACATACAACCTCAGCAGGGATCAGTCTATCACTTTGGATTCTTTTTTTTCCAGGGGAAATTTGTTTTTGGAGATGTCCCACGTCCAATTATCAACCACGCTAGAGAGGCTGGTGGCCAGGAAGACCTTCCCTCTCCAGAGGCGCACCGGAGTCTGTCGAAACCTCTTCGGACCGGTGGATCACGACGAGCTGAACCGGGAGATGAAAGAAAAATTGCGAGAGATCTCCGAACGGGACCAGCAGAGATGGAACTTTAATTTCGAGGCCAACACCCCGTTGGAAGGGGATTACGAGTGGGAGGCGGTGACTGCGGATAAGACCCCGGTGTTTTACCAGGACTCTGTGCAGGACGGCAAAATCCGAGTGCCCGTGCAGTCACCCTCGGATTCTGCTCTCCCGGAGAGCCCTCGTGCGGACGCATTGGATCGCCTGGCCGTGCCAGAGAGCAGCAGCTCTCCTTTCGCGGGGGAGATCAACCAGGAGAACCGCATAGACAAGATCAACTCAGGGAAAGCGACCACCAGGCAGCTCCCGTGTGTCAGGCGCAAGAGAACGGCCGCTCCTGACAACAACACACACATCACAGGTAAATTCAGCGGCTTTCGTATTTTGAAAGTCGAGCCTGCTATTGGCTCCTAGACCAGCATCCACACCATCCTCCTATCCTCCCGCTGTGCGCAGCGCATCATTTCACAACGGCTCATAAATCCAAATTCATTTTTCACTATTGTTGTTTCTTTTGTCAGACTTCTACGTGAAACGAAAGAGGCCTGCTGATATAAAACCGAGTGACATGACCGCCTGTCTCCTCTCCAAGTCTCCAATCCAGGTGGAACAAACTCCGCGGAAGAGGATCCGTTGAAGGTATTTTCTAAACGAATCAAAATTGTTTTCTTTTACACACTCGGAGGAGACAATGAAGCTTTATTATAAAGAGAGTAACAGATTCTCATGTATAGTATCCTCGGGGTTTTTTTTTTTTTTTTTTGGGGGGGGGGGGGGGGGTGTCTTTGTGTGTTTGTTATGGTTTTTACGTTTTAATTATTGCAGCGGATTACGTGAGCCAAAAGGCACAGACAGCCTTATCTGTGTGTGTGTGTGTGTGTGTCGGTGGTGGTGGTGGTGGTGGTGGGGGGGGGGGGGGGGGGGGGTGATGGGGCGAGACTGCGGTGGTGAAATCGCAGTAGTAGTGATAGTAGTTGATGTAGTAACACCAGCGGTTGGGGGAGGGGAGGGAGGGGTGTTCGTGCGTCACGATGTGGCGGGAAAAAGGGCTCCGGCAAAGGGTGACGCCTTCTGCTGAATGCGAGTCTCAGGTTTCCTCAGAAAGCTGACTCGCCGTCTTTCTTAGGAATGGCAGGGTTTTTTTTTTCCTCTTCTTCTTTTCTCAGAAAACTTATTGCGTTATGTTTCTTCCTCAGGTGTTTTTTGTTCGTTTTGCACTATTTTCCTGCGCATTTTGAGGATCACGGGAGACTGTTTCTCCACCACCCCGTCGACCGACCCATCCACTCAAGCAACTGAAACGCAGGAGAGAGAGAAGAGGACGGTGTTGGGGGGACAAAGAAGTCCGAACGGTCGGCTGTGGCTCGATGCGCCCCGGCGGAGCGCAATCCGAGCTCCTGACCAGGCTCAGGACTCTGAACGGTTTGGGGGTGGGGTGGGAGGGGGGGCAGGAGAAAAGGAAAGAGAGAGGAGATTTCTCCGAATGACTTCTATCCAGTACAAATGTAGCATTTCATTGTTGCTTTTGCATACAGCCACTCGACAGTGTTAAATGTTTTAACATCTGTGCAATTATAAAAAAAATTCTTTAAAAGAATCGTCTACACTGGCCAAAAGTGTACAGCTTTATAGAGACAATACCTTATAAATGTTTATTTCTGTTCTCGTTTGTGCGTGCGTGTTTATTATTATTTGTTTTCCCTTTGTTCGGTAAAATGTATATTTTTTTAAGTCTATTCTAACTTATAATTTATTTATGTTCGTTCATATTTGATAAATGCCTTGTTGATTTAGCCAAAGGGCATATTTTGTAATTTTAATTTTATTATTTACATTTTTCTTTTGAAATTTTGTGGGTTGTTTCTTTTTTTGGTTTGTTGTTCTTAACTTTCGCAATCATGTAGCTTCCTCATATTAGTCCCACACTTGAAAAAATAGTTTTCTTTGTATCTCTGAGCCGGTTTCATTTTGTGTGTATTTTTCTATACAAGTGACCTAATTATGTCTTGCGAATGACGTGAATAAAAATTTCTTTCTTACACTTTAATTTTAAACACATTTGTTTGTGTGTTTTGTTATGAGAGTAACAAGAAAAGGGAAATTGAAACAGAGATAGGAGGCAGATGACGTCTTTGTGTGGTTGCCACAAAGCTGCCATCATCAGCGGCCGGGTTACTTGTGAAACTGCGTCGTGCTCCTCGATCACTCTGAGATTGGGTCACTCAGTTGCAAAGTTACACAAGAAACCCTGCGAAGAACACAAGAACACACATGCTGTTGTGACAGACATGTCTACCTGATTTCACCTTCCCCCCGGTGGAAGTGTGTCCTCTTCACGCAGACTCTTGCGGGAGGAAAACGCATTGAGTCGCAGCCGTATGCTGCTTGGCAGCTGCGGGATATAAGGCGAGGATTTAAAGGCCCTTTCGCTCCCTAAAAGAAGCAGCAGCTGCCTTTGGATCCCGCTTTGTCTGCCACGAAGACACCCCCACATCCACCCGCACTCGACAAGCCCCTCTAAAGACCCACTCTCTCTCTCACACACACACACGCACACACACTGTTTACCCCGGCGTAGATACACCGGGCGTGGAGGCCACCTGCCAGAGCTGGAAAAAGAAAACTACTAGTCTTTGTAATTGTCCTCGTCTATTGAAACAAACCATTCAGCAGGTCATACTTGCAAGTTTACCCTTAATTGAAAGAAGCCAAATGCTGCGTCTGTGTGAATGCGCTCCGGGCCCTTTGGGCTGTTTTCACAAGTAAATAAAGCCACATTTCATAATTTTCCACAAGTTTCTCCATTCGTTTGAGCAGCTTTGACTGCGTGACACGAGTGTTTCTGACAAAAAAAAAAAAAAAAGGAGACTTTTGATGGCCAGAGTGACTTTGTCATTTCCATGCAGCCATAAGCTCTGACGGAGCTTGTTCTGATTTCCAACACAAAGCGCTCTCCGGCTCCATTCTTTCTTTTTTGTTGCCATATGGCAAATCCATGTAGACATAGCCAAGACCTATTCAGTCAGCCACAGAATGTCCTGCATCACGGAACAAAAGACACTTTGTCTGCCTGGTCTATTGATACGAATGGGCGAAAAAATATTATAATTAATCTATGGCTATATCCAGCTAATTAACGCCCATATGCCCACGGGGAGCTGCGGGGGCCATTCAGCCGCAGTTTTAAATTCTCAATAGTTTACATGTTAAAGACAACAGCTGTTTATGTGTTACTTTAATGAAGTCCCAATGTTGGAGACTGGACACATTCTGGGGGCTCCAATACCCCACCGTGCTAAAAAGGCTCATCTTCCTTTATTTGTCTCTGCAGCTGTGTAACTATATAAAATTTGTCGCAGTAAATAGAACTTAAATTCGTATTCGTCTTTTTAAACAGCTATTGAACTGGATCCATTATGGGAGAGGTCACGGGTTAAAGCCTGAAAATCAACTGGTAGACTTCCGTTTAAGCAGAAATAATTATTAAAGTAATAATTAGTTGTATTTGGAGTATATATATAGAACATCAAAATAATTTTATCCGACTACACATAAATAATAAGCTGTATTATATCACCTTTCATTCATCAGCTTCAAGGTCAACGCCTAAAACTGTGTTAGTGGATATTTTAAGGTTTGAGCTTCACAGAAATTGCTGTTTGGCAGTTATGACTTCATTCAATTGAGCCCAGATATGATGGACATAAAGGAAAGAGA
This sequence comes from Neolamprologus brichardi, assembly GCF_056152115.1. Taxonomy (NCBI): domain Eukaryota; kingdom Metazoa; phylum Chordata; class Actinopteri; order Cichliformes; family Cichlidae; genus Neolamprologus; species Neolamprologus brichardi. Next base: position 19,897,019 of record NC_142110.1, read on the forward strand.
TGACAGCGAACATACAGACCCCATTAACATGAATATCATTAAACAGCCAGCTGCTGATGGAGAGAATCAGCCTCAAGGGCCCTACACTCTCCCGTCTGACCTTTAGCTCACATCAGATACATTTGCCTCAGTCACGAGCAAAACAGTACGCATGTGCTTCTTTAGGCCCCACAATACACGGATAAAAATGTAGCTTTCTTTTTACATTAGCTATGAGCTACGTGATTATGTGATATAGCAGACTTTCGATCATTACACAAAAAAATAAAAAATAAAAATACTATAGCCATTTCTTGCGATGTTGTTATATGTTGAGCATTACAATTTATATTACGACTTATCATCATTTTCTCAAATCTTTAAAGAAATAAAAGTAGATCTTACTGTCATTTACCATATTACAATTACGATTCAAAAAAACACCTCTCCCCAACAAACGAAAAAGGAATACATTTTATTCGTCCTTTAATGTGACACTAGACAATGAAAATATGTAAGTTGGCAAAAAGAAAGTTGTAAGTCTGACTCTTATTTGATGTTTTTTGATTAATTAAGATAAGTCAAGTTTTATAAAATTGAAGGTTTGGTGGGCATACGGGTTAGAATTTCGCGTTCGTGACTTTGTTATGAACTATATGTTATAAAATGCGTCGGTGTTTTGTTTAAAACGCCCTGCCCTATTGTTTTCTATCTATGTGCTTCTTTAGTAGGCCTATATCTTATTGGTTTCGAGCAATGTAGCAACCAAAAATATAATTCCAGAGAGCACATTTTCCACTCAAAACACACAATTAACGGGGCAGTCTACAAAGACTGCAATTAAATATAGAAAGGAGGAAAATCAGTCAGGGGGAATTAGCATTTTCCATGACCATCTGGCATCGGCGCAGGCGACAGGGAACAAAGGCAAGCTGGATGGAGAGGAGAGGCGAGTGTGCCATCGCATTGACCTGCAAATGAGGCTTTGTCACCGAGTTAAAGCTCCCTGACCCCCTTTACCCCCCTCCCGTACAAAACACTTTAAAAAAAACCTATAGTGTGACGAATGGGGCCCTAAGTCCAGGCCTGTGTATGTTTAAGAGCTGCAGACCAAAACTGTCAAAAGAAGGAGTTATTGAGAAAGTGCAAACAGTGCAATATTGCAGGTCTTTATCATTAAAATCTGCGTGTATTTCAAAGAAAACACAAGTTCAAATTAGTAGTACAGCTGTGTTTATTTTCCCTGCTACAAAATAATTATAATTATTGAACAAACACGAGGCTTCTTGGTTTATGTGTAGATAGAAATGCAAAAAGAAAAAAAAAGAGTGACTCTCGATAAGCTCTGATATATCTTTAGGCCTTGTCAAACTTTACTCATGAGTAACTCTTTAAGGAGTCTCTGCATGTTCTCCTGCGCATGATGCGATTGCTATATATATATATATATATATATATATATATATATATATATATATATATATATATATATATATATATATATATATATATATATATATATATATGTGTGTGTGTGTGTGTGTGTGTGTGTGTGTATATGTGTTTTTAATATGATTAAATGTCATGTATGTGTGTATGTGTGTGTGTGTGTGTGTGTGTGTGTGTTTTCCCGGAAGCTTGCACCCTGTTGTCTTCCGTGCGATCAATAGCAGGAGTGCTCTGTGCAGAACGTATCTGGGGGATGAATAAGACTTGGACAGCTAGCTGGGACACCTGTCCTCCTCCACTGAGTGCGGATGAGTGGAGTGGGTAGACACGCATGTGAAAGGTGATTGTATTGTTGTATAGGGCAAATTGGCTGTTTGTGTGTATGTGTGTGCACGTTGTGTGTGGGGGTTAAAGCTAAAGTAAGTCTTAAACACAATGCTCGCACAGTTAGAACAAGCAGTGGTTCTTCGTGGACCGTTTAAGTCACAAAACATCACGCACACGGTGAGATGAAAACAGCCTGTTGGATTGCATCAAAAATCAGAGGCCTTTAACTAAGTTAAAAATTAATGTTGAGACAGTTTCACGGGTTTAAAGGAGAAAATTCACGTGAGTATTCTCACGATGATACCATTCAAAAAACAAATACCAAATAATATCAGGGCTGTAGTGTTATGTCATGCATATGGTGACGACACCACAAGGAATTTCCGTATATTAAAGTACAACAAGAGAATTCGCAGAAAAATGTAAGTCATGTGATTTTTAATTTGGATTCTACCATATGCAGACATATCCGTGTTTCCCCCTTTCCTCCCTCCTGTCCCTGGCCTCCCCCCCTTTACATCCACTCAGTATTCATGCCTGTAGATAACAAAGAGCACGGCTCAATCCACGCAGGAGGCGGTGTGACAGGGAACTCGTGGCAGCTTTTCAAATATCTTCTTTCTGTGTCTCGTTCTCTTTTCTCTCTCTCTCTCTCTCTCTCCTTTTTGCATCACGACTTTGGTCTCCGGTGGAGCAGGCGGAGGGAGGTGAGGGTAGAGGATGGGGTGGGAGTGGGGTGTGACTCGGGCTGGCACCTCAATCTCTAATTCACTTTCCTCTCCGCACGCATCAAGGGGATCGGATTTAGTGCTGCGCAGAAAAATAAAGGCTCCTCCTTCGCAATGTTTCACAGCAAGAAAGAGGGAGTGGCTCGCATAGGTTTTGGTCTAGAGTCTGGAGACATGTGCAGCACATTATATAGATGATATCAGTTTGATAAATATATGATTTTTGTAGCTAATCCCAATTTAGGAATTTTGTAGCTCAAGGCCAGTTTTAAGTGTGTACAGGAAGTACAAGTTCGGCACAATTCAAGTAACCAAAAAAAAAGTCCTAATCACTATAATAAAGTTTAATATGTGATTTTTATCATAAATGTTATTTTTTAAAAAAAAATCTTGTCAAATTGAATATTTTCTTCTTTCCTTCCTTCTTTTTTTGTAGGCTTGACAAAAAGGTCTTAATTTTGGTATATTTATATAAACGTCCCATATGATGCTTCTCTGACTAGAGCCCACTGTGGGTTGTAATTTTAAAGGTAAACATTATACAAGACAAAAATAGTGTAAAATGTCTAAGGTCTAAGTTAAAGCCTCTCTATTTAAATAAAAGGTGGCTTGTTTTTCCCCTGAAAAGGTGAAAAGGTCCACCACGTCTGGCACAACAACAAACCGTCTTCATTCCACCACTGAAAGGCTCAAAATTAGTCACCGTGTTTCTCACCGCATGCCTGTCTCAACCTAAATAAAAGCCAAATCTCTATTTGTCTTGAGTTTGTCTTCAGGCGCTTATGTTAGGTGCACACAGATCAGGCCTCTATATAACATGTGTCTTAAAGACTTGGAGAAAACAGCAGCTGGATTTGCCCAGCAGGAAAAGCAAGTGTAACTAATAACATTAACAATGGCACAGTACCATTAAAGTGTCCCTGTCAGCCATAAGAATGACTGAGGCACCTCAGTACAATACCAGGATTCTTGTACTGGCTGAAAAATTAGAATGGAGGCATAACTGATGTTATTAGCTACACCAAAGTCACATTACTCCTGCGTATTTGTACTGTTGCTTCTAATTTCTAAAGTAAATAACAAACAATTGACACTAGTGTTTTATGTTTGCCTACTACACTGTGTTATCATTTTTCCTGATTGCTTAATTCCTTTAATAATAATTAATTCAGTAGTGTTATTATCAATAGTACGCAGCTACAATCTGCTAGGTTGTGCTAAAACTTAGATCATGGACGTGTGATGTAGTTTCCATTATTTGTTTCCATTCCATTATTTCCAAGAACAGTGTTAAAGCTGAGCTTGGCCACCATAACCAACACTGCAGTAATGATTAATCACTTTTGGCCTCTGTTCAAGTTCAGGGCTGTCAAAACATTAGTTACAGTGACAATAAATGAGAAACTTTCCATGACACAAAATGTATCTTGTCATGCACAGTCAAAGTTTTAGCATAGCATAAGAGATTGTTACAGTTAAGTCAGGAATACTAAAATCTATTAACAATGTTTAATTTAAGCAGCGACCTCTTACTTACTTACTAAATCCATCCATTTCCTTAATGGGGCCAGCAGACTACACCCCCCACCCCCACATACACACAACACGGTGGGGGTGGGGGGTGGTGTCGGGGGCTGTAGTCTATCTCAGCTGTCATAGGGTGAAAGGCAGGGTGCACCCTGGATAAGTCGCCAGTTTATCACAGGGCTAACACAGAAGGAGCCACACAAACGCACACCCTTACATCTACATCTAAGCCCAATTTAGAATCACCAATTATCCTGACAAGCATGCAGAAAGATCGCACACAGGACCAGAACCGTCTTGCTGTGAGGCGACAGTGCAAAACATTGTACCGCTGTGCCCCCTGACACTCAGAATAAACAGTCTGATGTAACTTGCTGCCTCAAGTTTTCTCAGGCCTTAAGTAAAGCTCACCTAAACTTGACAGTGTATGTTTGTACATATTTGCAGCATTCCACAACTTTAAAAATGTCTAGTCAAGTGCTATGTGGTGACCTCTCAACCTTTTGTGAAAACTATTGTTTGCTTCTTTTGCTTTTTTTTTAATCAACACAACTGTCAGAAATGTAATTTGTAATTTTTAATATGATTAAATGTCCTTTTAAAAATAATTAAATAAAGCAAAGGGCAACATGGCTGTGGTTAACTGCACAAAGCATCAGTCTCTGTGGAACCATGACAGATTACCATGAACATATGGCATATGTTGCGTTCCCACACAGGACACACACCAGTGATGCTGTGTGAGTATCAAGTGCCTCTACAACATGAATGACACATGGGAATGTTTGGAGTACTTACTTGTTATCTGGCAGCAGCTTCATTAGACATCAAGCAGCAACCTGTTGAACCTGGACTTTGTTGTATCCTCGAATCAAAATAGTATTACCATCAATCAGTTGGCGGGTAGATAGTATACAGTGTTGGGGAGTAACGGAATACATGTACCGCCGTTACGTATTTAAAATACAAAATATGAGTAACTGTATTCCGTTACAGTTACCGTTTAAAAAGGTGGTATTTAGAATACAGTTACTTTGTTGAAATAAATGGATTACATGGCGGTACTTCCCTGTTGTCGCGGGTCAGGCCTGTTTGGGTTTTGTTTGACTGCTACGTTCTGTTGTTCCAGGTGGCACGTTACGGTTGCCATGGTTACAGGGTAACGCTCTCTCTCTGCGTGTTTCCTGGGTGAGAGAGGCCTTTTTGTTGTTGTTGTGCTAAGCTAATAGGCAGAATGCTACAGGTATAGCTCTAAAGAATGTAGCATCATAGGCAGTGTAGTCCGTGCTGCAGGGAGAATGGACTGCCATACCCGTTATGTGTCTGTGAGCGAGGGAGGGAGAAAAAGGAAAAGTACGAGCTGTCATCGAGCAAAAACGTGAGCTGGGAGCATGTAAATATAATAATAACCACTGCAGCCAAGAAGAGTGCCTGACGAGCCCAGTTGTAAGTAAGCTATTAAGACTCGAATGTACACTGTGTTCGTGTTTTCCTCTGAAACAATAAGTTCCTCTCTCTGTCTCTCGCTAGCAAAGTTGACCCAGACAACAAAGTAAAGCTAGTTTTCAGCTACAAGCCCGACACGGAACCCACCGTATTAGCCAGAGGTCCCTTTACTACGGTTCACAGCCGCGGATCTTCAGTAACAGTAATAAATCACAGCAATAGTACATTCATGTAGTTGTAAACAGCATGATAATATATTAAGTAATCCAAAGTATTCAGAATACGTTACTCTCATTGAGTAACGTAACGGAATAAGTAACAGAATACATTTTGGGGCATGTATTCTGTATTCTGTAGTGGAATATATTTTAAAAGTAACCTTCCCAACACTGATAGTATATCTTTATTATCTACCTTACTGTCAGTCATCCTAACAAAAAGCAAACATACTTACATACCCGAGGTGGGACTCATCAGAAACCCCATGATACGATTTTATCACAATGCATCACTCAGCACCGTCACTAAAACCTGTCGTAAATGTACAAATGCTGGCATAAGACTGCTATCAGCGGCTCTGTGATTGAATGGGATCAAGTTGGCACTTACATGCAATCGCTTTCTGATAATCCAGCAGGTAAGTGTAACAAATAGTCAGAAATCACATGCGTTGCTGTCTACATAAATTGACAATGAATTACTCCCTTTGTGTGCAGCAACATTTCTGTTCTACAGTAACCAGGCGACAGCCAGTTAAACCGAGTCCCCTTAGGTTGCACATGTTAACTCTTTCAGATGGAAAAATGCCAGAAATCTGTTTGCATTTATAAATTATAAAGTAGACAGCAGTTAGTTTTAAACCTTAAAAAATCTGTCCGAGAGTGATTGAAGTCAGTCTGAGTCAGACTGCAACTGTTTGGAGAAAGGTTGCCTCCTCTCAGTTCAATTCAATTGTATTTATATAACACCAAATCACAACAACAGTCACCTCAAGGTGCTTTATATTGCAAGGTAAAGACCCAACAATAATACAGAGAAAACCCCAATAATCAGATGACCCCCTAAGAACAAGCATTTTGGCAAAAGTGGAAAATAAAAGTGTCCTTTTAACAGGAAGAAACCTCTGGCACAACTAGGCTCACGGAGGGGCAGCCATCTGTTGGGGGTGAGGGGAGGGAAACAGGACAAAAGCCATGCTATCAGGTGAGATGAGACCTTGTGATTGTACTGTGTATTATAATATTAACAGTTGTTGCTCCTAATATCCTAATATCACAATGCAAAATATTGCAATTCTTTGCTGTATTGATTCTTCTCCCCCAGCTCTAATACATATGCAGAAGATTAGAGAGACTTAGAGACTTAGAGCTTTTTATTGTCATTATGCAGTTTCTTGCACAGCGAAATTGGGTAGCTGAACCACAAAGGCGCTAAAGTAAGAAGAAGAGAAACCAATATACAACGAAGGCGGAAAATAAATAAATAATTAAATAAATAGAATAAAATAAAAAACAGTGTATATGTATACATATGTGAGTGGAACTATATACATGGTGTATGTGTAGAAAACATTGAAACAGACTGGGACCAAAATAATTGCACATGAGCCAAAAATATTGCACAGAACATGGAAAGACTGAGATATTGCACATAGGTGATCAACAGCAGTGTCAGGGTGGATGTGTTGGGGAAGTCTTTACACACTCTTAGTTTGCATTAAGACTTCTGACAGCCCACAGGAAGAAGCTGCTCTTTAGTCTGTTGGTTTTGCACCTGATGGATCTGAGCCTTTTTCCAGAGGGCAGGATGTTGAAGAGGTGGTGGTTAGGATGGAGGTGGTCCTTTATAATTGCCCTGAAGATACTTTAATCCTACTCAGTTGTCGTAGTCTGTGATAGTGTTTTCCATGTTAGCATTCCAAACACATCGTGTTAACAAGAGTGTCCCAGCGGCCGCTCATGCTAGGTCTAACAACAACCTACTGAGGCCCTTTGAGCTTTGCACATACTGTACATATCAAAAAGTGCATAGCTTTTCTTGGGAGTGATGGCCTTACAACCAGAGAGCCATATGCAGCTCCACGGGAAGAGGTCTGCTTCATTGTGACAGTAATTAGACAGAGAGGAGAGAGGAGGAGACACAGATAGTGTGATGACACTTGAGAAATGAGATCTAACTCCATCCCAGCGCCAGTCCTGACAGACAGAGTCCTCCACCTCCATTCTTTTCCTTTGTCCCTTTGTGCGAATCCCTTTCAGTGCGTCTCAAGCAAACCTGTTACCCTTCACATCCCTTCTTCCTCGGGATGTGAGTCCTCTGTTGAGCGGCTGCTGTCTACGTTTTATCTGTCCATCCATCCATCTCTGAGGCCTCTCCTCCCTGCTCCTCTCTTCCCCGGTCCTCTCTATTGGACGTGCTGTTCTCTTCTCCTTCAATCATCTTGGCTCATAAAACTTAGGGAGGAGGGCTAGCAGGCTGTGTTTTCAGGGCTGGCTACACTGCTATGGGTGCACTGACTTGGACTAATGCTATTCACGCCTCACATTTGCTCACCAGGTCCAATGAAAAGGGATGGCTGTGGAAGCCTTTATGGGACACGTAACAAAGGGCCATCATTCATCAGGCAGCAAAGCACCCAGCGGTGGCAGAATTTGGGTTCATCCCGCTAGCACTCAGCCGCTCGCTTTAGCCAACATCGTGTTCAGGCATGGGTGTCTTTCCTCTAATCTTCCGCACTCTTTCATGGCTCTTTTATCTCTTTTTTTTTTGAAGGCATTACACACAGATTCAAACATCTCAGGTGTAGGTATTTTAAAAAAGAACGAACCATACATGCATTAATAAATTAATGTTGATTCTGAGAAAGTGCAGCGTGTAGTCTTAATTCTTCAAGGCTATTTCTTTAAATTAAAAATAAAGCATCTTGCAAAGTGTTAAAAGCTTATTTTTTGTTTGCACAAAGTCTGTTCTGTGCTGAACTTTCACATTATGTGCGTGTGTGAATGTGTCTGGTGTCGATATAGATCTACAGCCATGCTCCCAGGTCACCAAGCCACTATTAATCTTCACCTTTCCTTTGGCTGCCCTTTCATACAAGATCTGAAGTCTTGGAGGGCTGTTGGCAGCTCATAACAATATCCAGAATGCCTCAGGGTCTTGTCAGCCTGTCCTAATTTGTGGCTGTGGTCCTGGGGTTGAATTCAGCCATTGCTGGCTGCTTGACCTGGCGGATTAGCAACATCTTTTACTCTTCTCGCTGGGCAGCAGAAATGGGTTGATACGCAGTCTGCAATTACACAGCAGGAAAGGCCTGCTTAGACACGCACCCATATGCAAGTGTGTACACACACACACACACACACACACACGCACACACATAAACTGTATGGATGGAAAGAAGGATGGATGAATAGCTGGCTAAGAAGGAAAAAAGAAGCAGGTGATGTGACGGAAGGCTGCTTTGAAGAAGAATTGAGAAAGGGAGAGGGCAACTGAATTGAAAGGGAAACTGTCTCAGTGTGTGTTTTGGTGCTTTGTACTTACACAGTGGGAATTCAGCCTACATTGTGTACATGGAAATCAATGTATCAAGGAGCTGAGCAACAGCTTATCTTCATAGCGACCACGCTTTAACCCCAAAGAGGATCAGAATGTCAAATATGAAAATGTTGTGTTTTCCTCAGCAGCCAAGATTGGAGCAATGTAACAACAGTAAATGTTTTTGATCATTATTGTTTGTTTGAATTTTAGAATTGATCATATGCCAGTCGCTCATAAACTGATTATGGATTTTTTTTTTTCACACATACTTCTAGCACAGGGGTGTCAAACATAAGTCCTGGGGGCCAGAATTGGCCCAATGAGTACTCCAGTCTGGCTTTGGAAAATATAACTCAAGGAGGATTTTATTTTTTATTTTTTTTGTAGTTTTAAATGTATTTAACACACATTTTACAGCTTTGATAAAGAGCTCCCCCATGGTCATTCATACCACACCAAAGTAAGCAAGTTCTAGATTTCTGTAACTTTACACATAAGCCCAAAGAGTCGTGCTGATTTCTGATTTCTGATTTCTTCATCGTGCAGAAAAACTCGGACATATTGCTGAAATTGCACTTTTCCCCCCTTATGTTAAGATTCATCAGGGATTATATGTAATGATTATATGTAAGACACTGACACAAAGAGAGTTTCATGGGTCCAGCCTGTATGTGGTAATCGACCTGAAACGAGTTTGACATAGTCTCTTTAAGCATTGCTTTTTTTCAGGCACTTTCACAAAATAAAACAATTCCTCCTGCTGTTGTTTTTCTCTCTCTTTAGCTTTCAGCCCACAGATGATGTGTGGTTGAGGGCTGTTGACATACCCTGTCAAATTGAAGCCACAAGACAGGTAGTTTGTGCAACACAGCCTGCTGAATTAATTAATTAATTTTTTTGACGTAGAAGGTCATTTTCACATACTTTGTGGTCTCCCCTCCCCACTTATTAACATCCTTTTTGCTAATCAAGGAAGAAATTACAATGCACAGAAAGGCCCGATGTGTCACAGTGTGATGCGTCATAGTTCTCAGCATCCTGCATGAACGGACAGAAAAAAAAGGGAACCGCTGCAACACAGTACATTTTGAGAAATTAATTCTAAAGAATTACTGCACATCTTCAGTTTGTTTTCATTTATTCATTTAGCTTGGCCCCTCCCTTGGACTGTTTTGCATTCTTTATCTCTTGGAATTCAGAGATAATTATTACCAACTTTTATGTATTACCAATTATTACCAACTCCTGCAGTCGGCAACTTTGTTAATTCATTACAAAAGTTGTTTTAAGTGAGGTCGATATTATGGAAGTAGCAGAGGTTGATGTCCAAGAAGTAGTAAATATTGTATCTGCATTTAAGAAAAGAAAAAATTTGCAAAATACAACACGTCTCCAGAACTATATACACAGATGCATTTGCAGAGCTTGAGCAAAACAAAAGAGTAGACCTAGATAACAACAGGCAGATACACAGCAGGTCAAGCGCAGATCAGAATTGGCAGTGGCGCAGAGCATCTTACAATGTGCACAAAGCCCTCGACGATGGGAACAGGGAAATTGGCAAACCTAACATGGTATCCTGCCATCATCCCTCCCTCCCTCCCTCTGTTTCACAACAGATGCTATGTTCCATGAAGACACTGTCAGCTGCACAAGAATGGGCCCAAAATTTGTCGACAATGACAGCGGACAAAAAAAAAGAAAAAAAAAGAAGAAAAACAAAACACACACACACACACACACACGCACACACACACACACACACACACACACACACACACACAAAGAAGCATTCTCAAAGTCAGCATCCAGGGTTAACAATAACCACACCGCACCACGGAGGAGGGCACCGTCCAAGTGTATGCACAGACCTCTCTCTAGGAATAGGACCTATCGCTATGGAAACACGCCCCTACCCCTACTCCTACCCCTCCCCACTACTATTACTATAGTATACACATACACTCACACACTTGTCAGCTGCAGTCCAGGCGCTGTCTGAGCCCAGATGGTGGTGAACTGCATAACTCACTTATCTGTCTCTGGCCTCTAAAGGAATGCTTAAAGGCCTCTTCAATTCCCAGTGGACGTCACCAAAAGAGAGAGCGAGCGGGAGAGGCACGCCATCTGCTCCCAGATATGGTGGGCACCCCCCTTTCCTGTCTGTCCCCCAAATTCACCCCCACGCCCATTTTATTCTATTTTTTTACCTTTCACCCCTTCAAACCTGCGTATGATCCCTGATCTGTTCCTAGAGAGTGGTTGAGGATGGGAGAGCAGCATGGACAGGGAACAGCTTTCTTTGATTTGTGCAGTGAATAAATGCACCTGGACTTTTAACTTGCGCTTTTGTTCTTTAGCTTATTAATTTACACCTTTATGTTCCATCCCGTGCTCTATGATCTCAGGACTCTGGCCTTCTAAAGGTTCCTAGAGCCAGAAAAAAGACAACTGGAGAGCGTGCTTTTTCTTTTTGTGCCCCATTTTTGGGGAACAACCTCCCTCAATATGTTAGGCAGGCATGCTTTGTGGAGGTTTTTAAAACTAAATTGAAGACACATTTGTTCACCCTATCTTACATGTCTTAATTCTATGCCTTTTTAAAATTTTTACTGTTTTTATTGCTATGTATCACTTTTATTTATTTGTCTTTTCAGTTTCAAATAGCTGTACAGCACTTTGTTTGAAAGCGCTTTATAAATAAAGTTATTATTATTATTATTATTAATAATAATAATAATAATAATAATAATAATAATAATAATAATAATAATAATAATAATAATAATAATAATAATAATAATAATAATAATAATTAAAAATAAACAAAACACCCCAAATAACATATTAGCAATCACTGTATAGATCGGTGATTTCCAGACTTTTTATTGTACTTATTTAAAATTAAGGATTAGCGATGGTTGTTTTCTACATTTCTGTGGATCTTTTTTTTTTTTAAATGTTGACCCACAATTATTATTTCACAGCGCTGAAAAAAAAAAGTACTCAGACATTTAAACGTTAGACATGATTCTGGTGAGGATATTGGGAAATTTACATTGCACGAGTCTTTGCTTTCCATGTCGTGTATGCAAAATATAACCTGACACACTACTCTTTTCATAGAAATATGTTCAACTGTCACTGTTTTTATACTCTGAGAGCAGGTCAGTGAGGAACCAGGACAACAACACCTTGCATACTTTGCTTAGGGGCTTTACAAATTATAATTCTTTCTACCTACCTGTGCAACTTTCTGTATGGGAATCTTCTTGCTGCTCGAGATGTGCACAGTTGCTGCACACGATCTTTGTAAACATGTTGTTTAAAAAGGAGCATTATTTTTGGAGGTTTGGAGAATACAAGCTTGATTTTATTTTACATTATAAGTTGATATTTATAAAGCTTTATTATGCCAGGAGCAAAGACAAAGATGTAAGTACCCAAGACTTTTTGAGAGATTGCAAACCTCGTTACAAAGTGTGAAGGTACCGATATGTTTTATCAAGATGCCAACTCTTCACTCTTACTCTTTCAGCCCTATGTTAAGGAGCTCTCCCATTCAGTTCACATTGTTCCGCATTGTGCCGAATAGTTCTGCTCTGTTTAACGAGGTGAAATGTGGTGATCTCTTCACCACCCACTGAGCCAAACGTGGCTCAGGTGTGTGTTCACCACATGTTGCTTACGAGCGTGCTGGTGTGTGGTCCAGTTCGTTTAAGCATAATCAGATGCTTTTCTTGGTCTTCTGCACCCCTGCATGTGCACGCAGAGAGAACAATAAATACTGGAAACTTTTTCAAAGGCAATAATGTGTGATGTAGTTGCTTTGTCCTATAGCTTAACAGAGATATCAAAAAAGGATAAAGTAAGCTGGAAATTAAGTCATCCACCAATGCATCTTTTGCCACTTGTCCAGATCTTTAAAGACCTGTCAGCCTCCTTATTCCAACTTGGTTTGTTTTGTTCTTGAGGGTATTATGAATTTAGGCATCTTGGAAAGTCACTGATAAAAGACAAAGTTAGAAAAATAGGGTAAAGTATCACGACATTTGTGTCCTGGTGTCAAGAACCCAATTTTGGTTGCACTCATCAATCTCCAGAACCACATTGAAAAGTAGTGTTCAGCTCAGTAGTCTAGTGTTGGTCCTCAGTAGTTAAGAGTCATTCACACATAGGATTTGTAACATTTATGACTTTATCAATGTGTTATTCAGAGGTCAGTTTCACATTAATATTTTACACATCTGCATTCAGATGTAACCAAAACTGTTGCAGAGACACACACGATTCACTGGGTTCTTAGTGCAGATTTCGCACATGCACTGCAGCCCTGTTTTTGAGGTGGGTCAGACAGATGGGACATTAAACGCACTTTATACTGCCGGCTCTCTAACACAATTCTGAGTGTTGTTCACTCGCACCCATGTGAGAATAGCACAGGTAATTGTCCAGTGAATGACAGTTTAACTCCTGATTTAGACTTCTGCAGGAAATCAGATCCTCACTGTCTGCCATGGAATGATATGAGATATTCGAGGTTAATAAAGAGCAACACATTAGTTTAACTACTGAGTAGCTCTTTAGAGGTCACAACCTTAGCTGGTTGGTAGTGTTCAGTTTGACTCTGAGATAAGTTAAATGTACATGATGTTTATCAGTCCCCTGTGATAGCCCAAAGTCACCTGAGATAGACTCCACCCCTCATTATGACTCTGAATCAGGTGAGTAGTTAAAAAAATGACTGACGGATGAATGGAATATCAGTTTTCAAATGCTGAGCGCTCAAAATATCTTTATACTGATTTAGCTGACGTTTTGTTTAAATCTTAAGTGATCACATAAGTCTTTAACAAGCGGGGACGAGGCTTTCATCACCAGCCTTAAGCAGATAAAAAGTGTGAAACAAATGGCAGCAGTCAAATAGAGAGGCAATAAGGCGAGGGGGCCCTCTGTGAAGTGTGTATGCACAAGTCGGTGTGAGTGTATGTGTGTAGGCAGGAGCGTGTGTGCGTTGATGAAGTGTACCCAAGCAGACAGGACGTGGTGTGTGTGGATTTTGCAGAGTGAATGGTGATTGTGGATTTTCAAAAGAGAGGGGGTGTCGCCCTGTGTGAGAGTGAATGTCGGAGCCCTCGGTGAGTGAGGGCGTGTGTTTGTGTGTGCGAGCTTGTGTGCATATGTCACAACAGGCCGGAGAGGGTGAGAAAAAGCGGTCTGCTGGTTCAAGTATGCCCCCGTGTGATAGTTGGGAGAAGTAAAGGGTCAAAGCAGGAGGAAGGCAGGCTTTTTTGTACTTTCTTTTTCTTCTTTTTTAAAAAAAAATAACATGTCAGTGTTGATTCTGGGTTTTGGAAGCCTTTTGTCATTTCTGATCTTCTGTATCTATAATCTAATTTTAATCTGTGTAGCCTTCCTTTTAGTCAAAGCTTTTTTCCTCTAGTTATTTGCTCTGATTCCACCTTCACTTTCTGAATCTCACACTTCCATCTGTTATCACTCACTGTGATGATTGTGGGTAGATTTACCGTTGACTGACCCAGCTCATTGTGCAACTTCGGCGGAAGGGGGGGATTTTTATGAGCAACATTATTTGTGGAATCACTGTTGAGCTTCTTTTTTCTACAATTGAAAACAATGTAGCCAAATCATTATGACCAAGGTACACTTTGCAAAATCAATCTTAATCTCTAGCGTGGCTGTCACCTTGGAAGTGGTCCCAACAAGCCCAGAATCCAAACATGTCAGGGCATGTTTGTGTATCATTGCCCCACCCTACCATCATGTTAGTCATTAAGGTCATGCGGGTCAGGTGTAAATGGCAGTTAAATTACCCGGGAAAAAATCTCAGGTGTGTGTTATAGGTTGCTGATAGCTGGTGAGGTAGGCCCCCACCTTTGTTCACTGTTAGCATATCTCATACGTTGAAGCTTTTGTTATATGTAACCATGCAACATTTTACCTTCATATTGTGAACATTTTTCATGACATGCATAAGTGTGGGTACAAATTTTAGCGTTTTTTCATTTGACTTATTTTTCCAGTAACTCTGGTCCTTTATAATTTCCCAAGTACGGGACGTAGGAATTTTTCAGTTAAAACCCAAGGAAATCTAAAGTTCCAGAACATTTTATTATGTGCAACATTTTATTTATTTATTTTTTGCCTTTATTATTCGTCAGCATGTCAGTACAGCAGATCAAAAAAAGGAAGAAGAGAACACGGAGGGAAATGAGATGCAGGAAGTGGCCTCAGGCAGAATCGAAACCAGGCCCTTTTAGACATATGGGTCGCTTACTTAACCTGGTGACCATAATGGCAGCCCTAGGTACAGCTTTGAGCATCAGTGGAGTCAATGTAATGGGATACATCATAGCTTGAAACCAATTTAATGTCTATAATAAGCACTGAGCCCTGGATATTTGATCTGCTTTTCTGATTTGTGGAAGAAAAATTGAAAAACTGCTTTCGGGTTATCCTATGTGGGATAAATGGCTGGTCAAAACATGTTATAGCATCTTAAATATGACATTAGTGTGGAACTAGTCTTCCAACAAACTGATGCACTGTAGAAAGACGAGCGGGGCGTGATTATATATAGAATGAGCTTTATCTAACATCTTCTGTTGTTCTATTTTTTCATTTTTATTTGGTTATCTCAGATAGAGGTTAGACTGTAAAAACAGAAATAACAATAGCAATGAAAAATGCAGCTGAATTTTAATGTGAAAAGACAAGCTCTATAGCTTTAGCTTGCATTTCCTTTGTCTGTCCCACAACTTAACAGCCCCTACATAAATTCATATAAATATATGAAGTTGTCCAGGATGTACCTTGCCCTACCCAGTATTATCTGGAACAGGCTCACAGGACCTGTTCTGTTCCAGGACACTAGTTGTATAACTGGTTAAGAAATTGGATTTATGCTATTACAAATAAACAATAAAAAAAAAATACATTTTTTTATAGTAATTGTAATTAAAATACTTTATTGTTTGCAAAAAATTACAATGGCCCATATCAGATGCTGACAGGTGAAGTAAACTCCTCATCCTGTGGTATACTCCCGTCAGCAAACTAGCGAGTGGACCAGATCATGTCTTTTCACTGTGGATCAGAAGGCTTCATTTGCAGTTGAGAAGCTTGTTGGTCATCTCATTAACTGACACAATCCCTACTTTTACTGCATCCAAGAGGATTTTCACCCCTTTGATTAGAACCCCCTCCCACCCCACCCGAAAAACACTGTCAGCCTTAAGAGACACTTGCAGCACAGCTCAGAGGGGGGGCAAGCAAACCAAGCAAACAAACCCACTGGGACTTAGATGTTGTGTGTTTGTCTTTTGTCTTGAAAACACAAATCAGCCCTTTTTGTTGAGCTTTTTTCTCCTTTTTTATCAGATGTCTGTAATGAGCTGCCTTCTGAATAGTTCAATAATAGGTCTTGTGATCAGAGGGGGCTCTTATCGTCAACAGAAAACTTCAAACTGAACAACAACAAACATTTTAAAAGCCATCTGAATCCGAGGAGCCGGCCTCTTTTATCTGCCTCCCTCCCATCCGCTCTTAACGTGGAGATTGCGGAAAGCTTGTTGTTATCGAACCATTACGGTTAAGATTATTGCCAGTTATTTCATCTTTTCTTCTACCAGATCACCGCTCACTCCTTGCTTCCCTTGATGGAAAAAGAAATGCGCCTACTAAACTCTTTCATCTGCCCACAGCGTCACATCTGGGCTGGGCTCTGACATCAGTGAGGAGGCCCGTGTCAGATGTGGGTCCCAATTAGCCAACGTTGCCTCACCACCCTACACCTCAGACAGAAAATCCAACAGACAGGCCTACATGAAAAGGGCATTAGGTGCTGGGTAGCTGGACTGCAGTGTAAATACACAACTAATTGGCTGATCTTTATGTAGTTGGAAGCCATGTTATGTGGTATGACACCCACGTCTTCCACTCTACAGTCACAGAGAGGCGACAACTACACACTATAAACACCACTCCAGCTGGATTTGTGGTCGCTGCGATCAAAGCAACAAATTGGGATGATAAGCCCTAGGCTGCATGTGTGCAAGCTTGTGTCAGAGAGAAGGTAATGTATGGGTTCACGAGTTGTAATTCTTTATGACTGTAGCTGCTGTACAGGTTGATGAGCGAACATTACGCTAACATGCTAACCTCTCTGCGTGTGTTTGTAAAAGGCTTGTAAAAGTTTGTGCTTTGAAAGTTACGCATGCATACTGACTTTGATAATTAAATTCACATCTACCAGACCCCAGCAGATACTAACAGACTTACAAGTGCAGAATGTGTACTAGAGTCACTGGTGAAGCATCCATGATGCTTTTTTCATGTTGAAAATATAAGCTCATTTCCTACACTGGAAAAAAAGAAAATAGTAACAATACACTACAATGTCCCATTTTAAAAGCATCAAACAATCAGATGCTTTTCCAGATTTTTTAACCAAACATTGAGTTTTACTATTCACAGTTTCTGGAAAGTCCCATAAATGCCATTAAAAAAGTATTACATGTAATGTATAAGCATGTCTGTTAAGCAGAAAGACTTAAGTGTCCACACTCAACCAGTGCTAGGAAGAAGACTGAAGAAAGGTATAGGCTTATGTGTCCATGTTTCCAACAATAGGGAATGCATGTCAATAAATTTTGCTAACAAAGTGTTTCAAAGCAAACTGAGACTGTAGCAATTAGAAATTAGCTTTGTAAAGATTTCAGTGTTGCAGAGCTTGAAAATGGTGAATCCATGAATTTTAGACTGTGGAAAGGACGTCTGATGATGTGATGTGAATTGATTGAAAGCAATACTGCTTAACTGTTGAGCTAAGGAGAGGCAACATTTTCTGAATCAGTGATAACCAGACTAATTTATGCTCCTCACTGAGTAATCTAAGGACTTGCCTCTTCTGAGACCAAATTGTGTTCAGTCCCAGGTTTTTAAGCCCTAGTGGGAGTTTTCCCTTTAGAGGGTCATTGACCTACAATCGATCATGTGCCTCATCACATGAGCTAAGGTGTGAAAAAGGCTGTGGAGGTTTTAGGTGAAACCATTGTGAGACCTTGCCTCACCCTGTCATGGTGCTTATTTAGATCAACTGAAACAAGTTGTGAGTGGGCCTCAAGGTGCCTCAAAACACTGACTGTAAGTGGCAGACAGCTGGTGTTGTAAGCCACCCCCTCTGTTCAAAGATGACCTTTCACAGTGGACATACATGACTTCTTTCACTCCTGTTTCAAACTTCTCTGTCAAAAATGTGAACGTTGGCCTCCTGGAAAGAGTGACCTTTCACCTTTAGATACACATGTACACCTGAGTCTTGACCTCTTGATGTGGCTCTTTTATTCTGTTTGGTCTTAGAAGTGAAGAAGCTTCTCAGATGAGAAGTGAAACATCTTCAAGAAACTTAAACAAGTCCAGTCTCTGTAGATGACCATGACCTGGATGGCTGAGAACCTACACAGACATTTCACTAAGACGAATAGAAACAGTCATTTTTGATTGTTGTTGGTTGTTCTTTCTAAAACGTATGTAAGGTACAAGGCATTCAAAACATAATTTGGCTGATTTCTTAAACTAATTACTTTTCATGTTTTGCTTTACAATAGTACAAAAGGAAATGTGAGAGCTTTCAGAAATGTGATCAGCGCTTCCTCATCCTTATACACACACTTTATGCACTTTTTGGCATTTTCCTCTTTTTTTTTCCTTCTTCCTGTTCCCCCCTGTATTGTTCTTTGTGTTTTCTCCACCTCTTTCTTTCCTAATATTTATATATATATTTATATTATATTTCCTTTTCTGATTTTATCGCCTATCTTTTTTTGTTCCCGTTCTCTGTGTTTATTACACAGTACATGGCAGTCTTTATGTTTTATTCCTTTTCTTCCCCCCTTCTCCTAGCCGAGAGGCTTCTCGTTCTCTGTCCTCTCCATTTATTATCGCCAGCTGAGAAAAACAGAGGAGTCTCTTGGTGCCGAGCCAGGGCAAACACTGATATCCAACCAGACGCCCCTCCCTCCTCCTTCCACTGGCAGCTGTCCATATAACTAAACGCACAATGTAACAGAAAAGACAAGCACACACACTCCCTGGAGTGTCCACTGTAGCTGTTTGACATGCTCTACTATAATTGCAGTGGTCTGTATGGTATACTATAGCCTGCAGCTGTGGACCTCTCCAAAGCTTACAGTGCAGTCAACCAGAAACAGAAACAAACTCTGAACAGGCGGAAAATAAACAGACACTTTAGTCTTTAGCTTGGCTTCTCCAGTCATTTTTCATAGGATTGCCAGATTTTTCATAGCACATAAAGGGAAGGGTTTTTTTCAGTAAATAGTTTTTGTGCCTTGTTTATTCGAGCAGCGCGCAAACATAGCAGCTGCTCGTTGCGACAGTATCATTGCCACCATGGGCTTTCATTATAGCCTCACAGTCACACTCTTATTGGTCCTGTCATGGCTGTTTTCTTATTTTTGGATGCCTGTGTTATTTGTTATTTATTTATTTGCAATTTTCTTTGTTCCTTTTACTGTTTTGTGTTTCCAGAAGTGCTTTCTGGTGGACCTAAAATGCTAAAATACAGAAATAATTAAGAAAAAAACTGAATAAATTCATATGCCGTTAATGTTCCTGTATATATTTACATCTTAAGTAATTCCTCTATTATATATTCAATAACATTTCCCATTAAAAATGTAATAGATTATTTTCTTTTTATAATTCTTTGTGTGTTTCCTCTTCCTTGTGCAAATGAGGGTAGAAGCATTGTCACTGGGTTCCCTCTTCTGACTCATAGTCACACTCCGTTTTCTCATCATTGCTCCTCTCTTATTATTAATAATCATTATTATTATTATTGATCTGGTTACTGTGTTTTTTTTAGCTGAGAAGGCTAAAACACCAAAAATACAAACTGAATAAAATGAAAATAAATAAATAGCTACATTATTAAACAGTAAAACAGCTGCACCTGTACTATGCTATGCAATCTTGAACTGCCCCTCATTCTTCATTTCTTTATATTTTACTGACAAAGAGATACACGCTCTTGTGTTTTTTAAAAGGGTAAGGGCAAATTTTAAATGTTATCTTTAAGTACTTTATTATTAGCAGTCTGTCGCTCAAACATGGGAAAAAAATAGATGAAAGAAAATCAGTGGCAACAGGCCCAGTGGAGTAATGAATTCAAATGGAAAATTTTAACTTCAAATTGTTTTCAGGATGTAAGGAGAGAGGTGAGTGTCTGCAGGTAAAACACGGTGGAGGCTCTACCACGGATTCGGCATTATTTCAGCCAGTGGTGCTGGGAATCTTGTTAAAGTTGAAAAAATTATGAATGCAGAAGAGTAAAGTCAGATTTTGATTTATCGTACAATATGATGTGGAAAGCATCTGATTGGCAATGACTTTGTTTTTTAGCATGGCAATGATCCCAAACACACTGCCAATGCAGTATAAACTCAAGTCAATAGTGTAAAAACCACACAGTGGAAACACTATCAGTCATGGATGGGCCTCCACAAACTATTACCATTACTGTTACTGATACTTGGTACCTTAGCACTAAGCTCTGAAACGAAGGGAAATAACAAGCTTTTGTCTTTGCAGAGCAGACACCCCCCTTCCTCTTTCACATAAGAGACATGGGTCAATATGAGTGTCATCTTTTTATCTAAGCATCAGCAAAAAAAGGGAACAAGCATATTTTCAAGCATGCCAAGTTCCTGTTTAGCAACTCTGACTTCTCCACATTTTATCTTTATACGCTGAAAAATAAGTTGATGGTGTAACATTTTGCACACACTGAAATTGAAGGCAAAATGTTATGATTTTATCTTTGTATCATAAACATTTCCTCTTTTTCAAGCCTTGGTTCTGTGGCTTTTTGCATGCTATTCACCATCTTTGTATGCTGAAAACAATGGCAACAACAATAACAACACAAAAAATATCGTCACATGAAAAAACTGTTTTTCATAGATAAAATATGTTGCAAAAGGCTTTGTTGCAAAAAAAGGAACAAAACTTGTTTAGCACTTTATTCCAACAGGCTAGCTTACTGAAATAGTAATGCCAAAATGATCTTTGCTTAAAACCCAGAAAATACACTGAGGATGTTTTGTAAACCTGCTTTAGGTCCTTTTCGGTTTTGCTAAAATGTAAGACAATGGATTTGTCTTCTTTACTAAAATATCATTTTACACTAAGTGTTAGAAATACAGTAGTTACTGTAATCCCTGCTTAACTGGAGCTTCGATTACACCTGTTTGCTTCACAAACATGAATTGCCTCTCTGCTTCCAGCATGCTATGTCTATCTTTCGGATAGACACAATGCTAGTATCTGCCTTTTCATATAGGCAAAAGAGCAGACATGCTGAGAGCGTCTTCTGTTGAAGGCATCTTAGTATTTTAACCCATTCTTTAATTGAGCCCACCGTTTCAGTCACATCCTGTGCACATATGCCTCTGAAGTAAGCCTTCAGTTGTTTCCACACACGCACGCACGCACACACACACACACGCGCACACACACACACACACACACACACACAATGACGGCTCGTTAATGACAGGTAATAAAGGTTGCGTAAACACATCTGTTGGTGCTGAGTTACCAGAGAGTAAAAGGCCTTCTCTTCTGGCCATAAAACGGTGGGCTGTGAGACACAGTGCAGAGTGCCCATTATCATTGCTCTGAGCACAAGCACTCAATGACAATTCAGTTGTTGGTCAGCACTGCTTGATTTGTTTGCCTTTTTGTCTCTGTTGTGGCAGGTTGGTTCGAGGGATATGCTTGAGTTTGGAGGCCCACCCTCTGTTGGCCTTTGCCATTGTTTTCTATAACTTCACGCTTTGCCGTAAAATCTTACTATGATTGTAGCACATGTGTGTATATGTGCCTGTGTGTACCCCATCTCCTCCTGAACATGTCTGAATGAAACTCTGCACGAACATATTCACACATACAGTGACTATCAAAGCCTATGTTTAAAGAAGAACAGATTTAATATAAATCCAAATTCTTTTTATTTTTTGTATATATTCTTTTCATTTCATCATCCCCCTGCGAATGTTATGATTTCCATTAGTTTAACATGTCACGTTCAGCGTATGTCGCCTGCACATAATTTAACAGTTACCACAAGTGGAAATTTGTCCACCGGGAAATACGCAATGAGAATTTTAAAAAGGAGGTTTAATATAATGCATGTTTTGAAGTAAAGATCATGCTTGCTTGAGAGAATTTACATAAAGATAGTGAATTTTGAAGGGATAATTAAAACACCACCCCATCCCACCTGCACTCATTTCAACATATTAAGCATTAAGCATTTGTGATGCACGAGTGAAGATATTTTGCACATGTCTGTGTAGGTTTTCAGTCATCTAGGTCATGTAGGTCACATAAATAAAACATATTCACTAAGGTATAAAATTTTGATTGGTGCAAAAATAAGAAAATGAAAAAAAGGTTAAAACAGTAAATAGCAATAACTCAACATTTACCAGGTAAGAGTGTAATAAACAATAGTAAT
Organism: Neolamprologus brichardi; assembly: GCF_056152115.1. Classification (NCBI taxonomy): domain Eukaryota; kingdom Metazoa; phylum Chordata; class Actinopteri; order Cichliformes; family Cichlidae; genus Neolamprologus; species Neolamprologus brichardi. The sequence continues at coordinate 19,919,576 of NC_142110.1, forward strand.
AAATAGACAAGTATAAATGCTGTTCAGTAGTACATAATGAGCTAGTGTGGAGGAGAAGCTCTGTAATGAATGACCAACTCATTTGAGCTTTGTATGGGTATGCCAATTGGGAATAGGTGCCACCTGGCAGATAACCAGATCTGCCTTCAAACTGAACAGATGGCACTGCGTATATCATTAGTACTGCAGATGAGGTCACCAAATGAGATGAAACCGGCAGTAGCGATTAAGAAGAATCAATAACAGTGATTAAATGAGATTTTGCACAAAGGAAAGAACGCTAGAACAGAAGGGTCAAACATGATCCCGAAGCTGTTTATTAAAACACTGGCAGGGACTCAAAGAGTGAATGCCAAAAACTTGCAGATTAAACAGAATTAATTTGACTCAACTCATTGGTGTTGCAAATGAATACATCGATTTTATCCTCTGTACTTTAATAAGTGCTGGCGTATTCCCTTTGAAATTCAAATTGAACTCTGATGGCTACAAAGAGTCCCTTTGATGCAAAATCTGGAAATGTAGTTACATAAACAGACCTGGGTATTCTGTCAAAAGGCTTTGCTATAGCGACTAATGCTTAAAGTCCCTTGAGGCATACCCTAAAAATTTGACTTCCATCTGTTTGCTGTGCACACCTGCTATTTTCAGCAACACCATATTCAACATTCACAGCGTTCCTCCTGTTCCCACCTGCACAAAACAACCCAAGACACTGGAGCACACTGAGGTTTGCGTTTCCTGAATAAATCTTACAACAAAAGTATTTCTTTGAGGTGAAAATGATCATATATATACCTGAAATGTGGTGTTGCAAATGCAGTTTAAAGAACTATAGTTGAACCGTGGACATTAAGTTGATTCAAGTGATTTCATCAGTGGGATTGACGAACTAATGCTTTGGCAAAACAGGTCCTGCAGAAAAATGAAGCTTGTTCAGCCTTATTGAAACACTGTCTGCAGCTTTGGGACAATACACATCTATATACACTTTCTGTCCACGCTTGTTCTCAACTGCTTCTCCAGTTCATGGAGATAGAGTGCTAAAGCCCATACCAAAGGCTGAAAAGCAGTGTACACCCTTGACATCCATTATAGGGTTAACACAGAGGGACACACAACCATTCGCTGCTGCAGCCAGTTCAGAAACGCCAATTAACCATACGTGCATGACTTTGGACTGCGGAAAGAAGCCAGAGTACCCAAACAGAAAGGCTCCAGCTGGCCAACAGATTCAAACCAGGAAACTCCTTGCTGTGTGGCCACAGCACTCACCACTGGATGGCATCTTTTTGAATGAAGTGACTAAAGTACTTTAGCATCGTTTTGCAGCATTGTGATGAATGATAAAACAGTTTTGCAGTTTTCAGAGTTGTATAATTATTAATTAACAAACAGTCACATGAGTAAGGCTTCATACAGATTAAAATTTTTATTGTAACTGGATTTCTAAGACCGTGTTGTTTTTCTAGTCCCCTTCCAGCTCAGCACTCTGCTTTCTTTAACACTGGAACACTAAAGCGATTAACATTAATGCAATTAATGCAATCACTTTAGCTAAAGAACCTGGCCACATAAAGACAAACCAGACTTTTATCATATAATGTGTCTGTCTTTTGTTCCATTCTTTGTCAAGATGATCCCACACTGCTTTAATAATGTTGAGGGCCAGGCTCAGGGGAAGTCAATCCATGACTGATAGTGTTGTATTGGATGTTTTTTCTATCCAGTTATGATTTTACTGAAATACCAGTGTGGATGGAATCGTCGTCGTACTGGAAAATGAAGCTGTTGCCAATCAGATGCTTTCCAGATGATATTGCATGGTCAAAAGCTGACTGTACTTTTCTGCATTCATAATTCCATCAATTTGACAATATCCACAAAATTTCTGGCAGCCACAAACCACGACAGAGCCTCCACCATGTTTTACTGATGGCTTTCTTGCCAGAAGAGAAGGACCTACTTATTGTATCTCTCTGTTGACCTTCTCCATACATACTGGCAATTTGAAACAAACATGTCATATCTGGATTCATCACTGCAAAAGACCTGCTGATGATGATTTTTAGTCCATTTCTTATGTAATTTGATGTACCTTGGTCTTTTCTCCTTATTTTCATTCCTAAAGACTGGCTCGTTGACAGTCAACCTTCCACTGAGACACCTTGCGATGAGACTTCAGCAAAACCATAGACGGCTACACTGTAGTGTCAGGTCCGTTGGTAGATTCCTCCTTATTTCTTCAGGGCACAAATGTTCATCTGCGGTACATAGATTTTGAGATTGCCACTTGTTCTTTTGTCCTGCTCTTGTTCTAAGGACACACTACACATGATGCCAAGATATGCCAGGTTTTCATCTAATAAATCTCTGGGAATCACCTTGTTGGTGTAAAAATATAATTTCATGCCTTTCAAACTGCAGTATCTTTGACATCTGTCAGAGGTTCAACTACAGCAATCAGTTTTTTGTGACATACTTCTATTACCAAAAATACAGTTTAAAATGGGTTAAGTTGTCTGTTATGTGCCAAACTAGTTCATCCCTTGCGTAAGGTGGCTTTTTTATGGTTAAATCATTCAGGGTTCAGTACTAAGTGGTAGTGATTTAAACAATTATTAATTTACATATTGTTGTTTGGCAGCATACATAAATGTTTAGGGAAGCAAGTTACCAGTAAAGTGAGGGGATCTTCTAATGTGGTGACAAAGACATCGGGACACTTTAAGGCTGCAATGAAGAAGGCGAATAATGCAGACTTAAAGTTGTTAAAGATGTAAACAGTTGCGGCCTGCATTACTGACGTCTATTATTATTGATCATTCCGAAATATTTTCATTTAAATTTTAACAATAGAAAATAGAATAAAACAAGAACTTTCCACTTGCAGCTGATGTTTATTTGCTTACAATATGACACATGTCTAATCTGAAGAGCACCTTTCTATGTGGTAAGCTTTTGCTGCAGTACACCTCACATAATCGTATGTGTTTGCCTCTTAGTGTGAGCCTGTTCTGCTGCATCCCTCAGAATTATCATCTGGCAGTACTTTAAAGTGCCTTTGGAGGAATTACAATATATCTTGTCACTTTTTTTAAATGAATGTTTTGGTAAGTTTGACAGCTCTTTGTATAAACACAGATAGACAGAGAGGGAGGGGTGTAAGATTTCAGTAAATGTACAAGACAGTACAGAGGAAAAAGGAGACCTTCACTCACTCCACAGGGACTACGAATTAAAAATTATATCTAAAAAAGGCGTCAAGGCCGCTGCTGCACAATATGGTTTTAATAACGTTCTCACATTTCATGAACTTTGAGAGCAATACAGAGGAAGGATAGCGGGAGAAACATGGAGACAAAAAGCAGAATGAGAAAGAGCAAAAGGTAAAGAACTATTAAGTGGGCTTTTTCTCCTTTATTTATTCATGTGTGCAGGATTTAGTCCGGGGAAAGTACGGGGGTTTTACCTAATCATGTTCAAACTGCATTTTCTTTTCATCAGTCAGTGCTTGTCCTTCCTCAGACTGAAATGATTGAACGATCTGGGATGAACCAAAAAGTGAAAGTGAGCACACCAATGTGTCCAGGCTTGTTTTCACGCAGCCTCTCTTACTTGTTTATATCAAATTATTGAAGCAGCAGTTAGGGGCTGGGTAAGGTTTGTACAGATTGGCAAGGACTCTGAGTCAAACTTGTGATTTGGGATTCAGGGCTATGAAAATATTGACTTGGCACCGAGACTGATAGACAAGGCCAGACTTGTCCTTGCGCCTTACCTGCCTGGTGACTTGATTGATAACACATTTCAGTAGCTGAATTTTATTTTAAATTTGATTCAAAATATTTTGCTTTTAATAAATAAATAACAGGAAAATAATGAGAAGAGCTCCTGTATATCTGTTTGTCTCACCTTTATCAAGGTATATAAAACTCACAAAAGGTGATTTAGCAAAGATTGATGTTTTAGGAGTTTTTTTTCTACTACAAGATCCTAGCTGCTGTGAACATTTGAGAAATCCCTCAAATTGCAATCAGGGTATAAACATTTGCTGTTTCTTCTATCCATTCATTCATTTTCTAATTCAGGGTTGGAGGGAGGCTGGACTCTATCCCAGCTGCTGAAGGGTGAGAGACAGGGTACACTCTGGACAGTTCACCAGTCTTTTGCACAGCTAACGCAGAGAGAGAGAGAGAGAGAGAAGCGATTTAATCTTGAGTTTTTAGTCAATAAATTCCATTGCCTTTTTGTCCAGTAAGCATTGCAAGATAACATACTGAATGTCCTTCCCAGCCTAACAAACTCCTATGAACAGTGAAGGTAATCCATCACTTTCTCTGCTCCTAGTCTTTTAATGGGCAAATTCTCTATTGCTAGCAGCCCAGTAGGATTCTGTGATTTCAGGTATTTCACCTGACTTCAGCTGCAGCTTTTGCTGTGTCTTTCACATTTGCCTTGATCAAGACTCGGGCAATGAACAGCTTCCCGCTGAGACATGCAACGCCCCTCTTATTGTTTCTAGCTTTGGCTGCTTCTCAAGACTTCACCACAGGCTATTGTTTTTGAGATTGCTGAAGAGAGAGAGAAGCATGTTTGCACAAAAAAGGACAGAGTCACTCAGATTGAGACACACTCGACTCCCCCCCCCACCCCCCAAGAAAAAAAAAAATCTCAAACCGGTCTATTACTTATGCCACTGTCACATGGGTGCAATCGGACACACATGGGTGCAAAGAACAGGTTGCTGCATCTGACATTTGCATTCACACAAGCCCCTTATTTGGTTAATGAAGGTGTTGGCCTCCATCGTTTTCTTGTCTTGACTTATTATTGACTCTCCACACTCCATCAGTTGAATTTGTGCCTGAATGCTCCTTTCTTATTACATGGAAGTCTTCTGGCTGCAGGTAGGTGATATACAAGAAAGCTTTCTGTAGGTAACTGATTTTTCCTTAAAAACCTGTTGAGCTGGTGACAGGTGTGGTATCATGTAGTAACACGCTGAATCAGAGTTGAACATGGTTAAACAAAAATCGACCTTTACATTTCAAACCAGTTCACACAAAGTAGTTATTTTCATTAATCTATATTTGAGCTGAGATGTATTTGAGGTTGCTGTTTTTAGATGTTTGACATTTTTTTTCTTTGTTTCTCTCTATTTTTCCTAGATTCTGATCTAGGACTGATGATTGCTAGCAACCTGGACAATGAACGACAAACCAGCCGCTTTGATCCTCATGTATTATTTTAACCAGTTAGGTGTCACCACAACAGAATATTGTAGTAAGAAGCCATGGCCAATTCATGTATTTCCATGAAGCCAGCCTGCATGATATCACTTTGTGAAAGTAATGGTTAAGCGAACCAACTTCTCACGGCAGATGGCTGCCCCTCCCTAAGCCTGGTCCTGTTGGAGGGTTACTTCCTGTTAAAAGGGAATTTTATTTACCACTGCTAGTTGATCATAAGCGGCTGTCTGTTTATTGGGGACTTCTCTCATATTCACCTAACAATTTAAAGCACCTTAAGATGACTACTGTGTTGATTTAGTGCTATGTAAATAAAACTGTATTGAATTGAAGTATATTTGTTGCTAACTCTTCTTTAAAACCTTTTGTTTTCTTTCCTTTTCTATTCTAAACTTAGTTAAAGTCAGTGGTCTCACTAGTGTGTGCGCTTGTTTATTGTTCAGTGGTTGAATTTGCTTTCCCACACCCAAATCCCCTTTTGTTCTATAAAATTCTGACTTTGCATCAGATCTTCGAGATACTGTTGTAGGAGCCTTGCTACATTGCAATGACAATGCTCAACACAGTTCACAATATTAGTGTTTCAGCTTTGACCTAACCTCAAATGTAGAAATGATTCACCAGAGCTCAAAGTAAACTGACAGCATCAGAGAATTTTAGTTCTGCGGCAGCAGCAGAGGAAGTTTGTTAGGATGCTATGTGGTAGATATGCGGAAACCATTCTCACATAAAGCTCTTGTGGAAACTATAATGCACCTCTGGGTCTGAGAATGATAGTCCATAGTATCAAAAAATAGCAGAAAGAGTGTTTTGACTTCTCCACATTTCTTCATATCAGGAATAGTCCTCATCATGCAGCCACCTCATGACAAGAAAATTGGTTGCAGTTTTTCTGTGTGTTGATCATGTGCTACAGTTGTACTGTAATAATAGCATGATGGTACATACAGCTGGTTTATACTCTACAGAACATGTACAGTTTTACACTAATAGTTGGCTCTTTTGGCTCAGAGCTTGGCTCTGTTTCCAGGTTCTGTGGAATTGGCCAAAACAATGGAAAAATCATTTTGGAGGAGGAAGAGTCAAATTTCCAAGCAAGCTTCTTCTTAAACAACCACAAATATTTAAGCGGATGATTTTCTACATCAAGCTGTAGTGCATGCACACTGGGTGTGCACTCAGCCAGAAGGAATTTTTGCGCAGACAGATATTCAATATAATTTTCTGCATAAGCAAAATAAATGAGAATTTTGAAAAATACCAGGATTTCTGCCTTTTTCTTATTAAAAAGTCGATAACTAGACTTATAAACAAAAAGAGTACTGTCAACTTGTTCCACAGAATAGTTTAGACATCATCAGACAATGCACAGTGAACCCAATTCATGCCTGAGTGCAAATGTCCAAATACACAGTCGTGTGGAGCGTGTAGGTCATTTAGCTTTTTTGTGCTTAATTTCCTCATACTTTGCTGGAAAGATTTCCTTGAAGCAAAAGTGCAATTTAGTACAAATATGTTAAAGGAAATTTCCATTTTTTCATTTTGAAAATGCTGAAACAACCTGAAATGACCAAGAATGGATCTGTTGTCAAACTGAGTGTCACTGTAATCCAATATTATACGTACAGTGTTCTCAAATACACTTTTCAAGCCACAAATCCTGCCTTAGGTATCTTTAAACAACTTGTGAATACTTCTAAGTACCATCTGCAGCCTATGTGGAAAGATATATCAGAACTGATATATCAGATAAAAGATAAGATATCACAAACAGGCATCAACAGGTATTTAATCAGTAAACTTGCCTTATCTGTCAGTTTCAGACATGTCTCCTGACTTAGCTGGGCTCTAACCACTTGGCTGCTGCCCACTTTAGATTATCACCCTCATAAAATGCAGCTATGGCTAATTAGTTGGGGAGGGAATCTGTGACTTGTGGAGCTTTTGGCAAAAATATATACTTGAGAAGCCACGTAGATAAAATTTATTCAGAAAATGTGCAAGCAACAAGACACAAACTCACGAACGCACATACACACTCAAACACTCACATATTTACGCATACTGGGGGCCGACACATGGCAAGGACCACCCAAGAAGGAGCAGCAGCTTTGAAAATAATGAAAATTCCGCTGCAGCCTGGTGCTGCACAGCAGGATGAGGCAGTGCTGTTCCTGCCAAAGAGACCATGGAAGGAGGCTTACATCACACCTTGATGCAGAGTAAAGGCAGAGCGCTGTAGTGATAAGGTGCTTCACTACATCCATCAGCAGAGAACCCCCCCCCCCCGCAAAAAAAAAAAAAGGTCTCTGTGAGACTTCTGTTTCTCTGAAGGTGTCAGGGTAGAAATAACAACAGATATCAATGAGAGAAACTGGAGTGACCTGAGGCTAAATTACTGTGTATGTCAGACATAATTACAAAGGTAATTAATTTGACCTCTTCCTTCTGTTGGTATTTGGTCATTTTAATGGTACAGTCAGTCATTTTTTAAGGTTTGTTTAATAGAAAAAAATAATATTGTACTCATCTACTTATACTCATTAGTATATGATTACATCTTCCCACAAACCAATTCATTCACACAAACTACACAGGAGCGGGTGCTGGTTTGCGGAAGCCACCATGTTGTCCTGCCATCTTGAATACAGTGATATAATATCATATTTTATGTATGCGGCTAGAGGCATTATCTAAGCTAAAGCTGAGCTCGAGTAGCTTAGAAATCACTTTCTGACTACAGTCTCACATCATGTGAGAGTTTATTTGTAAAGAGTTTTAGAAGTGTACAAGTCCAACAGGCAGCTTAATCCACTTCAAAGAAAGTTTCACTAAAACTGGCTAACAGCAGCTAACAGAGGGCCTGTCTCAATATGCGTACTTTCGCGTACTTGCGTTCTCGTGTACTCGTGATACGTCATCAGTCGGAGATTAAGTACTGTTCCAATTCAAAATACGCATCAAGCCGAGAACGCAAAAGATTTCCGGATGTGTTCTCGCTCCGCCTGTTTTATCAAGCATGCATTGGTGGTGACTTGTGTGTACTTGGTGCAACTAAATATCCCAGAATGCATTTTGTCCAAAACCCAAACGTTGCAATGGCAGAGGAGCACGGCTAAAAATGTTTAAATATTACTCTTTCTGGGTAGCAAAATAAACTTTTAAGTTATTTTCAAGCGAGAATGTAGCTGTGTAAGCTTCAAATATCTGTTTGATTTATCAAGATGTCATATATTTCCAAATGTGCTCCGACATTTTCGGAGACGTCTGAGGATCACTAGAGCAGAGGAAAACAGAGAACTCCTGGCACATCGTTTTCATCCCCTGCTTAACCACCGTCACGCTTTAATTAATACGCTTTCAGTTGCTATTTTGTAGCAGCACTGCCTGAATTTCTGGTGGGTTGGGGAGGTTATTATTGTTGATGAACATTTATATATAATCACTGCAGGAAATTATAAATTGTTAGACATATAATGTCTATGCAATTATTACCAAAACAAAGATAAAACCATGCAAAATACATTGAAAATTTCAGTTTCATAACTATTATTTTATTACAGTTTACAAATGATTACAGATTTATGTAAAAAAAAAAAAGTCCACAATACCTTTTTCTCATGTTTTATACTGTATATGGAAAAGCACACCATGCATGACCAATAGCCTCTTGACAGCTTGCTTTGAGAAATGAAATTTCTAAATTCCCTTGGACTAACATATCAATCATCCAGCGAGACAGCAATAAGGCATGACTGAGCCAATCACTCACATATAAACACACCTAGACAAAAACAAACACACACACAGTCACACAGAGGTGATCATGAACCACCTACACACATGCAGCCACCACTCACAAAGCAGGAGATGAAGTGAAAACATGGGAAATAACAAGGTTTTCCTTTTGTAGGAACCACACAGAGCCAAAGGGCTCCATAGCTTCCTGTGACCAAAAAATTTTTCAGCCCAAAGAATGTAAACCCCTTTTCTTTACTACTGAAGTTAAAAGGTGAAACCGGAAGGGGTAGGGGTGTTATTTGGACCACACAACCCTCCAGACTGTAACATCCATCACTAAAGTCAATCCCTGCCCTCTCGCTCTCTCGTCTGTGTGAAACAAGTGAGCGTTCAAAAATGTTTCAGGCCTCGCTGAAAGTCTCTAAGTTATAAAATGATCACCCAAAATCCCACCAGTGTAATAACGAGTTACTATTAAGCATGCCATTGTGGCTCTATAAGCTCTCTCCTGTTCCCTTCAGCCCCCCCCATGGTGGAGAGTCACAAATCTTCCTGAGATCCCAAACAAGTCTTAAATAGCATAATTTTGGTTTTGTAACCGACCCAAATGAAATAAGCACTAGCTAGGTTATAAATCAGTAGGTCATAGGAAACTAAAGAAGGGGGGTCTTGCTGTTTTAAGAAGGGTGAAAATGGCAAGTCAGGCAAAGCTTTAACCCCACTAAGCCCTCATAGATTCCTCTTTGTGTGTAAAGTGATAAGACTTAAAAACCCAGGAAAATTAAAATGAAATCACCTGTTTAATAGATGTCTATCCCCTAAAGATAGCTAAAGATAGCCAAATAATACCACTGACCATAATCAAAGTCAGTGTTTGACAGAGCTGTTTGCTTTTATGTCTTGTTTGAACGGGAAAGGATCAAGACACCATTGTTTGGGCTGGAAAAAACTAGAACAGGAAAATGTGTGAGACAATACAATAAGCTTCACTTCCTACCTCAATAGGACTAATGACAAATAGGCCAAAAGTCAGAGCTATAATGTCCTGAGAGCTTCTAACAAGGAGGAATTCAAGAGAAAATATTCCTGCTGGTGGAGCAGTTTAAAAACTGGTTCACTAAACAAGAAGGAATAACGTAGCTGGATATCATGAAACAATGCTACACTGGACACTAGTTTGTTATCATGTATTATAAAAAGGAGCATGAAAGAAAAAGAACGTCTGAATTTGCATTACTGTCTGAATATTTTGGATTTTTGTATGGGTTGTGCTTGATCCATCACTTTAAAGATGCCTGAATGTGGGAAACTCTTTACTAGCAAGACAGCAGTTATGGTCAAGAAACATCAAGACAATTTTGTACAAAAAAAGGGGAGTGAAGTCATTGTCCACATCTATTATCACTGACAGAAATATGCTCACATACTCTACAAACTCACAGAATTAATCATCCAAGTACATATATATCTAAATCTGTAACTGCATGATGGTAAAACACCACAAAGGCTACCTGCATGCATTCTGTTTTCTTCATCTAAAGGAGCACACACAGCAGCAATGGTACCCAAGGTCAATAAAATCCAGCAACTTTTAACAACAGGCAAAACAAACTGAGGATGTGAAAAACTAAACTAAACTAAACTAAACTAAAGAAACTGAAGGTGCTAGTAATAAAAGTAAAAGACATCATGTACTGACATATGAGAGGTCAGCTGCAAGGGCTCACGGTGGACTGATGAGACAAAAGTTGAAGTTTCTGGAAGGTTTGTGTCCTGTTACATCTGGCATAAAACTCAGCATTTCATAAAAAGTACATCATACCAGCAGGCAGACTTAGTGTGATGGTCTGGGGGCTGCTGCTTCAGGATCTGAACAACTTGCTGTGATTGATGGAACCATGAATTCTGCCAGGGGCATAATTTCCAGGGGGGTTATGACCCCACCAATAATCAGAACCAACCAATATAACCCCCCCCCCCCCCCCCCCAATAAAATTATGAATATATCTTGCATAAATAGGCTGTTGATTTTCTTTACTCATTTCAGGTATTACCAGCAAAATAGTTGTGTGGCGACCCACTAGAGGGCTCCACTCACACCCAAGCTGGGAGGAAGGGTTCTGCTGTGTTTGGGCGCAATATGCTAAGTTCATGTTTGGAGGTGAATAAAGTTGGAGTGTAAAACTAGAGCTCCTGTGTCGTGTGTCACATGCCTCCATATTGGTGACCCTACCTTGAACACGCAGCAAACCATGGAGTTCGCCCTGGATGCGCCAGCTACCGCTGGCCCTCTGCCTCCTGCTGCAGCTACATTTGCCGTGGAGCTCCAGTTGCCGCGTTGCGGTGGCAGCAGTTGCTGATGATATGGAAAGGCTGCTCTTCATTGAAGTTTCATGCTTCGGGCGCTGTTTACTGGTGGACTCTGGCTCCCAGAAGAGCCTCATCCCGCCCACTGCCGCGGACCGTTTAGTGGCAGGCGACGGCCCGCGGCTGATTGCGGCTAACGGTTCTCCTATTGCAACTTATGGAGAAAGGTTAGTGACTGTTAGTTTCCACGGCAGGGAATTCCAGTGGAACTTTGTTGTTGCTACCAGCTCTGTGCCTATCCTAGGCTCCGATTTCCTTCATGTCCATGGGCTGTTAGTCGATGTTGCCCACAGACGTTTGATCGACGCTGTGTCGTTCATTTCACTACCCTGTTTTACCCAGGCCGCCGATCCCCTCATCCAGGTCAATTTAGTGGCCTCCGGAGACATGTTTCAGTGTTTGCTGTTAGAGTTTCCGTCGCTGTCAACTCCTAATTTCTCCAGCGCGGCAGAAAAACATGGAGTTGAGCATTTTATCTCCACGGTTGGACCCCCGGTGTTCACCAGCACTCGTCGCCTCGACCTCGCAAAACTCGTCGCCTCGACCCCTCCATCCACAAAAAGCGCCTGGATGGAGTGCCTGGGCATTGTGCAGCGCTCGAACAGCGCCTGTGCCTCTCCACTTTACATGGTACCCAAGCCAGACGGGCGGTGGAGACCATGCGGGGATCTTCGGCGTTTAAATAATGTTACAGAGAACGACCGTTACCCGATTCCCCACATCCAGGATTTTTCCGCCCATCTCGCCGGGACCTCGATTTTATCCAAAATTGATTTGGTGCAGGGATATCACCAAGTGCCGGCGCGCACTGAGGATGCTCCAAAAACCACCGTCATCACCCCCTTTGGTTTGTTCGACTTTCTGCACAGCCGTTTGGGTTGAAAGATGCCACCCAGACCTTTCAGCGACTTTTGGACTCTGTTTTGCCCGGGCTACCTTTCGTTTTCGTCTACGTGGATGACATATTGGTGGCCAGCTACTCAGCGGGCCAATAGGAATCTCATCTGCGCCAGGTTTTCCAGTGTTTAGTAGAGCATGGCCTGATCAGTGCCAGTGCCAGTTTGGTTTGCCGGTCCTGGAATTCCTGGGGCACCGCATCTCCACTGACGGTGTGGTCCCGTTGCTGGACAGGGTCCAAGCCGTCACAGCTTTTCCGCATCCCATCTTGGTTAAAGCATTGCAGGAGTTCCTGGGGATGGTCAATTTTTATAATCGTTTCCTTGCCCGGGCTGCTCACCGTTTACAACCACTCTATGCTGCTTTAAAAGGTAAAACAGCAAAAGACCCCATTGACTGGTCCCTTGACCGCTTCCGTGCGTTTTCCGCTGCGAAGTCGGCATTGGTTGACACTACTCTGCTGGCCCATCCGTTCCCGTCAGCGGAGTTTGCATTGACCACCGATACGTCGGATGTAGCAGTGGCCGCTGTGTTGGAACAGCGCATCTCCGGCATCTGGCAGCCCCTCGCCTTTTTCAGTCGCACGCTCCGAGACGCTGAGCGCAAGTTCAGTGTTTTTGACAGAGAGTTGTTGGCTCTGCATCTTGCGACGTGACATTTTTGATTTTTTCTCAAGGGCCACAATTTCACCGCATACATTGACCATAAGCCTCTGACTTTTGCCATGTCCAAGGTTTCTGATCCTTGGAGCGCGCGCCAGCAGCGTCAGTTGGCAGCAATATCAGAGTTTACTACAGACATTCAGCATGTAGCTGGTAAGTCCAACCAGGTTGCTGACTGCCTGTCTCGCGCTCTGGTCTCCCCATTGTATGTCGGTGTTGACTACGCCACTATGGCTGCGGAGCAGAGCGCCGACCCGGATGTCCTCGCCCTTTGCTCCTCGCAGACGGGCCTCGTGCTGGAATACACGCCGTGTTTGCTGTGCGACGTGTCTACGGGTCGCCCGCACCCCGTCGTTCCCCTTTCGTGGCGCCGTCGTGTTTTGGACTCCATCCATGCTCTTTCTCACCTGGGTGTCCGGGCTTCGGTCAAGCTGGTCAGCGACAAGTTCATTTGGCCGGGCATGCGGATGTGCGCATGTGTTCCGTGCCAACGCTCAAAGGTCCACAGGCACACTCAGGCGCCCCTCAAACCTTTCCGCGTACCTGGTAGGCGCTTCGACCATGTGCACGTCGATTTGGTCGGACCGCTCCCACAGTCGCAGGGTTTCACACACCTTTTGACTGTGGTGGACCGCACCACCAGGTGGCCGGAGGTGGTTCCCCTGGCTTCCACAATGGCTGAGGTGGTGGCCAGGGCGTTCGTGTTTCGCGATTTGGTCCCCCCGCTGACATTACCTCGGACAGAGGCCCTCAGTTTGTGTCGGAACTTTGGTCCGCCATGGCTGACGGTCCGGGGGTCAAGGTCCACCACACCACGGCATACCACCCGCAGGCTAACGGGATGTGCGAGTGGTTTCACCGGTAGCTCAAGGCCGTGCTCCGTGCTTCCTTAACGAGTGGTAACTTGGTCAACCGTGTTGGCATGTGTGGCGACCCACTACACCCACACCCACACCAAAGTGGGAGGAAGGGTTCTGCTGTGTTTGGGCGCAATATGCTCAGTTCCTGTTTGGAGGTGAATAAAGTTGGAGTGTAAAACTAGAGCTCCTGTGTCGTGTGTCACATGCCTCCATAGTTTTATTTATTCATTAGACAGAGATCTTGAACCCCCCCCCAATGTTTAGCACAAAGTTACGCCGATGAATTCTGCTCCCTACCAGAAAATTCTGAAGGAGAATTCCTGGCCATCAGTTCATGCCCTGAAGTACACTTTACACTTTAGCTTTTGTAGCACAACAATGATTTGAAACACACCAGCAAGTCCAAATCTGAGTGGCTTAAAAAAAAAAGAAAAGGTTTTGGAGTGGCTTAGTTCAAGTTTGGTATTAAATTCAATTGTGATGCTTTGGCGATAACTTAAACAAGCCATTCATGCTTGAAAACCCTGCAATGTGGAGCTGAATAAAAACAAATCAGTGGGCCAAAATTCCTCCACAGCAATGTGAAAGGCCTGCCAGTTATTGTGAATGCTTGATTACAACAACATTTCTTTCAGCCAAAGGTGGCACAATTATTATTATGTTTAGGGGGAAATTACTTTTTCATGCAGGGCCAGGTGGGTGAGAACAGTATTTTCCCTCTTAATAAATGAAACACTGTTTGAAATTTGTATTTTTACTTACTGGGTTATTACTGGGTTATTTCTGAATGATATTAACATATTTTTGGTGATCTGAAAAATGTACGTGTGACAAATATGCAAAAAAAGAAAATGAAAAGGAATCAGGAAGAGGGCAAATAATTTTTTAACAGCCCTGTAAAATATTTCAAAGAACTGCATCAATCAGTGAAAACAAGCATGACTGATTGTTTTCAGGTTTTGGCACCCGTATATTTTAAACAATCCTCTTAGTTCCCTAATTTCTGCCCCTGGCTGAGCCTGTTGGTGTAGATGTGTAGACAGAGCATTATGGATATCCATCTTTATTAATGTTTTCACCATGTAATAAAGTCATTGACCAGAGATAAACAAAACTCAATTAACACTTTTGATGCTGTACCAATAAAGTATACATATGATGACAGAAATATTTAGGCCACATTCATTTTATTAAATATTCTTTCACTGTTTCTTTGTTCCTAATTCACTCCCTTCCTAAGTTGGTTGTAAATATGGAGTATTCATCCACGTCTCTCACTTTCTCTCACATCTCAACTGACATCACGGGGACTGATCCAGCATTACCCTCAGCTAACTATAACCTAACCAGATATTAACTTAAGGACCTTGATCTTAAACTGAAACTGAGTGTCCACAAAAATGAAAGATTTTTAGTTATGGGAACTCTTGAGTCTCTAAAAGAAGCAATGTCCCTGTACTACGAGTAATTGATGACTAATATGGACTCACACAGTCAAACACACACACACACACACACACACACACACACACACACACACACACACACACACACGCACACACACACACACACTCACACACACACACACACACACACACACACACACACACACACACACACACAGAACCTTAAATTTTTGAACTCAAGCTGACAGTTTTACATACACATCTCACATTGATATGTTCTAGGCCTGGATTTACAAACAGCTCAATTTAGCTGTGGTTAGCTTTAACCGTTAGCCACAGCCCCCACCCCAACAGAATTAATAGGTAGGGGTGCACATAGACATCCCCTTGTCGCTGTCTGGCAGACCCCACACGGCACATGCACAAACACATACACGCACACATAACTGCATACAGGGTGTGCTACACTAAGTATAGCTGTGCAGGCTAACCACACATCAAGCTGGAGGTTTGGCTCCGAGACAACTCGGGCTGCCAGGCTAGCTTTCCCCCCAGCTTTCAGAAGTGTCCGTCACACATAAACACACAATCACACTGGGGCCAGAGCTATTTTGAGAAGCCCAGTAAAATAAGTGCACGAACTGCCCATGATGAAGTCTGCACACAGCCAAGTATGCAGCTATCGCACATAGTTTAAATACACAAATCCATAAGAAGACACTGGGCACACACAACGTATGTTTGCACTTGATAAACACCTGGTGGCTGAAAATAACCCGCTCAACAGCCCTTTTACCTGAGCTCAACGGGGCTTTTAGGACCTTAAAATACCCAAGCAGTAACCACAAGAGCGTCTCCGGGGAGTGTCAGGAGCCTACTTTATTTTGATAGGCTGAGAGACCTGGCGTGAGCAAAAGAGCTGCCAATGAGACTGACAACCAGTACTGAAAAATGCACTGTGTTTTACTAACTATGTTAGTTACATGACTTTATAAAGCCCCTTTCATACATGCACTCCTTTCCATGAATCTGATACCATCTGAGCATGCGGGCATTGTGTCCAATGCCACTTTCCTCTAAAATTGCATCTGCACACTTACTAGATCGGGCTTAGTGTCAACATGGCACAACTGTGTGCCACCAATTGGCAGTCAGATGGAAGATTTTGACGGTGCATGTCTCATGTCTAATCAAATCAAATTTCTAACAGTTGTTGCTTGATGGAATCAGCCAGAGGGATGATTGATTCTGTTGTGATTGGCTTTCTGGAAACGCAGCTGTGGCTGGTTGTTTTGCTGGTGTCCGTTAATGCCATCTCTTTAATGTACGTCAGCAAAGTCATGTTAAGACAGGAAAGAAGTCAGGCTCCAAATTGTCATGGTAAACAAGCATTACTGGTATTATTTACTCTTCTGTTAAACTCATTTAACCTTTAAGGTGTTTTCGAGTGGAAAAGCAAATATGTTTACTGATAATATCAAAATCTGTGATGAGAATAATGGCAGCTTTGTGGCTTTTAAATGTAATCTTTTTTTTTTCTTTTTTTCAGGTTAGTAAAAAAACAGAAATGTTGTTTTGTTCACTAATTGACCACGCTCGTAACTGAAATGGTGGCTCAATTATCTGATGTGTGATTTTTTTTTTTTGGCACTGCTTCTATACACAGAGGACTCTTTTTCTTTTCAGCACACGAATTCTATAACACAGCCCATGTCACTTAAAGACCTGCAAGCATCATTAATAATGCCATGACCCCTAGACGATGGTGAAAACAAATGAAACTGTGTTTCAGAGCAGCTGTGGATCAGAGCTATACAACTCCACTGAGGGCTGTAACTCAGCTAAATGAGTGGGCTATCAAATAATTACAATCATTGCCTCCTTTCTACTAGATTTTTAAAAAAAAAAGCAGTCAGGGTCTGAAACCTATACTAAATTTGTGGCCCCTCCAACAAGGACCTCCCTTATCTCCTAACATGCCCCCAGCTTCGGTCCAACCCCGGATCCCCTATAATAACCTCTCAAAGCAGACAGGGGACCCCCTAAATAGCCCTTAGACAACCGCGGGTGGGCAGACATCCACCCACCGAGCTGCTGCTGTTCCATACGCTGTTATTATATATGTACGTACATACAGCCCCACAGCCAAGAGCAAACCCAGTCAAATTATTATGATTCGGTTAATGAGTAACATTCACTAATCCACTGGCTACTGTTGGCTCCTTCATATACTAAACCACTGCTTCAGGCCTCTGCTGTCTCCCACCTGAACTGTCAGCTAACAAATTCTTTTAAAATCTATAAAATCTCTCATCTCCTCTTTGTGACTTGACCCATCACTAAGGCATCGTAGAGGCACTCCTCTCACACAGGGTCACAGGTCACAAAAAATGAACACTAAGTGACAGTAAGTACTTTATCCAGAGTCCCAAACGGATTACATATGCATTGAAATAAGTTATGTTCAAGGGCCAATCAAATAGCATTCGATAGTATTAAGAATGGTTTACTAATGACTGACAGTCCTGTTTGTTTTGTGTCACCAGCTGAGCAGCAATGAATTTGATCTCGACAAAGTTTCTAGCAGGATCATGTTTCTCAAAGATGATCCTAAAGATTTCAATTACATTACAGTTCATATACTTGAATTTGCTCATCTCAATGAACTGATTTGTCATTACATTTGCTATGGCACATTAGATAAATGCCTCCACTCACAAGGTCCTAGAAGTCTTACTATCATGTAGCATATGTCTGTCTGCACCCTATCGCCTCCTTAATGGTGGGGACATGTACACATGTTCACTAATTATTAATTGCTATATGGGATTATAAATCAAAATTCTTTAGATTTGTGTTTAAATTATGTTAATTTCTTCATCCCCCTGCAAATGCAATGTTACTATTTTTATAAAAGTTTTTTTTTTTAATGTATCACACTCATTTTAGTGACTTAATAGTCACTAAAATGAGTGTGTTCGACTCACCACTAAGAATTTGAAAAAAAAAAAAAAGCTAGAGGTGCTATATATGTAGGCCAGGCCAGAAAAATCAGTGCGTTTTTGTCAGTTACATTTATTTAACTTCTCAGCTTCTTCCAGAAATCCTTTTGAAGCACACTGTTGCTTGGTTGAAACGTATTCCATTAAAAACATAGAGAAAATTCGATATAAATAACTGGCAGCAAACTCTGGATAAAACTAACTGAATGTTATCAAAGTCTGAAACCTTAACAAGTCAGATTTATAACCTGTTTAAGAGGCTTGGACTTGTGCAGTTTCAGCTAAAACAAACCAAATAAAACAATACAAACTTAAAAAAGTGGACTTTCTGTTCCAAGTACATAAACTTAGAGTTTGGCACGCAAATAATTTTAACTAAATTATTAAACCAATAGTTGTGTGCAACATTAGCTTCTATTTTATTACAAGTTCAGGCATGAATTTTTCTTAAATTTTTTTGGAGTCATACTGAGTGGAATCCTGCCACACAGCTGTACTCTCAATGCTTTTCCATGAATGCAGCCTGTCTGGACATGTGGTGCAACCTGGAAAGTAAATGTAGCCTTTGACATATTAGGATGGAAGATTGTGTTTCTAATATATGAGATATATTTATCTATTTCAGCTTTTAAGTGAGGCATTCAGCTCCAACTCCCATCCTGGAAACCACAAATGACCCAAATGACAAAGTATGCTTCACAAAGGGAGATTCAAGTAATTAATAATGCAACTTTTTTTTCTAATTTTTAGCTATTTCACTTCTGTATATAGATTCAAATGCCATTATTCCTGTTTAATAAACAGGAATAATGGCAAAAACAAAGCAAACAAACCTTGCTTTGTTGTGTATAAACATAACACCTCAAAAGAAAAAAAAAAGTCTCCTCAATATGTTCTCATTGTGACTCTTCCTTGTCTCATCCGCACACACAGTGCACCCCAGTTTAAAATCATTGCTGGTGAGCCTAAACAGGCATTTTTCTGTCTGTCCAGTCAATTCTGACACTTGATTGTAATTCTTGCATCTGGTTCTCTGCTGCTAACATATGTCAGCTCACACAAAGCCTCTTAAAGTAAACTTGTAGACGAAGTCAGACGACAATCAGCTCAGTGTTTCCATCTTCTGGAGCTTTATAAGTGAATCATGCAGCATCCAGACGCCCAGACATGCCTCTGTGGGTCTACAATCCCACAGGGCAAATGGCTAACACAGACACCTCCCCCCATTTTCTGATTTTGGAAAGGTGAAGGCAGATAGAATTTCTGACCCTATCCAACCGTCTGACATGTGTAATTTATGGCAGGCATGAAGGGCCAGTTTAAAGTCTTAAACTTGTTTAACTTTGTGAGAGGGCAACATAACTACTGTACTTTATTATACATAAGCAAAGGATCCATAATAATTAAAATGATACTAGATAAAGTATTAACCATATTATTTAAACTTTCCTAGAATCAGGTGTATCCCAGACTGTTTTAAATACCATAACACATAACGTGATTTGAGAAATTTGTTGTAAGTCAAAGCAGCAAATTCAGAAATGCTTGGTTCTTTTTACATATAACCACAACTATTACAGCTACATAATACATACGAACTAACCCAGAATAAAAAAGGCAGAAGGACATTTATGCTGCAAGAAACCAAACTTCTGTTTGAGGGCCACAGATATGTTTGCGGTTGTCCTATAATAAAGGGGAACTGGCTTTGACCAAGTGTTCCTTTTTGGCCAGTGACTGTGATGTCTTGGTGGTGTATTGTAGATAGACAGAAGCATTGAAATATAAAAGATGTTGCATGATTTAAATTATCTATTTGAGAACAGGATCACGGAGGAAACCTTAATGGTCCAACAATATTTTGGTCCAACTCTGTGCATGTGTACCACTGAATTCAATTTTTTTTATTATTAAGCAAGCTTTTAATATTTCTGTTCACATGTATTTGCATTTTCTACTATTTGTCAAAGCCTTTTTCTATTTACATTGCTTTTTGCATAGATCACATGATGTCCTTTTTAATCTTGAGAGGAGAAGAGAGTGAAAATGCTGTAGGTGATGTCAGATGTTGGAGACTTAGTGGAAAAAAAACTGAAGAAACTGCTCAGAATTAAACAAACAGCAAAACACAGCCGCATAATCATTTCCAACACCCTGGGGGACAGCAGGGAGAATTTGGATGCTCTCCAGGAGTACATTCACTGGTGCTTCGACGCTATAGTCATGGAGAAAGCTCAGAGTTCCTCTTCCTCAGCGAAGAACGAGAAGCTGTCTTCCAAGAGAAGTCGCCATCTGACTCCCCCAGAACAACATCACTGCCCGGTTAAAGACTGCCGACATCATGGACTCAACTGATAAGTGATTGTCCAGTTTTGATGCAATGATGCAATGTCTTTGGTCGAAATTCTACAACGGGTTAAAACCTTCATCAAGACCCACATGAAGCTTCTGGGGAACACCGTGAAGAATATCACCTTCCACAGCATCCATTGCCTGGGAGCCAGCGGGCCTGAAGCCCAAAGGCTGTGTCCTATTGTGACCAAATTCAAACATTTCAATGAGAAGGAGACAGTGAAGAATTACGACAGGGAGCTGAATGAAAGTGACTTCAGCATAAATGACCAGTTCCCCCAAAGAGATCCTGGAGCGATACAAGGTCCAGTCCGACGTACCTTCATTCAGAAGGGCTTTCCTTGCTGTCATGGCTGGGGGCCGGCTCTACGTGAATGGACAGCTCTACCACAACCCCAGCACCACTCCCTGGTTATATTATTGTCACTCCAGATAAGAATCCACTACATTTTTCTCTCCTCCTCTTCCCTTAATATCTGTCAAGCCTATTCATGTCATCTTGTTAATTCAGTGTGACTCATAACAGATAAATCAGCAGCAGTCTCCGCAGCTTTAAGGTATTGGTTACAATTTTCTTGTTTTCTTCTAAATCTTCTCTTTCATGCCCCATTGCATGTTTTTCTTCCTTCTCCATTCTCTCATTGCACAGATCATCTGCTTTCCTACTTAGTCAGACAGAACTTTCCTCTAAGATTCTGAGCTGTTCGTTACTGTTTCTGCACCCTCGATCTTTACGCAATGATTATTTCATCTGCATGGCATGATCACACACATACGCACTCAGAATCAGCACATCCACTATGGCCTCACAGTGTAAACAGACATATAGACTCACACACACACACACTGATTGATTACATTCTCATGACACCTACAGATAAAGCCCTGGGTGGGAGCACAGTCACCGGCATCCAGTGGGGGGTGGGGTGGGGAATGGGTCTGTTTATTCACCCTCACTTCTGATGCAGTGTCCACTTTTCAATTTTAAATCACATGCGAACATTAAGGGTCCTGGAGAGGGCCCATGCTGATGCCAACTGTTGTCTGGCTGAGGATCCTGTTGGTACCATGTCCACACCTGTTTTAAATGCACTTTACAACACTACGCAACAAAACCACATAAGAGTGGGCAGAGTGGACCTGGGTCTTTTCACCCCCTGATATTAATCTTTAATAGGCCTGTCAAAATTCAGAGCAAACAAAACAACTGCTGTATAATGCCCTCCGCTATCTTAGTTTAATTGGTCACATAACTGCATCATATGACTAACACGCATCATCGTTTTAGATAGTCTGCATTTTCGCTGTCCACGCTGCGAAGCGAAAGCACCGTTTTCAAATGTATGCGTTTTCAAAACGCTGTACTTTCCATGAGGACGGGAGGGAAAAACGGAGAGAAAACGATGTGTTTTCAAATGAAAACGCATTCGTTTGGACATAGCCTTAGAACATCATAGGCTCCCCCAGGTGTGGAACCTATTTCCTCCCACCACACTCCCCTGCCAGTGGCTGGTGCAACTTACCCATCAGTGCATTGGAGGTTCTCGGTGTCCGAGGCTAGGTGCTCGGGTGTGTACTGGTTGGCTCCTGGCAGCCGCTTGGCAGGGCCTGGGCCCCCTGACTCTGTCAGGCCCCTTCTTAAGGGTGCCCTTGGGTCCCAGAGCCAGGTCTGCTCTAGCATAGCCGACTGCCGGTTGACCCTGCGGGCTCGTTTCTGCAGCTTAATGGGGCTTTTGCACTGTGGCTGCTGGGTGACCTCTGGGGAGCCTCTGGGGCCCAGCTCTCCTCCATGCCTTCTTCATGCTCCCCAAACCCACTATTAGACAGTTGCATGGAGAAACCTTATGAACACAAGTGCACTCATGCACGCAAGTGTTCACACAGGTTTGCACAGACACACACTATCTTGGGTTGCTGCTGCCTCTAAAAATGTCTTGTATTATTAGTGCTGTGTGCTTTTCAGTAACATTGTCATTGTTATTGATACACGTTTGTTGTTGCTGTGGTTTCTCTGCTGTTTTTTTTCAACATGTGTTGAAGCAGATTCTCAGCGTTTTTTCTCTCTCTCTTCCTTTCTCTCGCTTCCCCCTCCTCCTCTTTCTGTTAACTTTCTCCTCAACTTCACTTTTTTCCTCTTCTGTTCCCTGGTTTTGTCTGTCATGGTTGTAATAATTCAAAATAAAAAAAATCCTAATAAAGTAATAATAAAATATGACTGTCAAGTGGACAATTATAGTGAATGATGTAATGTTCCACTTGTGAAACTAAATGGGCTTGGCATTTTATTGGCTTTCAGACAACAATTCTGATAGCTACACTCCTGGATAGGACAGTGTGATGTCCTTTTTACAGTCTCATTGTGGAAGGCTAAAGGATTCAGCAAAAGTAAATAAAGTAAACCTTATTATTATTTTTATTTCTAACTTGTATACTTGTATATATGTGTTTTTCAGTATAATTCCATCTTAAAATTTGCCCATCATCAGAAGACTATACTTCAAAATACTGCTTGCAAATATAATATGCATTTGTAATATCTTCCTGCTGCAACCTGCAGTGAACTGCTTAGCACAAGCACATCCACACAAGTGCTCTCCAGTAATCCTAATCTTCAAGGTACTGGGCTAACATCCAACCACTCTAAGCAAACATCAAGACGAAGGTTTCTCCAATCTACCCCCATCACACACATTATATAGACTCAAACACTGTTTCTAGGCCATTTTCAACACACACACACACACACGCACACACGCGCGCACACATGCGCGCACACACGCGCGCACACACGCACACAAAACTGGGGTGTTGCAACCACACTCACAGCTGGGCACTGAGCCAGTCAAACCTTCTGTATATGCTGTTTTTTTTTAGTTTTTTAGCTCTTCCTGCAGAAGCCTCGATAACATCTATCACCACAGTGGAAAGGGAGAGGTGAGGGTGGAGGCGAATAGAGTGTAAAAGACCATTATTTGTAACAGATATCCAAGGACAGACATGGCGTGAGACAGGAGATATATATTATTTTTACAAGTTATGCCTCCAAAACCAATGTCTCCTAAAACTTGATGAAAAGAACACATGCAGATTACATGTTGTAGACACAAATTATGTGATGAGTATGATCCTCTACCACAAATGATGTGACAATAGTTCAAGTTAGACTTCCCACTGCCTTGTTGGCCACATGTAATGGTTTGCAAAACTAAAACAACTATGATTAAGGCTGAGGTTACGAAGGAAAGGCTTAAATTTCACCCATACTGACATGAGGAGGAATTCAAACCTGGGTTCTTTGTCTTAGAGGGAAGAGTCGAGCCACTGTTTTAAACCAGCTGCATGCTTCTTTCGGAAGGCTTTGCCAACATATGCGAGCAACCGCAAACCACCACAATTAAGTAATTGCACTTGGTATGCAAAAATGTGACAGTGAAACGTCAAGGTCGTTGGCAGTGCACACGGCCCAATCACCTCCTCGTCTGACACCTTCATAAACACACATTCAAATAACTACTGTGTTCAAACACACAAAAAAGCATTTATCCTACACAAAGTGAACATATAGTAGGATTCTAGCTCTGAACTATCATAATAAGCGTTACTGCATCTTCTAGCAGTTATAACTTATTGCACAGTTATTGCTGGACATGGATCAAAAGTGTTACAAAAAACACAATTTCGGCATGATTTTTAGAATAAGATTAATAGAACAAGAATCTGTGACTTTCTGCAAACAATACATACATATCCACAGAAAAAAAATGTGTATTTGTTACTGTGAAAAGCATACTGGAGCCCATCAGAAAATCTGTTTGATGAATGAACAGTATATGAAATCCCCTCCCACCACATCTGCTTTCCAATGTTTGAATTTCCCCTCTAAACCCCACACACTCTTTCATCTGTCACTTTTCATGTGAACAAACGCTATCAATACCCTCCAGAATGCACTGTCTGTATATTTCAGTTCACTTTGTGATGACTGGCTTTTTACTTTGCCTTTTTTAGGGCATTTCAAGCATATCTCAGCCTTTACTCAGTTCACAGGCTTCTAAAGGCCTTTTAAGTAATATATAACAATTTCAAGTCAGTGTAATTTCTCCTCCAAAATAGCTCTAATGGAAGCTCGCCAAATACAGAATGTGGTTAAGAATTGTATTTTGTATACAAACAGACCCACAGGACAGCATAAGCATTCAACATTTACTGAATTTTGTTTAGAAATTACATGACTTATGAAACTGTGATGAGAATGATGTTTAAACCTGAAAACTTGGGAAGTTTCTTTTTTGAGTTTAAGACTGAGAGACAGAGAGAAACAAAGAGGGGGAATGTACTCAAAAAATATCCTGTGTGTTTGCCTGTTGACTTTTGAATGTAGGTGCCTGCTGGAAATTCTCTATCTGCTTATATTACTCGTGTTTCAGAGCTGTAAATCTGTCGGAGTCACTTTGTGGGGACCCGCCTTCTGCTTACAACATAAATCCTTAAATTTAGGGTTAAAAGTCTGGCTGTAGACTAGAGGTAGGGTTATAACATAGTCAAGTTGTGGTATGGTTAGGATTAAGTTAAGGCAACGTGATGTCCTCTGAAGTGATGGAAACACAGCTGGGTGTGTGTGGGTTTTGTTGATGCATGTAACCACAGTTTGTAATTTGACCTTCCATATATTCATTGTGTCGCTTTCCTCCTCCTACTCTCTGATGTAAAGCTGATTAGACTGTAGCCACACTTCCGTTCTTCTCTATTTGGACATGCCAAAAGCTGCTAATTATAGACTGACCCTGACAGTACTGCTTCATGGTCAGCTGCTGCCCTCCCACTCAATATACAGGGCCTACTCATTACATATAGGAAGTACCTCACACTCAGGGTCAAAAACGCCCACACTGTTTCCACCAGTCATTCTGAAGTTTGAGAGGTGTGGACATATCTATATATATGTGCATCATATTTGTTTAATGAAAAGCTGCACAAATAATTTTAACTATTTCACAAAAAGGACAGTGCAGCATCATTCAGGGCACAAAGGCATCTTGTTAAGACGACAACATATTTTGCTTCTGCATTAAATCCGTGCCTATTATAGATTATCGATGTCACATCTATAATCTCTTCTCAGCCACTTGTGCTGACTATTTTGTAACTGCTATATAGATTCAAGTCTAAATTAAGCTTAAGCCTTCATCTTTAAAGGAATCATTCCCACAGAATCATAACACGAGCGTTCATGAGATGCTTCCAGGCCCACAAATTTACATCAGTATTCAGTGGTGTATCGGGTGCAAATTATTACAAACTATATTATAAATCAAACTATATTGTATGCAAGTTTGATAATGAGTTCAAAGTAAATAAAAATAAAAACTGAATCTTTCTTAAATGAGAAAGACATTGAGCAGGGTGGTGACTGAAGAGGGCTCCATCCACTTTACCTCTAGCCAGCCTGGCATCAGCCAGCCATGTTCACAACCACATGATGACTAAACTAAAATTAAAGTGGCAGTGATCGCATGCAGCTCTCCACATCTGTCTGAAGACTCCCTAACTAACTGTAGACCACTGGAGCCAGAGTGGAGCCCTCCCCAGACAGAGCTGCCCTGGGGCAAATGTGCTTCATGTTCCACCAGCCCCCCCAAAACAGCAATTTTGGTTCTTTGAGGTTGTTTTGGCAGACTTACTTAAAAGACATTGGCCATGAAGTATCAAAGGGATTTTTTTGTTGCCCAGAATGCTCTTTATGTGACATGATGGCAATAAAAATCTCAAAATACTGCATGTCACAACACAAAAAAAGAAAATATTGTGCTTCTGTGATTTACTGAAAAAGCAGGGGAAAGCCCTTTGTAAGCATTACTTTAAAATATTGCGTGTTTAGACAATACGTGTCATCAAATTAAAGAAAAAAACGTATGCTTTTCTTTCTTTTTTTGCACATTGCCAAGTTTCATAGAGTTTGATGAATTTCTAGTTGCTGAGTGAGAACATTTGTTTCTAATCAAGTGTCCACTTAAGCAGTAGGTTAGCATCTTAGAGCCCGTGCCACCCTCTCATTAAAATCATTTGCTGAATTTGGGCTATAAAAGCAAATGTAGCAATTGCTGGCATGAGGCTTCAATTAGAGTTACAACTAGAGGAGCTGCATGGGGGGATTTTCCTTTTTGTGGATGTGTATGTGCTCAGCATGCAGTCAAAGGAAGTGCTGTGACATGTCTGCTACGATTTTATATATTATCAAAATGTCTGTATTCATCTGTAAGAGACAGTAGAAGAAATATGATTAATATCCTGTGATAACTGATCATGCTGCAGCTTGATCTTGGTTTCTTCTTTCCACCTGTGGACAACCTGCAAGTTGAAACATAAGCCAGTTTCCTGTTTTATTTTACCTCAATGACATGTCTGTGATCAGTATGCTAATATATGCATATGAATGTACATTCTGGCATATGCAGTAAAAATTTGCTATATATGCCAGTAATAATTTATTGTATATTTACTGTCAGATTTGGCAGTCTTTACCTTTTTTTATTAGTTAAATAATAATTTCTGCTTGACTGCAGTAAATCCTGCTGAGTGTTCTTTGGATTCAATAGTAAGACTGTGGACGCTGACTAGTTTTTATTTGGGAATGGAAGCTGTTAGTTGTAGTTGTAGTTGTCAAAATGACCCATTTTAACATTTTTGCATCTACAATTTTATAGTAATTTTATCTTATTTATTTTTAATCTTATTTATAGTGAGAAAAAATTATCAACCAAAAATCCCTGAACACAAGGAAAAAAGAAAACCTTACTTTAAATCTGCTCTCTAAAGAATTACACTGGAATAATATTCAATGCATCAGCACATTAAATAGTTAAAAACATCTTTGTTAATTTTAGGAACAGCTGTATGGCCCTAGGCTCTACAAGAAAAAACACAGTCCATGTCTCCTGTTGTCTCCAGGGTACTGAATCGCATCCAGACTGCAATGGCAGCTAAAATAGTGACTACAGAAGAATATGGTAATAATAAGAAAAGAGTAAATGGAGAGAAGAGATAAAATTGATGAAGACAGTTCATGTGTTATTTATACACATTATGTGTTATTCAATTGTCTGAATTCAGACAATTGAACAATAGAGTAATGTCACAAGTTTAAAACATAAGAAAAGTTGCAATGTTTCTTTGGGTGTTATTAATCCAGATATTTAAGACTTATAGAAATATGGTTTATAGTGTGATAAATATGGAAATAATGGATCATTTATATCTTTTCACCTGGAATTCCCAGGATGGTAGTATAATCATGGATGAATTTATTTAAGTACTAAACAGAGGAACAGACAACCATTAACACATACACACTTAGAGCCAGTTTAGCTTTAGCATTTAACCTAACAACCATGTCTTTGGACTGTGGGAGGAAACCAATGCACCCACAGGAAAGCCAGCAAACTCTATGCAGAAAGGCCCCAACCAACCAATAAGTTCAAACCCAGAACTGCTGTCAGGCAACAGTGCTAACCCACACCACCAACCAAATAAGGCAAAAATAAAATCCACAAACCGTCAGGCAGCTCACAAATACATACAATGCATCCTTTGGTGCTGGTGCCATAGATCAGGATATGGAAAAAGTGAGACGGGTCTCACTATCTATTCATCGCTTGTGGACAAGTGTTACATGTGGACACAGGCTTTGAATTACAGCGTCACTGTTGTGTACGGCCATACTTTAACCCGAACACAATCTTTCATTAAAGAACATTTTATTTCTAAATCTAGTAAGAAAGTTAAAGCAAAAGTAAAAAAAAAAAAAGGAAAGATTGAAAACATTAATGCAGTCTGTGTACAGTTGGTCAGTTTAAAATTAACAGTTAAAAAAAATCATTCAGTGACACTATAGCAAAGTCCAGGATACAAATGAGTACATGACGTGTAATTACAACAGAGTAAGAAAGAAGGAATCCACCAAATTACACAACAGCAGCACACCCAGGTAAAACATATTTGGCTCAGTATCACACTGATACTTACTTCATGTCAGTATCAAACATGCAATGAGGTTCTAACAGTTTACTTTTTGTGTAGTTTAGTGCATTACATGACAGATCTTGGGACTCTGTGTTCTCTATGGCAGCATGCAATGCGTGAGATAAGAGGATTGTGAAACTGACAGTGTTTCACTCATTATCTCACACTGTCATGGTGCCATGTTGCCTAGTTCACTTGTGCAAAATAACACAATGCCTAAAAAATTGGGGTAAGAATTTAGAGTAAATAAACTTTCTCTGCACACTCACCAATTAATTTTAGCATGTGTAAAAATACAGTCTACCTGGTAGGCCCCCTTTCAATATTTCAAAACATTTGCATCACATTATTATTTTCTTAAAATGTTTTCTTGACAGCACGGTGGCACGGTGGTTAGCACTGTTGCCACACAGCAAGAAGGTCCTGAGTTCAATTCCACCAATTCTGTGTGGAGTTTGCATGTTCTCCCCGTGTTTGCGTGGGTTCCCTCTGGGTATTCCGGCTTCCTCCCACCGTCCAAAGACATGCAGCTTGTGGGGATAGGTTAATTGGATAATCCAAATTGCCACTAGGTGTGAATGTGAGTGCGAATGGTTGTCTGTCCCTGTGTGTTGGCCCTGCGACAGACTGGCGACCTGTCCAGGGTGTACCCCGCCTCTCGCCCTATGACAGCTGGGATAGGCTACAGCGCCCCCCGCAACCCTGAAAAGGATAAGCGGAAGTGAATGGATGGATGGATGTTTTCTTGACATTATTAACCAGTTAATCAGGTTATGAGGAAAGATGTTTGACAATCATGGCATACTGGTAGATACTGAGGGTGTACTGGTAGAAGCACCAATCCATGATATCTTTAGTTTATATTGTTAATTTGATCTGGCTGAACTAAAATTGCATTCTGGGGGAGGCTGTGGGCATTGGGTCAGAGAGGACCATATCACGCACCTCCATTGGTGAGGCGAGATCATGGAGCTGTGGCTGCTTGTCGTGAGAGTGACCCCAGAATCAGATGGTGAAATTATGAAATGAGATCGTCTTCAGGCCGAAGACTTTGAGTTGGCCTCAGAGCTATTCTGGCAAACCATCAGATGACTCAGGAGGGGGAAGCAGTGCTCTGAAATGGTGCTGACATTAACTGTCATGTCTTTCTTAAAAAAGAAGAGTCTGGGGATGAGGCTGACAACTTATCTGTCATTTGAGGGTAAGGTCTCCCACTGCCTCTAGATTGACAGACTGGGGTGGTGGCTCCACTGGTCGAGAATATATGAGTGAGGTTTAGGTAAGGGATAGTTTCACCCGCCCCGGAAAAGTCTGGAGAGGAGAGGTCATTTAGTCCTGATTTACCCTTCCTATCTTTATATTTGTGGGTGCTTGGGAGTTTGACCAACTAGTCTTCATATTTTAGTGAACTTGGTGAAGGCTTTTGCCCTTATTCCTTGAGGTATCCTGTGGTTCGGTGCTGGGTTTTACCTTAAAAAATAGGGTCAGGAGCTCTGTCATCTGAGACAGACTCAGACTAAAGTCGCAAAACTGGCTGTGTTGAAAGGATCCAGTTGAGATTGTTCAAGCATCTGATTAGGATGATTCCTGGAACCTGGATAAGTGGCAGAAAATTGATGGATGGATTATTTTTCCTTATACTGAAATAAGTATTGTTTTTCTCTCACTGATAAATTAAAAAAACTACAGTTAAAAAGTACCAAATGATACAAAACAGGAACAAGTACTATAAAAAAGTCCAGGGATTCCCCTCACAATCCAGCAAACCTGTTGTTGTTTTTCCAGTCGATGGTTTTGATGGTGAAATGTCATCAGTGTCTACTGCCAGTATGAGCATGCCCATTACCTTGAGGCTACTGAGTTTTTTCCTGCTTGCAAACCTTTTTCAGGAAATGTGTGTCTCTTTCTGTATTGCTAAATAAATTTTGCGCCTACTTTCAGCACATTATGGGCTTGTGTCTTGCAAGCCCATAATGTGCCAAACTGGCAATTGCTTTTTTTTTGTTTCTGAAAGAGCTCTATTGTGCATGCACACTACTGATATTACTAAAAATCTCAATTATCACTGGGAAAACAAAGAGCAGAAGCACTGGAAAAGATGTCATTAACTATTCACCTTAAACAAACCACAAGTAAAACACTGGGTAAAAGCATTTAGCTTATAAAAGAGATACATACAAGAAGCCCTATATAAGAATGAAACTACAGCTTTCCATTTTTTTCAAATTTGGTTCTTTTAAGTAGAATTTAAGGTGCTCAATGCTTTTGCATTTGCTATTGGTTTTATACCAACACATACACTATCTGATCAGGCTCCATTTACAGTGGTGAATGTTTTCCAGACTTAAAGTAAGCTCATAGGATTAAGTCTGAATTTGTATTGTGACTGATGTCAAATCTGTAACACCATCTGACACATACTTTATAAATGCTTTTATTTAACATTGTTTTGTGAGATGGTTCACAGCTTTCACATTTAAGAGTGACCACTGTCCAGTGATGTCAGTTGAAGGTGGAAGTGACACTGTTGTTTTTGTAATATCCTCCTTTTCTTGCCACCATTACATAATCCCTTCTGAATTAAGGGCAGCAGATACTCTATTCACCATACATAGTAGCTGTATATCCCTTACTTGTGCTGAATAGTACTTAGTGTAGCAGATTCTATTGTACCTGCCGATATAGAAAGGGAGGCCCAGGCCCCTTCAACGATCCAGTATCCTGCATGCTCAGGTTTCCTTCAGGGAACCCCTGGTACCTTTCCGTTTGGCCAACAATATGTGTGACTTCCTGTCTGTGGCAGGGGTATGACTGGAAGACCTCTCTGGGGACATGATGACAATTGTCCTCTTCTTTGGTTTCCCTTTCTTTTATTTTTGTATGCCCTTTTTTTTAAAACAAGGAAATCTACAGGAATTGTGTGTATGTCTGTG
This sequence comes from Neolamprologus brichardi, assembly GCF_056152115.1. NCBI lineage: Eukaryota > Metazoa > Chordata > Actinopteri > Cichliformes > Cichlidae > Neolamprologus > Neolamprologus brichardi. The sequence goes on from NC_142110.1 coordinate 19,951,067, forward strand.
GGTAAACACAGTGTTTAGGAGAAAGACATTATTGGCAGAGTAAGAAACAACTTTGAGTACTTATCATGTTTTTTTTAATCTAATTAATTTGCATTTTAATAATCAGCACTGATTAGATAAGACCATAGAAGATGGACACAACTGGTCTTGAATTCTATAATACCCACCTGCCTGTGCTTTGCTGGGGCATCTGTCAAAGCAGTCTTCCACCAGTGAATGTCCAGTGCAAAAAATAAAGCTGACGTCCTTCTGTTAATTATCTTGCCAAGCTTAGCTGAGGTTAATATAAATCATGAAGGCTGTTTTGTGATCCCATGATTGCCACCTTTAAAGCTGATTTTTCCACAGATTGTTTTCATGGTTTACATTTTGATTCTTTGCACCTCGTCCTTGTCCTGCTTATTTTTTTCTAAGAAGGTTGTCATGTTTTCGTCAACCTGAGAAAGCTGAAAGGGTCCTCGTGGGAGTTTAGTAAAAGGTGAAACTCAAGACGATCTCTAGTTAGTGTAGCGTTGGTTAAAGCATCCTCTTTTCAGAGGCAGAAGGAGAAAGAAGGAAGGAGACAAATAGGTTCCCACCAGCAGAGAGAGGTCAGCTCTCCTGGGAAGCTTCTACACTATTCACTTAGAGTGAGGCGTGATAGAAAAGAGTTGTTTCTTTTTTTACTTCAGTCTAGAGTGAAGAAAAGGCTCCCACCCATAACTTCACAATCTACCTCAGATGTCCACACAACAGTATGTAACATCCGTCTCTCGCACACAAATACACACTGCATTAACCCGCTAATGGATTGACCCCCTCTGCTTTTGTTTTGCAGCAGAGATCGCTTTCCTCCACCTCAATTGGAGAACAGCAGGCAAGCTTGATTCCTTCAAGCGCCCATCATGATGTTCACGAATAGGTCAATGATATTTCCTATACATTGTCCTGTACAGACCTGCAATTTCACTAGGAATAACAGATGTGTTTCACATGGTTCTGTTTTCCAGCACCGCATTTGATACATTTGCGCATCTTTGATTTCAACATAAACTGAGTTTGAATTGCATTAAGTTTAAAAAACAAAACAAAACAAAACTTAATGTATTTATCAGATGTACTAGTGTTAATGTGTTTTATAGACTCGTATTCACTTGCAAGGAACACAGACTCTACAATCATTAGACAAGGTCTAGTGAAAGATAGATGGTATGTAACAATTTAGGACTACATCCAGCTAGATCCCCCTTATACCACTGAGAGAGGGTGACAAACTGAGAAAAGCAGAGAAAAAAAATAGCCCTGAAGACTTATGATGTGAGGTGTGATAATTGATCTAAAACGGAAAAATATTCTACAATTTAAAATATGGATATTAGCACTCTGACATCGCCCTGAAGTTAATGCCTTGACTTTAGCATTCTGCAATCACATACTTGCTAATTGGTGCTATGTAACATACAAAATATAATGCAAGAATTCATTTCTTCAGATCTGATCTGATGTCCTGGGTGCATTGTCAGTAAAAACACAGAAAAGTATGTTTTCTGCATTGAAAATACTCCAAATGGCACAGTCAAGAGGTCATGTCCAGTGATTCGATTTATCGGAGTTGAAGCCTTGACCAGGCAGCAATGAATTCTTGGATCAAATGAATCTACATAAACATTTTTCCCGCTTAGAGTGTGTGAGATTATTCTTAAGCAGGGAAGGAGAACAAATTTTTACCCTTAAGGAAGCACCATCCTGTTGGTTCCCAGGAAAAATGTGATTTGTTGCCTTTGTCCTTGTTCAGCCATTCACAACTGAGGGCATGGCTAACATGGCTTTCATTTAGTACCACTTCCTGTGCCATTATCGAGTTCCAGGAACTTGCCCAATGAGACAGTGAAAACAAAAGTAAAACCTGTGAGAAAAGCTAAATGTTACTTTACAATTGATTAATTGTTTGCTGTAGAGAAGTGCCTGTTCTGCAGTGAGTCACAAACAATGAAAAAATCACATGGTCAGTTTTGTTTTGAGTTGTTTACCCTTTTTGGTATATGTTCTGACTCACACGGCTTTGTTCCCTTGAACTTTTAATCTTTTTTTATTATTATTCATGTTTAAGCATTAAAGCCATTTGGAATCTTGAATTTTATGGAAGAAAAGATCGATGACGATGTAAGGTGGATGAAATCTTATCTACATGACAGAATATTTGAAGCAAAGTCACAAAATGTTTTATAATTGTTACATTAAAGATGAAATTTAGTCACTTTAACCCTTTCAAAAATAAATCTCTTGAACATTATTTTTAACATCTACTTATGATCTGTTGCATCTCTCAGTTGATCTGAGCTGCTTCCTCACCCTGACCTTTCTGGTTTTGAATAGATAATCCCTCCCTCTGCAGACACGTGTGATGTTTGAGTGCGCGATGAATGCCCTTGATCCACCTGACTGAAGGATTTTGAGACAAACATGCTACCTCACACTAGCATCTGAGTCTACACAACCGCTTCAAAGAGATGTGGGAGATGACCACAGTTTCACATTTATCTGTTTTGTTTGAACATCATCCAAGGTGGTTTGTGCCTGTATTTAAATCTATTTGAGCTGAACTTCTGTGTGTCACTGTGTCGTTATTTATTCCCATGTCAGTTAGACTGTAAAAAGCATTAGTGGTCACTAGATGCCCCAAAGCATGCAATAACTATACCAACAGGATAACAGATTTTGGCCTTGGTGTTTGCTTTCTAGTCAGTTACTTTGATTGACTTATTATAACAGTATTGTATCAAATGGTAGAAAGTAACAGTAACATATTAGCTAAAGATATTTGAATCTGTGTTTCTTGGGTAAACCTATTCAAAGTGAATCAAATATCCCAAGAGAACAGTATATATTTAATTTCAAGTCTGTGTGTGTTCAGCAGAAACTAGATATTAAAAATAAATGAAACGTGAGACAGGGCAAAGAAAGAAGCTGTTTATAGTTACAACATTTCTGGTCGTTACAGCTTAGCTTGTAGTTTGTGAAATGAACCTGATTATAAAAACACTTTTATTCCCATCATCACAAATGAAGAAGACAAAAGGAGAAACGGACAGATCTGGTAGGTTAAAACGTTTCCCTGCCTGACATACTGCAGATACAGCTACACAATATTTCAAGAAGATAGGATTTGTAACTTGAAACCTTGTGTCTGTAGCTGGAGCTTGGATGGTATGAGGAGGAGGAGGAGGAGGAGGAGGAGAAAAGCAACTGTATGGCATATTTGTTTTCTTTCTCTTTAAAATGTATGCTGATCTGTGTTAGCTGAAGCATTCACTGTTTTGTCTGTTTATAGCGGACAAAATGGTGTGTTTGTGTGTGAATGTGCGTCGAGGGGTGGGGTCGGGTGGGGGGAGTGTAATGTGATCCTGTTAAGGAGCAAACCCTTCCCCCCCCCCCCCCCCCCCCCCCCCCCCTTTGGGCTTTTACAGCTCTCCTTGCTCACAAATCCCCCTCCCTCCTCCAACCATCGCACTCTGAAAGTCTGGGCACCTGCCAGGTCCCACAATCATTATCCTAATGAGCACTGACAGCCTAAAGTCAGTCTGGCTACAATAAACATTATTCACCAGAGCACCATACGAAGAAGAAGAAGAAGAAGAAGAAGAAGAAGAAGAAGAAGAAGAAAATGTTTGTGTTATGACCTGATCTAGAAATCAGTGAACCTTTCCACAAGATTAAACAATTTAATTGTAGCCTATCATTTGTGTCTGAGTAATGTCTTACTTTCTGATCCTGACAGATTGACAGTTTCTGGGTTGCATTTGGTCTGTTATAAAAATAAAACACAATACCAGATCTATTCTTTAAAAAAACGGAAAAAAAAATACATAACCTCAGATCAACAGATCGCTTGGAGGAACATTCTAAGTAACTTCATTAATCAGCTTAGATAAAAAAAAAAAAAAGGTCTAGACACTGGTAGCAGCCAGTGCATGGAAGATGAGAAAGTTCAGCTGAGTCTCCATAAACGTCTTGGAACAGGAGGTGATGAATTTGATGTGATGGGCCATTCATGGTCTGAAAATCTTCAGTGAGTATAATTGCCAGGGACTGACTCACAATATGCTGGCTGCTAGATGATAAACAAATATAAGAGGTGATCACGGAAATGTAATATGCAGCTTTTGGGAGATTGGGTTGAATAGCTCATTCAAATCCAAATCAGATCACAGCGAAATCTGATGTCTTTCTTCTCAGCAAAGACAAAGCAGTAATGCAGTAATGTGTATTTCACATGGGAATTTTCATTAGCAAGACACCTGCAAGCTTGAACTCTAGCAGTAACCTGACCTGGAGACGTGGTGCGCTTCCTGGCATGACATCACCCATCTGGCAGGAGCAGGAAAAAGGTTAGTAAAGTGACTGCTGTGTGTGGATGTGAGGTTGTGTGCCACCATGGCAACTGTCACCGTGGGAACAATACCACCTGTCGCTCATAGTGGCCAGACAATGGAGGGCAGATGGGGAGCAAAGGGTGGAGTAAGTAACGAAATGCGGACCTTAGCAGGGACATCAAACAAATTCTTTAGGTGCTGTCGAAGCCCAGAGCCTATGGTGTTATTGTTTATCAGTGGTTTTGCTAGCAGTACAGTACATGACCATTTGTGTTTCTCATTTTTATATTTTTTGTTTTATTGTCACTTTCCATGTGCATATGTTTAGTAGTTAGACAAAAGTCCCTTTAAAATCTTAATAGTTGGCAAACAATCAGTTTATGAGTTCAAGATTTATATAATAATTTCGAGAGTAATATTGAGAAAGTGGTTTGATGGTTTGAGGTTAATGTGAAAAATTTGTCAGCATGAAATACTTGTATTTCCTGACAGTAGTTTTTTAAGGTTTTCAATTAAGTCAGGGCAAACAAATGCAGTTTTACCCAAATTGCTACATATATGCTAAGCTACTTGAAATAAAAGCAGGTAATTTAGTAAAGTATTTTCTGTTTCTAATATAATACTCTTTTTTTTATTCTGAAATTAATTTACATGAGCTCTATTATGGCTGCATGAAATTAGAATAAGTGTTTTTAAAATACTCTGATCATATTTGTTAATGTTTGGAAAATATAGCAGTCACCAATACAATGCATAATTACATTTTATAGGATATCAACTGATCTGTATTGAACAGACTGTGCAGACATGTGCAGTGTGGTCTGAAATATCTGAGACAGAATGAAAGTTACTAATCAGTTTCACATCAACCACAAAAAAACCTTTTCTGCATCATGTGACTTCTCAAAATGTAAAACAGTTATTACAGGTTAATTCTTTACTATCAGTTAAGTCTTTAGTTGGGTCACATATGCATTACTGTTAAAATGTTAACTCAAAAAGAATTATTAAGATGAATCAGGTAGTCGGGTAAACGTCACTGTGTCAGTCAGCAAAGAGAATAAGCAGAAGTTGGACTTTGACTTAGCTAGGATGTCGAGGAAGTCAATCCATCTTCTTCTTCAGGTGAAGTCCTATTTACCAGTCATGATAACGGAGCTGGTATTCCATTTTTCTTGTGTGTGTGTGTGTGTGTGTGTGTGTGTGTGTGTGTGTGTGTGTGTGTGTGTGTGTGTGTGTGTGTGTGCCAGTCGAATTATCTGTGTGTGGACCACGCTAAATCTTGGACCTTTCAAGTCAGGACATTTTTGGAAAAGTGAGGACTTCTTGGCCAGTGCTTTCTTGCCATCAAAACTTTGCTTAAGACATAAGAATTGTTTCCTCTTCTGTTTCTCTCATGTCCTCTTATCTGCATCAATGAGCCCTCTCCTCTTTTCAGGACGTAGAGTTAGCAAATTAAATGATTTACCAACTTTTGTTTATGAAATATCATTAATCATCATTAATGTTATATAAACTGCATGTAAACTTTACAGGAAATTGCTACCTGTATATGAAATTGTTAAACACAATTTGCCTATTTAATTGCTGAAATTGAAAGTGAAAAAACAAATGGGATTTTTTTCAAAGGTACTTAGACAGGCTACCGTTTTGACTTACTTGGCATAGTGAATAAAGTTGTTATAAAGTACGGAAACAAAACCACAAATAAAATCCCTTGTAAAACAAAAACATCAGTTGGCATTAAAGGCTAAGTACTTCTTTGACTTTAAAAGCTATTAACCTATTTGTAATGAATAACTTTTTGCATGTATTTTGCATAACCGTCTACCAGTTGCTTTCCCTTTCTCTCTCCTGTTTTCTTAAACCAGCTTTTCGATCAAAATTCTCTAAGATAAAGACACTTGAGCGTTTTCTTGCATCAAATGCACTGCACACTTCCAGACTAATTTCTGCTGGGACTTTTAATCAGTTTTTTTCTAGACCATCCCATAACTCTCATAATAAATAAACAACTTTGCATTATGTGTATGTACTCTTTTATATGATGCAAGTTTTATAGCTGAATCCATGTCTGAAAGCTGCCCAGTCCCTGAGGCAATGAAGAAACCTCAAACCAAAACATTTCCACCACCATGCTTCACAGCTGGTATGAGTCTCTTTTGAAAAGATGTTTTTGGGGCCTATGCCAAAAATGTCTGCAGTAACTCTATTTCTAGTTTGTCAGTCAAGAACATTGTTCCACAACCTCTACATACATGCATATTGAGAAGACTTATCTGCAGATTCTATGATGACATTTTACACCAACTTTGTTTCAAATATCCCACTTGTAGTGATTTTTCCTGGTATGTTTGAGATTAACTGTGTTACCTGTTATAGCTCCATAGACTGCAATAACAAAGAGACAAACACAGGGACACAAGGAGGCTATAATCACTGGCACCCAATCAGAAAATCCGCTTTCTGTTTGTGAGTATTTTCAGTTTAAATATGTTGCAATTGTGACTTATCTGTTTTCTATATGTAATTTATGAAATTCAGGTGTTTGGTTGTATCATGTAATGTATTTCCATCACATGTACTTTTTTGCCTCCATGTGAATACTTGGTCTTAAGGCTACTGTAGACTGTGCCAGTGTGCCTTTGTCTTGTAAAAGCAGTATTTACAAAACAAAGGCAAACTGAATTTTATTGCTACTGTATGTCACAAAAAACAGACAATCGGTGAGTAAATTAGGAGCATTTACTCTAGCAAGGTACTGTGCTATTTTTTGTTTTACTTCTGTGAAATGTTTTTCTGTCACAAGCTAAAGTATTCTCAAAGTCACCAAACTGATTCAGCATCATGAAGGGCCTTTCCCCAATTATTGGTGAGGCCACACTTCTCAGTTCCAATTGCTAATATGATTACCGCTTGAAAAGAAATAGTTTGCATGAGAGAACAGATTTTTTTTTGTTCTTTTTCCCACTACAAACATGCATTCAAGTATAAATCTAAGCTATCCTTGCCACACATGCCATGCTGCAATTGGAAGTATGGGAGTGAAGGCTGAATAGAATGGGTGAATGTGGGAACTGGAGGTTTTCTACCGTGTAAGGGCCGCCATCTGCTCTTTATCCATGCTGGCACTAAGCACCAGTCCAGCCCTTGGCACCAGCATAGACACACACACGCATTCACTTCATGCATAATATAATTGTAACTTTGCTCAGAAAGGCGAACAGAGCCGCGCTCAGCGCACCGCAAACAGACTCAAAAAAAGACAAACAGTTCATTTTAACAAACAAATATTATGCTAATTTAAACATATTAAATTTGATTCAGGGAAGTGTATTTGCACATTAAGTGCTTCCTAAATCTTTTCTGGCTTTTGTAATAAATTAACAAAAGTAAGTGTTTATTTGTGGATTTTCTTGTGTGTGTGTGTGTGTGTGTGTGTGTGTGTTTGTGTGTGTGTGTGGGTTTGTGTGAGGTTTGTTTCTGTAGAGCGAGTGTGCATTCACAATTATTAAAAACAAAGAAAAACATCTCAGAGTTTGAGAAGCTGGGGGTTCTAAGTGCGTACATGTCAGTGTGTTGGTGTGATGCTCTAACACAATGCAAAACCAAACCTAAGGCGATCAGCTTTTGTTTTTTGAAGGAGTGGATGGGGAAGATTGTGTGACAAGAGTGTTTTTTTCCCTACTTGGCTCACTTGTGGTGTTAGTGCATGAGTGTACGTGTGTGTTTGGTGATGATGTTGGCTCCCAAAACAAAACCTGCAGCTGTTTTTACAGGCTCACACACAGCCATTCATCAGTTGTCACTTTAGTTCACCCCTCCTTTTCTTTACACTTTCAAATTAATACGAGGGAGAGATTTTTGTGTGTGTGTGTGTGTGTGTGTGGGGGGGGGGGGGGGGGGGTACATAAACAATGCAGCAGTAATGCCTGATGAAGCGTATATGATTAAAAGCATTAGAAATTTTGTACAATGGCAAACAAGTGTTCTGCAGCCACAAGGTCCACTTTGTTACTGTACGTATGGGAGAGTGTAAGCAAGACAAAAGAGTGATCTTGCACAAGTTCCATGGTGACAGTAAGTGTTGGCATAGCAATGAAGCACAGCTTTCTGAGGTTTACAACTGGTACAACATCTGTGACCAATCAGATTGGCTAAAACTTCCATTTGTGTTTTGCATTTTGGTTTACATAATCTATAAAAAACTGGTAATATTACCTGATAATAGTAACATCCTGTACATGGCATCTAAAACTGTGATTGGAAGTGGCCTATCATGAGAAGGCCACGCTGTCCCAGACGCACAACTATTCTTCGAGCACAGCTACCTGCAAGAGCATGTGTTCCTTACACAACTTGGTAGTAAAAAATAAATAAAGTCTGCTAACTGCACTGGGCACTCAGCTGCTTAGTTTCACAAAAGCAACTTACTAAGACATGCTCATGCTACATGCTATTTATTGTTTGGCCTCTTTGTGCTGCTACAAAGTAAAATTGATGGAAAATGTTAGAAATTGGAGATTTTAACTCATTACTAGATGACTTTATATATATCATGTATAATTCAGCATTTGTGGATATAATTGGGATGTTATTGTTGTGAAATAAAAATAATAGGATTCTTTCATCAGGTGGCAGTAAGTGTATAAAGCCTAAAAACAGCTCATTGTAGCCTGTTGCTAGGTGGTTGCCAGAAAGTCTGCTGCTTTTGTTTATTTTTGATTACTTGATTACTTACAAATCAATCATTTTATTTATATGAGAAACATATGTGTATGTGTAAAACATTGTATTTTATATACAAAATACATCACAACATATCCCTGCAGGACACAAATGCATGTCCTGAACACAAACAAAACACAGAATCATTACACAGTCATCAACTGACTGACCTTCAACACATGGTGGCACGTCACCGTCGTTAGTCACTATCGTATGTGAGTGAGAAAATGCTTGTGTGTGTGTTTATATGTGTACATGGATTTGTGTGTTTGCGTGTTAAGAGTCAATCCTTCCAAACAGGACTGCTATTAACCCTTGTAGCTATTGAAAGACCACCCAGATGTTTGGCTGTTTGTGTGTGTGCGTGTGTGTGTGTGGCCTGCAGACTGGCATTGTGCTCTTTGTTATCTGTCCACTCCTCTGTCCATTTATGGTAAGATGACAATCCTCTCAGGAAAGGAAAAACAGAACTTCATTATATCCCTAAGCTAACTTACAGTTGACAGAAATGTTTACAGAAAATAAATCTTATCAGAATAAAATATGATTAAGATGACGTTCAGCTAGGTTATTAGCGTAGCTACCTTTGTTTGTCTTAACCAGGTCATGTCTGTGGCCTAATCTGACACTTGCATGTGTCATCTAATTATACTTCAGGGCCCCACATGCCCTGTGACTGGCCTGAAGCAATTGGTTCAAATGGCTCCACAACTAGCCCAAGTTCTTTCTGTTTATTCAATGCGAGTGCACTCTCAGTTATAAATGGCAGTAACAAAGTTATTGCCATTACATAGAAATTATTGAATCTTATGTTTGGGACTGTCACATTTTTTCCCCCAAAGAGACAACAACACATGAAACAGGCAAGATTTTCCACTGATACTGAGCTTTTTTTGTTTAGTGTACCTTCGCAGAAATACAGGAAAGGAGAATAATTCCTCATCACTTTTTCAACATTCACCTTGATTTTGGGCTTTAGCCTAACAGTAACCAGAGCTCTATGTGACTCCTGCAGCTGCTGAAACACACAAAGAGTCCATTCTTTGTTACTTTATGTTGAACACACTGGTCCTCTGCATGGGATCCGGTCATTAAGTCTGACGTCACTAGCAGTGTCTGGGCCTAAACTCCGCTGCAGGTCCATATATCAAACGATCACTATGGCATTACTGAGTCTAAAGTCTTTCATCTTTAATAAAATGATCAGCGTTCTGCTCTACCAGGTGTAACAATTGAGTTTAACATCCAGGCATCCATGAAAACGGAATTTATGACATTTAACGGAGTTAGAAGTTAGCAGGAAGTTAGCTCGCTAGCTTCTATCTAAATACAATATAGCATGTCCTGATTGCGGGGTTTTGGAAACAAATTAAAACGTACAGCTCTGTTATCACTTCCAACATAAATGAAGACAGAAAACTAAACGGCAGTGACGTTTGTAGGGTTACTGAAGTTTGGCTAGCTGGTATATAATGATGTTCTACGTGACCGCTAGCGACACACTATGTTAGCATAATATAAACAAGCTAAATTTTTTTCCACTCGATAAAAGTTAATGTGAGTGTTCTCGGTGGTTAGGAACAAATGTAATCGCATGGCAGGATGCTGTGAAAGGACCAAACTTCAGCCAGGAGAACAACTGAGATAATCCATCCACAATACAAGGTTAGTCATTCATATACTGCTGCATGGGCTTGGCTGTAGTTACATCCTAAGGTTTTAAAAACTGAGCTTAAATAAATGATTAGCGGTAATAAAAGCCGAGGGAGGTCAACAGTGATCACTGACTGTTTTAGGAGCTTTTTGAGATTAAATAGAAGAAATAAAAAACATTAAACATGTTAACAACACAAAAGCCATATTAAACGCAGACTACTTTAGGCCCGGAAGTAGGATTCGTCACGTCATCACTTAACGACCGGATATGTTCAAAGATGGAAAGACAAAGAGCATTACAGGACAGTTTCAAAGGGTAACACTCACTACTGGGCCCCAGAAACCAATCCACCCACACACACATACACACCCAGAGACCCCTCACACACCTGTGCAAACTATCTGTCCTACTTCCTCTCCCCAAGACACACACACACACACACATTTCATACACTACCCTGTCTGTTCTCCAGGGCGTTAGCTGCTGGGCACTTGGTGAACGTGACCCAAGTGCAATGCTTTAGCTCTTTGAGACTGGCAGGCACACACACACACACACACACACACACACACACACACACACACACACACACACACACACACACACACACACACACACACACACACAGAAACATATTAATATTAGTACATGTTTATTCACATTGAGTACCAACAGAAAATATGACTACATTAACATATTTTGATTGATGGCTAAAATTACACTCCCTGTGAGGTTAAAGTGCTGAATTTCCATTTTAATTTAAAGATGTTTGTAACATGTAGTACTAGAACCAAAGTTTTACATTAGTTTAAAGCAACAATAAATGCTAATTTTATATCATTAATACCTATGATGTAAATTATTGTCTTGGCTTTTTAGTCACCTCTGACTCAATTTTGATGTTTACCGTTAAAAACCTCTATGATTATATAAATATGACAATTAATGTGTCTGACCTACAGCAAAATGTTGAAAGTCTAGTCTTTTACTTCTCCATATAAACATTTAGTTTTAACCAAAATCATATTTAGTAATAATTTTGTAATAAATAAGCTATTAAGGTTTATGATTTATAGGTAAAGCAATGTTTACAAACAACAGAAAAACCATGTAGACCAAGCAACATAAATAGGCTTTCATCATTTGTTCGTAGGTGTGGTCTGAGGCATTTCTAAATTGGTTCTTAGAACAAACCTAGGTACAAAAATATTGATGAGGCAACGATTTGTTGTGTAACATTTGTATATGCAACTTAGGTACAGATCGTGTTAACACACTGCTTGTGAAAGAGGGCCATTGTCTGTTTTCCTGCAGAAAATGATATGGATTATTTGTAATGCTCTGATATACAATACATATTTAAAAATAAAGACACAGAGTCAAAACAATCAAAAACACAAAAATAAGCAACACCTTGTTAGATTTAGTATTGTATCAACACAGCTGAAGCACTTAGTAAGAAAAGGAAAGACCTGTGTGATCAAACACACACGTATGCACACACCACACACTACCTCTGTTTACACACCCCTAAGTAAACATCAGAAGAAACTACAAGCCTTGAAAAAAATCAAATAAAACCCTTGTGTTGTGGACGATACCTCACTCAGCATTCAACCAGCATCAGTCCACCCCACACAATTGACATGACACACCATTAACAAACACATGTGCACACAAGGTGACTAAAAAAGTCAACAACTCTGAGTTTTCTTAATTTGATTTTGATTTTAAAAGATTTGTATCAGCAGCATTTTAACATCCCTCCCTGTAGCGGAAAAAAGTCACCACGTTTCATGTTTCAATCATACAGCGCACTGTACTTCTTTTATTTTTAGAAAAACTGAATTTAAAAATGTATTTGCTGATTGATAATGTTATTTTAACTCTTTGATAAATAAAGTATCTTCCCTCAAAAAACTAAAGCTAAAAACACACGAGTGGACAAAAAAAAAAATCAGTTCTGCAAAAGCTACAGCAACAGTACAGTTTTTATTATCTGCTTTACAATTGTGAATTAACAATTGTTACACCTTCTATCAGACCAGTGTGCACAGACAGCATCTGATTGTTTGTTATCGTCTACTGTTAAAATCCTAAAAATTAGGATCTTCAGGGTTGGTGCAAGTTCTTACCAGTTCTTTCATTTCTGTCTCTCCCGCTTGTCACCTTTCATTTAAACATGAAAACATTTAAACACATACAAGCTAAAGATAAACCGGTTTGGTTTCTGTATGCACAGCTGAGAAAAATAAAGAAGTAAGCTTACAGTGTTGTTTTATGGGTCGTTTCAAAGTTGCATTGAAAAAGAAGTAAATATTGTTAGACATGTTTAACTCTAGTGCCCAAAACCTGCACTGAGTGACCCACATGCAGTAATCAGCATGCAGCTTTTACTTCTTACTGACCAAGACACTTTTCCTTGTGACCTGGCCTCTGACCTCTTCCCTCAGTATCACCTGCCATAAATGTCTGGCATTTGAACAACGCATTCTTAGTCTGGTGAGGTAACAATCTATATCAGTAGGCACAGAGGGCTGGAGCCGACCCCCTCTCTGCTTTATGGCATTCATTTAAGATGGCAGAGTAATGGGTATGACTTTATGTTTGTGTGTGCGAGTGTGATAATAGTGTCTTCGTGCCATGTGTGTGTGAGGGAGCTGATTTAGGGCTGGTGGTAATGAGTGTGGTGGAATCCAGCTGGCTCCACAGCTAGCTAACCATCAACTAATGAGTCTGTGAGGCAGACAGAAGGTCTGTAATATGCTCTGTTTGAGAAAGAAACATCACTCATGAAAATAGTATATTGGTAAAAGCACGTTTCTGTGGGCAGTTTTGTCTGTTTTATTGGTGTTGAATCTTACTGAATTTTCAGTAAGATTTAAGGCAGCTTGAATCATAACCAACACGCCCTTTAAATAAAGAGGAGGTACCCAAAACGCACAAACTCAACACCCTCCCTGATAGGAAGGAAGAGTAGTTGTAAATTTGTTACACACTCAACAGGGGGCATTTGTTGGGGAGAGGAAACCAGCTGGAGCTCACAACAGAAAGGAGGAGGTCATGTCTTTGGTGACAGTCGACACTGTGTATGTGAAAGTGAGAGAGTTAATCAAGCTGTCATTTTGTACATAAGAAGCCTCTATTACTGTACATTAAAAACGTAAACAGCTAGTGTACCTGGTATCCTTCATAACTGTAACTATATTGTACTTAACTCTGACCTTTTTTTTCTTTTTTCTGATGCTTAAATTAAAATTGCAACACAGACAAGCTTTATTGCATCAGTTAGCATCCACAACACACAACACATGACTCACAAGGACAAAAACAAGTAGTGGAAGCACAGCAGCTTGAATCAGCTATTCAGGGAGGGAGAGAGGGTAAAGTTAATTAGACTAGTTGACTGTTCCCAAAGACAGAAAACATTTAAAACTGAGGCCACTGTAAACCTAAGAAGCTAAACACTGGACAAACAAATATTTCCTGTGTATTTTAGGAGCTATACAAAAACACAGGTCATGTTCCTCGTCACTCAAAGCGTGGTTTCAGTGTTGTTGAAATATGCAGGACTTTGTGCTGTGTGTAACATCGCAAACACACAAAGTGTCGGATTAGTTTGCAGAGTTTGGCTAACTTTACCAGTGCTAGCAACAGTATCCATGGTGTCCTCCATGCTAGCGTCCATTCCCTGCTGTAGAACATACTTACGCTTTGCGTCGGTTGCTTGGTTATGTTCCAGTTCATTCTAACAATGCCAGTATTCATTTTTTTTTTTTACATCAAAGTGCTGCAGAATAGCGCTGCTTAGTATGGGTGGCATCTATTTACTTTCCCCTCCGCTCATTTACAGCTTCCTTTCACAGACAGAGCAAGAGAGAGGAAGAGAAGGGTCCAGCCGTCTGTCAGGGCTGCAATCCCAGGTAGTGGCCGGTGGCATTGTATGCTAATGAAATAACAACAATATAGGTTCTTATATAGCGCTTTTCTATTATCCTTGAGCACACAAAGCACTTTATACACCTTGCCTCATTCATTTATTCATACAAGCTTTCTATCTGACATTTATACTCTCATAAATATATCAGAAAGCAACTTGGGTTCAATATCTATGATACTTTTGCAGACTGGAACAACCAAGGATTGAACCACTAGCAGAGATGACCTGCTCTACCTTTTGAGCAGTGCATTATCCTTCAAACACGTAACATACCGCAAAAGGTACCCTTTCACGTCCTTATTAAATGCTCTGGGTTCTCCATTGACTCCAATATAAACCCGCTCGTGGCGGTAAGAGCACTGACTGTTTTAGGAGCTTTTTGAGATTAAATAGAAGAAAATAAAAAACATTAAACATGTTAACAACACAAAAGCCATATTAAACGCAGACTACTTTAGGCCCAGAAGTAGGATTTGTCACGTCATCACTTAACGACCGGATATGTTCAAAGATGGAAAGACAAAGAGCATTACAGGACAGTTTCAAAGGGTAACACTCACTACTGGGCCTCAAAACCAATCCACCCACACACACATACACACCCAGAGACCCCTCACACACCTGTGCAAACTATCTGTCCTACTTCCTCTCCCCAAGACACACACACACACACACACATTTCATACACTACCCTGTCTGTTCTCCAGGGCGTTAGCTGCTGGGCACTTGGTGAACGTGACCCAAGTGCAATGCTTTAGCTCTTTGAGACTGGCAGGCACACACACACACACAAACACACACATACACACACACACACACACAGAAACATATTAATATTAGTACATGTTTATTCACATTGAGTACCAACAGAAAATATGACTACATTGACATATTTTGATTGATGGCTAAAATTACACTCCCTGTGAGGTTAAAGTGCTGAATTTCCATTTTAATTTAAAGATGATTGTAACATGTAGTACTAGAACCAAAGTTTTACATTAGTTTAAAGCAACAATAAATGCTAATTTTATATCATTATTACCTATGATGTAAATTATTGTCTTGGCTTTTTAGTCACCTCTGACTCAATTTTGATGTTTACCGTTAAAAACCTCTATGATTATATAAATATGACAATTAATGTGTCTGACCTACAGCAAAATGTTGAAAGTCTAGTCTTTTACTTCTCCATATAAACATTTAGTTTTAACCAAAATCATATTTAGTAATAATTTTGTAATAAATAAGCTATTAAGGTTTATGATTTATAGGTAAAGCAATGTTTACAAACAACAGAAAAACCATGTAGACCAAGCAACATAAATAGGCTTTCATCATTTGTTCGTACGTGTGGTCTGAGGCATTTCTAAATTGGTTCTTAGAACAAACCTAGGTACAAAAATATTGATGAGGCAACGATTTGTTGTGTAACATTTGTATATGCAACTTAGGCACAGATCGTGTTAACACACTGCTTGTGAAAGAGGGCCATTGTCTGTTTTCCTGCAGAAAATGATATGGATTATTTGTAATGCTCTGATATACAATACATATTTAAAAATAAAGACACAGAGTCAAAACAATCAAAAACACAAAAATAAGCAACACCTTGTTAGATTTAGTATTGTATCAACACAGCTGAAGCACTTAGTAAGAAAAGGAACAACCAAGGATTGAACCACTAGCAGAGATGACCTGCTCTACCTTTTGAGCAGTGCATTATCCTTCAAACACGTAACATACCGCAAAAGGTACCCTTTCACGTCCTTATTAAATGCTCTGGGTTCTCCATTGACTCCAATATAAACTCGCTCGTGGCGGTAAGAGCAGAGGCACCAGCCGTCCAGTCCAAAGCAAACACATGAAGGTATCACTGATACCTTCATGTGCAATAAAATAGCTTCATGTTGTGGCCATCACATAGTGTTTTCCAATGTGATTCAGGATCTAACAGTGAACAGATTTACATAATGCTTTGTTTGGTTTATTTTAATTTTGCATTTATAGATTCATTCCAACTCGCTTTCATTCCCAACGTGTAACGTACCAACGATTTGTCACAATAGTTGGTATGTTACGCGCTGGGATGAGAACGGGTTGTTCTGAGCAACAGCCACCCCTCTGACATCGATGACAACGAGCAGCAATGTTTAAACATCCAATCAGCTAATATGACACTGGTGTTTTCATTAGTATTTACAGTTAAGTTTATATTAAAGACTACTTAAACTCTCTTAAACTCTCATGCCTACTACCACTTGCAAAGCCCAAATCATTGCTACCACATTTTTATAACAGCTGGAAATCACGTGTCAAAAAATGAGGTCAGCTGACTACCTGAATAAACGGAATATCCAGGCGTTTCCATAAATGAACTTTTTTTTCCCACCGTGATGGCATGGATATATTACAAAATGCCAATGCCAGGATTAATTGGGCTCAAATTGTGAAGAGTGGTTCACGGAGCGCAAGACATAGATTTCACACATGGATTGAGCACCACAGAGTCCACACACTGGTCCAGACCTAAACCCCATTGAGAATCTTTGGCATGCAAAGCAGAAGACTTGAACGGTGCAACTCTCCCATCATCAAAACTGGGAGGTCCTGGCAAAAAATTAAACCAACTCTGGAGGGAAATACATATAATGTCACAACAAATGCGCGCTGTCCTACAATAAATTATTTATTTAATTTTTATATTTCAAGTGGCATCCATGAGTGTGTATATGAATGTCTAAAAACATCTTTTTAAATTCCAATCTTCAAAGGAATGGGAGAAAAAATGAGACAGACTTCTGTTTTGGTACTTACGTTTCAATGAATCAAACACTGCCACTGCTTTTGCTGCTGTTGCTGCTGACTAACACTTTTTGGTTCAGTGTCAGTCTGTGACATTTAAAATAGAGCGACAGAATTTCAGCTTACAAGGTTTCCATTCAGAGAGACAGAACATCCACCGAATAAACCAAGTCTGCAATATCTTAGCATAATAATGCTTCAAGCAAATTAATAGCAGCTGTACTTACACTGGTGTCACATGACACCTACATAGATTATTGAAAAGTATAAAAGCATTCAGCATAAGGGGTAAGAAAATATTATATTTTGCAGCATTATAAGTTGCTGAATGAAGCTCAGATTTGTTTTGTTAACCTTTGCTGGGTCATCTTACCTTTAGGAGACATTGGATATGAATCAGGGTTTGGTTTACATTGAGGAGCAGATGGTATGCACAGAGTTTGGAAGAAGCCTTTAAACATGTAACCCTATACAGCAAAAATCACATACACAGCGATACTGGGATAGTGTTTCAAAATATCTGTTGAACCCTGAAGTATCAGCACTCGTCTGTTTAAAATAGTCACGCATTATTGTCCAAGAACAGTGGATTTCACTCCAGCAACACAACCTGATGCCTGCCAGGTGCTTTGGGTATGAAACATCTGAGGGACAGACTGTTCCAGATTAGCAGCTATGAGATGAGAGCTGCTAATGTTGTCTGTACATGATACTATGTTGGGATGTTCACCCTAACAATATATAGCCTTGTATTTCTTCAAAACTACTCAATTCTGAGTCAAATATGACATTCAGACTGATTATTGTGTGGCAAATCATGTTTTCTGTCTTACATGGCAACAAAAATCACAGCACTTTGTTTTGAAATGCTGTCCTTCCCACAATGGATATTCACTTGTTAATTAAAGGAACCAAGACTTTTAGCTCTGTGAACTGATCCTTGATTCCTTCAAATTATAGTTTTTTAGCTATCATTTCTTCCTTAGGATTACAGCAGTTAAAAGTTACACTGTAAGATTTGGCCCCTTTTACATTACACTCTGACAGTGCTTTGCTTTTTTTCTGTCTCACAATCCACCCAACCCCCACTGACTTTTTTCCTTTCTTCAAGCGTGTGTATGTGTGTGTGCATTTGTAAAGTGTGCGTATTCTCCCTCCACAGCACAAAGCTGCGATTGGCTGGCAAGATTTGTTGGAGGGAAAAAAAACGGGTGAGCAGGGAGAGCGGAGCAGCGAGATAGTGCTGACTCAGGCACTCGGCCCCATTGTTCTACTCGTCTCGTAACCCTACACCTCCCTGCCTCCAGCCAGACAGCCCATTGGCCAACCACAAGTGCTGGAGCCAAGGGGACTGCGGTGTTAAACAGTACCAAAAAAATCTTATCTCTTCCTCCATTAGTCCCACAATGAGAGAATTCAGCAGCCAACATCACAGTGGACACAGGGCCATTCAGGTTACAATATCTCTGCTGCATCTCGACGAGTTGGGAAGAGGTATTTTGGTGATAGTCAGGGCAGTTTATATAAGAGGTTACTACCTGTTTGTTGTATGCTGCTTTGACAGAAAGTAAAGACTTTGTAACCACTGCTTAAATAGATTGGAAATGCAGGTGTGTTGCTCTGGTTTGTTGTATAAGAGCTCTGTGAGACTTTGCTGGTAACTTTTCTTTTGTGATATAATGAGTGTTATGCAATTTTCCAGGTTGTGACTCATTAAAAATGGAAAAAAACAATTGATGCCTGACTACTTCAGCTATCCCACCAGTCGTAATTACGTTTATCAAAAGACTGGAGAAATTTTTTCTGGAGATCAACCTTTTAGATCTCTTTAAGTGATTCCTGTATTCAACCACAAAACAGTGGCAACATTTTAAAAACTGTAAACACAACACACGTCCCAACTCTACAGGAAATGTGATGTGATATGGGCAGAATACTCGCCCTGGGGCTAAATGAGATTACTAGGTAACAAATCAGCATTCGACAGGGGAGGAAAGTGAGAGTTTGAGCAGTTTCAGTCATGGGATCCTCAGTTAACTAGGTCATTTCGATCCTAAAGGTGATAAATAGGTTGTGCGTGCCACAGAGGGGTCAAGTTTAGTGAGCTGAAAACTACAAGGATGGAGCAGAAAACTAGGTTATCACTTGCCTTATGTTGAACATTGGCACTGATGTGATTTCCAATCACAAAGATGTGATTAAAAAGGCATTTTGGTTGTATTAACATTATAGATCTTTATTATCATGCGTTTTTCATTAATTAATTGGGTTAATCAGTCATTTCTGTGGTTTGAGTTGAATCGTTTTCAGAGAAACAGACAAAATAATAACACATAGAAAAGAATGTGTGGCCACTGTTATATATATATCATATTGTACACAGTGTTGATTATCATTTGGGTTTTAGGTCAGTGAAAATGCTGCGATGTACTCTTGAGGCAGTGCATCTAAACCACGAACGCTGTTGTTCCTCTTTCAACAATCTTCAGGGGGAATTTCTATGTATAGTAAAAGTTATATGTATAATATGTAACAATTGTTCTGTGTTAAACCTGACTGGTAACCGTGCGGCCTGTTATACAGTCATCCAAGAAACAAACTTTTGCTCTAAAAAGAAACAAATTATTTTATTTATTTTATGATTTTACATTTTGTTTGAAGTGTAACTTCATAAACTAACCACTGATTTTGTTTCCCCAGGTAACAAGGAAACTGCAGCACCACAAAAAACACACATGAAAAGTCAGTTGTGCGTATCTGGGTTATGCTAGAGGGACAAAAGTAATGTAACTCTGCACAGTACATCATGAAATAAAAAGCATGAAGGAGTTCATGTGTCTTTGGACTGGAACAAAGACTTCCTTTTTCGAGGACAGTAAAACGCTTTTCACAAACTCCTACTTTGTGTTTCCGGGAGACAAAAGAAAGATTCTGCCAAAATCTACATGGATATTATTTCTAATTAATAATTAGACTAATAAATTGCTATGATTTATATCCTCTAAATTTAAGTATTGACTATTGTTTGAGTAAGGCATTAAAACGTTCCAGCAGTGCACCAGTAACATGAGACGCCTATGGTAAACTGCTATAAGCCCTTTTATTGGGAGATACTCTGGTAAATTGCATTGCCAAATACACTTTACCAGAGAAAGGTTGTTTGAACCTTTGTCTTGGTTACAATAACAAACACAGCACTAAGGATTTTTTTTGTTTGTTTTTTTTAATAATGAAAAGAAACCCAACTTCAAATGTCGAAGTTGGGGCATTGTGTCATCAGATGTGTCCTTTCTTGATGCTCCTTAACAGTAAAATTCACTGTGAGTTTCTTAGAGATTCCTTACAAAAGCAATCTGTGGGGTCATTTTATTGACGTTGGATAGATTCAAAAGATCTGCATAAATGGGAAATTTGAACGTGGAAATACTCAAAGATACAGAAATGTCCACCTTCTGCCACTTCTCAGCGTGGATGCGAATTCACACGAATATACCCAATCTTGTCTGCGTTCTTTACGTTCTCAACAGTTTCCACGCTCTCATAGTTGAGGCATTGTTTCCCTACAATGCTAGACAATTAGCTGATTTTCCCATGTGAGACAACTGATTCTCCTAAGCCTACGTTTATTAGATTCCATCCTGTTTCTATGAATATGGAGGAGGGTTGGCGCTGGGGGGCACAATGCCTTGCTGCTGTCCAACATTGCGCATCAAGCATGGTCATGGATTGAAAATTCTGCCCACAGTCACTATATGAAACAACAAGGCTCTTTCAGCTGGTGGGGCACTCAAAAGTTGGCTAGGCAGTAGAAGTTTGTGTATTTGTCTGTACAAAGCTGCACTGGGAAATGTATTGCCATAAAACATGCCAAATTAGCTGAAATATTTGAGCAACTTTTGGGGTGGGGGGAGAAGACTAACCAACTAGTATGAAACTAGAAATACTAGATGTTAATTTCAACTTGAGGACCTTGTCTTCAGGAGTTTCTACACAAATTTCTACACATTAATCACATTCTTCAGTTATTATTTATACTTTAAATGATGCTTAACTTTGTGGCACTTTGCATTTCGCATTAGAAACAGTGCAAGTTATACTACATTGTGGAGGAGTACAGCAATTCTACTCTGAGCCTACTCTCCTGAATGACTGAACTCATCAACACATCTCCAGAGACGTGAGAGACCAGAGCGACCCATCGGAGAAAGCTCATCTCGCTTGTATCTGCCTTCAGAATACCTAAAAATAAAAAGCCTAACAACACCTGCAGGCCTAGATTACCAGAGTTTAGGCATTTTTCTATAACAATGTTGGGACTGCAGCTCCACAACAATTTACTGGCATTGGGTATCAATTAAAATGTTAACAATTGGATTAAACTACTAGTAGTGGCAATAGCAATGACTGCTCATCTAGTTACCTAGTGCACATCCCTAGTCTATATCTTTCCTGTCTTCTAAAAGTTAAACCAAATCCATTAACATTGGTCCATGAATGCTGGTTGTAAATAAATTAAATGTTTATGCATATTTTAAAACCAAAAAATATCTGTGGGGTCAGATTTTATCTAAACAGTAGAAATGTAAAACTTTATATTCCACTATGTTATTTAAATTTCCATAACATTCAAAAGATAGCCTGCTGAAATCGGATGACTGTTGTTGATACACTCTGTGTTAATGAGCAATCAAAAGAGCAAGGGTCCAGCCTTACTTAAGTTAAAAGACATTACGACTGAAGTGTGCATTAAAAGTAGAAGCCACTATTGCTAAATGATCAAATAATTAATTTGCTAGATTTTAGATCTGTCAATGTCAACAATTATTAAAGACTGTACTACGCTCAATCCAGTCATTTGTCTTCTCTACCCTCATTCTTAGCTCCCCTACCCCTCCTCTTTTTCCTCCCTTCTCTTGTTGGTTTGGGGTGTACACTCAGCCTGGCCCTCTTTTTCATCTCCATGTTCCTTCAAAAGAGTCAAAGCAGGGCCTCTCTGAGGTATTAAATATCTTTATTAAACTGCCTCTTTGGGGGCTTCCACTCAGTCCCCCTGCCTCCTCCCTTTCTACTCTGTACACCCCAACTATCCCCACACACTTGGCCCCTATCGACTTCTCTTCAAAGGCTCCCGACATGCGGCTTCTGCCGGCTACCTGCTGCGTTGCAAGATTATGCACAATAGTCTCCGCTGGTCCCCGCTGCGTAAAACCAGGCAAGCTCCACCACACTCGGCTGGGCCACATCTGACGGGGGGAGTTTGCCCAGACGGGATCTGCAGGATCAGCAAGATGAGTGAAACAGAGGTGGAGCGGGGGGATGAGGATAGTGAGGAGAGAAGGGGCAGTAGATTTTGCCACCAGCTGTGTCATGGTTTAGTGAATGCTATCAAAAGATGTGCTCTGGTGTTACCAAGTTGTCCCCCACATATGCACTTTTTGATGAATTCCCTCATGCACATAGTGTCACTGTGTCTTCACACTCTTTGGCAGATGGTTGCTACAAATTTGTACCCTCATAGACAGGACAGCGCTTTTCTGATAATGACTGCACTCAAGCTGTTTTCACAAATGAAAAAGCCAGGAGAATCAGGGCGGGACATTGTCCAAACTTTTCTCATATGCAGAAAACAGCAGGAGATCATTTGCATCTGCCACAGTTGCACTGATAGAAATTCTCTGTGTGGTTTTGACAAGAAAGGTACCAATATATGTGTGACATGAATCTCCTTGGTGAAATCACCCAGACTTTGTGTAATGTCCCACAAAGTTCAGCATTTTAGTACATGTGTGAAAATTCTCATTCAGATTTCTCATGACTTTTCACATGCTATCTAACACCTAGGTGGCATGACGTTAAATAAGCTGGTTAACTCTAATACATATATAAAAAAATCTGTTTATACATGCTCCAAAAGTAAATTAAGACAGGAAGGTAGGTGGTGGTGGTGAAGGCAATAAAATGAATAGCAAAAGAAGACTTGCCACAACAATGATTGAAACAACATCAGAAACACAAAAAAGATGATACTGTGTAAAAAAAACAAAACAACTGAGACTTTGTAGTAAGTAACTGTTTCTACATTACGTCTTCAGGTTGTTCTTCGGTATTGGGTGTTAAGATGTGCTGTGGAGCAATCAGAAGTCAAAATCCAGCACTGACAGGATGACAGAATATCAGATTGGTGCACTATGAAGCAAGATGGATGGGTTAGCAAGATACGTTGAGCCTGAATTTGGAGGTACTGTACAGTGTGACAAAGGCAGATCAGGCTAGATCACCATGGTAACTTATGCAAAACACATACCCTAGTTGGGAGCAACTATCAAGCAAACAGACACAACACACTTTTATTTTTTCTTTTATCATCTAAGTGCGATATAAATCACCTGATGAAGGAATATATTTTAAAACCTGCAAAATAAACAGTTTAAACTGTGAATCACATTGTCACTGAAATGTTCATGCATTTAGTTGGTCATTCAGAAAAAAAAAAAGATGTGTTTTTGTGCTTGGTGCTAATCTGCTGCTGTTTTTTACACTGCTGGAATTGCACTTTGTAGAACACATTAGAAAATTGATCAGTCCATTTTTAGCTTTTGTGCCCCCCCCCCCCCCCCTTTTTTTTTTCAAGCCACAGGTGAAAGTAACAAACAGGTGAAAGCAAACAAACAATACACTTTACAAAAGAAGAAACCAAAAGATTTGCACAGAACACAGAACACAGAAACAAACATGAATTCATTAAGAAACATAAAGTACCAGAACAAAGACAACAAAATAACAGGACCGTGACAGTAGGTCCCTGAAAACAAAAGGACAATCTCCTTTTGAGTCAAGCCTCAACTTTCAAACTGAATCTGAGGGTATGAACTGGCTCATGGTGTTCGTTTGTTTGTAGAACTGGAAAAGATTTGCTTTGAAAATGACCAGTAAATAAACCTTAAATACATTTGCTAAGGTTGGATATACTATAATTAGCATGCTGAGTACACTAATCTGGTTTATCCAGTTCTGTCTCTGTCTGCATCTGATCAGCACCGTTAGAAGCGTTGTTGTGTAACCTGACCAGTTACAGAACTTCACGCAAAGCACAATATTTGCATGAGACAATTTCACAAGGCACACCAAGGACTCACTCATTTTTGCTATCCTTTCTATCCAAGATAAACCTTCATATGTTTCATTCCGATGCAACAACGTGGGATCACGTTGCACCTAAGACAGGCCAAACTACAGTAATTGTGATTTTAAAACAGTCCCACAAATTTAACATTCATTTACTCGTCTCTCTATAAGCATCAGCTGAGTTCATTTAAAGGATATTTATTAGACAGGATTTTATATCAAGGTTTTTTTTTTGTTTTGTTTATAATTTAGATCAATTTAGATCAAGTTTTTGGTTTAGTAATAGATAAAAGATGATTTAAGTACAAGCATTAATGTAATGTTAGTGAAAACCAGTATACCCACACACACATACACACAGCCCATTGAAAACTTATCAAAGTGCAAATGTCCAAAATATACATTTCTCAGTGTGACTAATCATTGTAATATTTGTTTGGTACCCCCCACCTCCCCACCCCCACCCCTAGTGACCAATTCTCCCAGTGCGAAGTGGCTGATGTAAAACTACACTTACAAAGTAGCCTCCCCCAACTCTGCCAGTTGCAGAGCACTCTTTGTCCACCACAATATGAGCCGGGGAAACAAAGATGCCATTGCCTATCCTCAGGTTTTGGTAGCCGTCTGTCACTCAAACCCATTGTTGGCATGTGCACGGCTCAGGGCACAATAGGACTTTGTGTGAAGAGAGAGGTGGGCCACACCCATCTCCTGCCATATCTCTTACCTCTTGTGTGCCTCTCTTACAGCTCTGTCATGTTCTTTAGATATGGCCCCCCAATATGTTATTTTGTTATTTTACATAAATGTCTACTTCCAGAAGCATTACAAAGTAATGCTAGATAAAAAAAAGGCAAAAATCCACCCCACAAAAGCAAAATATAGCCAAATCAAATCCTGATTGTTGTTGCAATTCTTAAACTAGATGAGCATAATAGTAAGATTATAACTTACTTTGTTTTGGACTTTGATTTATTTATCTATTTTTAATGTGAGCATTGTGAAGGCGAATTTCAGCTAGTCAATGAAACATTTATTTTCACTAAATTTTATGTGGCACGTAAAACGTAGCACAGAGTTGAACCTTGGACCTTAAAAAGATCAACACTTTTATCTGTTTAAAACTTGCCACAAAAACCAGTTTTGCCTTGACCTAGCCTTTTTGTTGTTATTCTTTGTGTTGATTTCTTTGCAGTGGAAAAAAGCCGTGGACACAGATATATTTGTTGTTTAAAGTGAGTAGAAAATTAGTCATTGTGTGTTTCTGGCTTCAACTTCTTTGTGTCTCTAGGATCCTGTAACTGTTCCAGGAGGTCAGGATGAATAAAGCCAGGGCTTGTTCAAAGGCCGCTGCTAGTCTGGCTGTGTAGGCTACACAATCCTGCCCTTTGACCCTGATGACATCATATGACTAGCTCTTGTGCGTCTTTCCTGAACCCAGGAGGTCAAGATTATTCAGTGGAGTTTCAAACAAGCAAAGAGTAAGTGTCGAGGAGCGAGAGGCTTTGACAATTATATGTTTGCTCTGAGAGGCACCACTCTCTTGTATGGATGTGCGGTCAAAAGCAGTGACTTTGTATGAGTCACTGAGTGTCTCTGAAAAAAACAAAATGCATGTTGCTAAAAGTATGCGCGCATGCATTTTTAAAGTCCTCGTAAACTGCAAAACCCTAAAGATGGCTATTTGTCTTTTATTTCCCATGGCAATGAGGCCATTTACATGACATTACCGATAACCCTGTTTAACTTGCAACGTCTTACAACAATGAGTGATTCAGTGGACTTGAAATTGCGAAATGAAGTAAAGCGACATGGCATAATTTAACCATAAACCCATCTGATAAGTTTGTTTACACGGTCATGACTGACTTTACTTCTTCTCGCTTCTGCTTTCTCCATTTTTCCTACCTTTTTTCATCATTCGTTCATTCTTTTACCCTTAATTCTAATATGATTATTATTAATACTTATACTAGAACAATATGTAAAACTATGTAATATTGTAATGCTTTTGTATCCAAAGGTTTTGCACTTATAGTTGTATAGTTCCTTAAGACTTTCTGTAACTAGTTTTTTACCTTAATTTTCATCTATTATATATAGTGTGTTCTGCCTATTTTTGTGTGAAGAGAGCAAATTCCTTGTTTGTGTGCACAAACTTGGCCAAGTAAAGTTGACTCTGATATTTGGAAGAAACAAGCCCTGATCTCCAGTAACAGCAACACGTTCTACTTTCAAGCCTTAAAAGTGTGCTCGTCTTTATTATTTATATTAACACATTTAAACAACAGAAGTTAAACTCAAGTGCTTTAGAGACAGGCAGGTGTCCAAAAAACCCAGTTTCAAAATATATGAAGCATGACTGAACTAATTATTGACAAAAGTAAAAATCACAATGATTTACTGGCTATTAAAATTTGTTCCAATTTTGCAAATTAATGGTGATTTGCCTCATAAATCGTGACACACTGCTCTCACCTGCATAAGCTTTATAAGGCTTTAAAGGCTAAAAGTATTAGTATCACCAGTACTGACCCTGTATTTAAGGGCTCGATAGCAACATTTTCAGTACTATTTAACAAGGCAGAATCAATACTGTTCTACCAAAACCATGCTATTCCATGCTAACCCAAAATTACATGACATTACACAAATCAGGCAAATTCTTGCCTCTACTTTAATATAGGGCACAACATTGAGCAGCTGATTTTTACATTTTCAGCTGACTGTAATTTTGTTGCATAAATGAAATGAATGAATGAAAAATGGCTTCTGACTCGGAAATTCAACTTTCTGTTGCTGTTGTTGCCGAGTGCCAACTCCGCTTGTGTTGTAGTGAACAGAGATAGAGTATATCTGTTTCCTATTCTTGTTATTTCCTTCTCTTTAACCTAGCTCAACTCTATAGCTCATATGCTATAGATCTCATCACACCTGCCATTTATGTCTATTCAGCAGCAAAGGTGGAAGAATCTTTTATCGTATGTGTCAACAAATAATTTTATTACTTGTACTTTTATTTAATATACTTTTATTTAATACCCTCAAAGAAATGAAATTTTATTTTCTCCTTTCCTTGACACTTTTCCATTCTCCTCCACCCATCTAGGTGATGTCCTTGCCATGTTCCCAACTCTACTCCATGCTTGCCTCTTTCAGGTTTTTCTTTTTAGAAGAATGCTGACTGAGTCACACAAAAAGACTAACCCGCTGTGTATCTGGTTTATAAATGAAGTATGAACAGTTTTGGTTATTTTTGTATCATTACATTGTGATATGTTTTTGGCTTTATTGTGTTTTTATTATTTATTATATTTTGCAAAGGAAAACAGAAAGAAAAGGGCTGGAAAAGTGCCTGTGGGTTTAAAAAACAGGATTTGTAATATTTTCCATTTTCTGCACACTTCTTAACATCTGCACAGTCTCCAAAGTGTAAAAATACTGACTGAACTAAAAAGCCCCTTACTTGAACACAGAAATTTATATTAACAAGCTGACACCCTAAAAAATAATTTATTCATAATGCATTTGCACACACTTATGCAAGCTCTTTTTCTGTCCACAGGCACACTCTGAGTTACTTCTCCTGGCCTCTTGGGTCAACGGGAGCATGAGGTCAAAGGTCAGCAGAGATAGAATGAAGCCTAAGAAGAGAAAAGGAGGTGGGAGGTTGTAGGAGGAGAAGGAGTGCGGTACACCGGTGGGGGAAGGGGATGAACAAACAATGGGGGGGGGGGGGGGGGGGGGGGGGGAGATTTTGGCGGGAAAAAGCTGACACAGACCTGGAGAGTCACCTCTTTCAGACGGGTGGTGAGTCATAGTCTGCTTCTTCCTCAGCGTCATCCAGAATCACACTCGCATGCTCTCACACAAGTGGGGGGTTAAGACGTGAAGGCATGCAATCACATGCAACCAGATGCACATGGACAGACACACCTCTCAGACACTCACACCAATACACACACACACACACACACACACACACACACACACACACACACACACACCTTACAAACTCACACTAAATGACCAAACAGTAGTCACACCACTTGCAGATGCCCCCTCCCCTCCCCTTTGAACACACATTGTGAGATGATGTCATCTTTGTTTGGTGGCATTGCTGCATGACTCAATGCTGCGTTTGCGTGTAAGTTGAGTCATGAGGGCAGGGTTCACAGTTTTAGTGTGATTTCACTTATCACAACCTCTTCAATGAAATAACACACAGGAGACAGAGGAAGGGGTGGGAAACTGGGAGTAAATTTTAAGCGTATCCTTGATATGTTTATATGTGTGTGTGTGTCTCTGTGTGTTTATGTATGTAATGTGGGACCATAAATCTGTCTGAATCTAAATCATATTAAATGTGAATATTGGTTTTGTAATAATGTTCACTGCGGTTAGGTTAAGGTTGGCATAAATGTCAGAGTTGGGCAAGGAGCATTTAGCGTTTTGTTGAGTCTTTTAATGCTTTAGACTTCTGTTCAGGTGTGTTTGCGAGGCACAAAACAACAACTTTTGTACCCCTGCCATTCACACATTTGCACCACATGCATATTACGTAAGTGCTTAAGTCCTTAATTGCATGCACGCCCTGTACTTGCCGTGTTAACTTCAAGAAAGACGATCCACGTTTGTCCTTGTTTTCCACAAAAAGCACACAGAACTAATAACAACTTTCCTCACTGGTCTTTAAAAAGTGTGAAAATTTTTATAATCAGATGCATGCTAGCTACTTTGGCAAATGCATGTGCATTTAGAGTCCGTGTACTTCCTCAAAATGAGCAGTGTATATAAACACATCGCCATCACCTCCACTTCAGTGAAATGATTAGCGCCTGGGGCCAAATTAAACATCCCCTGGACTCCAGCCTGGGAAATGAACTCATACTTAAACCCATGACATGGCCTAGTAGACATGAAAGCCCTCATAGAGAGGGTTGCTCTAAAAGAGGGGGCAAAAGCAGAGTGGCACCGGGCCCGTGTGGATGTGGCAGGAGGGTATGATGTCACCTGAGTCTGTGCAAGCCCCACCAGGCAGTGCAGCAGCAGCAGCCGAGGACTGGCCATTAGTGCAAGTCAACGCAGGCACTCACGGAGGTTGCACACACAGACACATAAAGAGGGAGGTAGGTGATGTGAAAAGATGGGGTGCACATTTCACACTTTGACATGGTTGTGAGCAATGTCATTATTTGAGCAGAAATTTGTTTTTGTTTGTTCTGGTTTGGGTTATTTCTTGGCATTGGAAATAGGGATATATCCTGCCCTACTGGTTCAACAAGACCCATTTCTGATTTCAGTTCAGTTCACTTCAATTTTATTTATATCACCACAACAACCACCTCAAGGCGTTTTTATATTTTAAGATTATAGACCTCATAATTGTACAAAAAAAACCCTCCAACAATCACACAAACAAGTGCTTGCTCTATGAGTGTTGGGATTAGATATCCTTCTTGCCCTAGGAACAATTTTCCAGGAAGTGCTGGAGAATTTGGTGGAAGGATGTCCGAGGTACCTTAGTCTACTATCATCTCAGCCCAGATAAGGAAAATGGATGAGTTGTCAGCTGTCATTGCTGTAGAGAGAACAACCCCTAGTTAGTTCTTCATAAACTTCAGAGGAGCTCTTATAATCAGTAAAAATAGATAAATACATATGCATAATTCCCATGGAACAATATGAGACTACACAACAGTGAAAGTAGTGAAGAAAGAAAAAAAATAGATTTTTCCAAAGTAGATATAATTCAGTGCAGCATTTCTATAGTAATCAAGGTCTAATTAAATAAATGACATTTAAGTTGAAAGAAATCCAGTTACTGCTGCATCAGTGCAGAGACATCAGGACTGTGCTTTTCTTCAGATGTGCTATGGTTTGTAAATCCAATAAATGATGTTAATGGGTTTTGCATCACATTACAGGAACCTCGGAAATCAGAAATCAGCCATGACATGGCTCATGTGTTAGTGTATTCCAGAAAAACTGCGGAAAAACCATTCAAGTATCACTAAATAAATAAATAAAACTGAAAACTGAAACTAGCAATATAGCATAATACTTGTTTTTATTTTGCACATGAAAACAGCACTGCAGCACTTTCATTAATAAAGCCTGGTCTGTGCTTTGTGTATGGTTTATTCAAGGTTTGTTAGTGAGTCGCAAATACAGTGGCACTACAGATGAACTTTTTTTTTATATACCATCCTTCTACTTTTCACATTCACTCCCACCATCTAGGATTTTTATCTCAGCGTTTGCTGGGGTTGCTCT
This sequence comes from Neolamprologus brichardi, assembly GCF_056152115.1. NCBI lineage: Eukaryota > Metazoa > Chordata > Actinopteri > Cichliformes > Cichlidae > Neolamprologus > Neolamprologus brichardi. The sequence goes on from NC_142110.1 coordinate 19,981,947, forward strand.
GAAACTGTGAGTGGGAAATCTGGATTGAGGGCACATTGCAGATTCATTCTGGGAACTCAAAGCAAAGCAGCTTTAAGAAACAACATGGTTTAGGGTTGGTATTTTGGCTAAAACAACATCTTTTTTGAAATGACAGTAATGATAATAAACACATGGGTAATCTTGGAAAATACTTGTTAAGGGGAAATGAAGCATGTCAAGATTCATTTATGCAGCCTGTCCTCTCCTCCGTAGGCTGTTAGTGTTACCTTGTTGCTCCTATTTTACAGTTGTAAGAGAACAACTTCAACATAAATAGATAGATAGATACCTGAAAAGACAGAGTGGGAGTTTTTTCAGGAACTCACAATGACTCCAATATTAGCAATGATAGCAACTTTGTTACAAAGGTCATATGATCTTTGAACAACCCAGAGTTCACAATTCCAGGGGAAATGAAAGTAGTGGGCAGTGTGAAGTGTCCAAAATACACACACAAAAAAAAAGAAAGAAAGAAAGAAAGAAAAGAAAACAAACAAAAAAAGACACTGTTAAGCATATTGTATGTTTGTGGACATGGACAAGAAAATAGTTTTACTTCTTTTTTCCATTTCAATTAGTTGTTTGTTTGTTTTCTACTGTAAGGTGCTGTCTGTGAATTTCAGGTCAGAAAGGCGTGCCTGTTTTTTTGCACGACTTAATTTTTTAATTTGATCTAAAAGTTTATGCTAAAGTATTATATTTCTGAACCTTATCTAAGGGTAACATTTTGTCCAATCATTACCAATCATAATTCATGTGAATCACGTGAATACCCCCCACCACCACCCCTGCTTTTACACATTTGTCATTCTCTCAAGCTGTGGCTGCCCTGGGTGCTATTTTTACTCTTACCTTTGTTTTTGGTTTGAAGCACACTCATTCCTCATGTCACATAAGTGCACACACGCAGACGTGCACACATGCACGACCCAGTGGTTTATGTGGGAGGATGCCATGCAGTTGCAGCTGTGACAAAATACGAGGAAGCGTTTGACCTTTAGCGCACTGACGGGAAAGTGCACAGATACATGAAATTGCAGCCCCTTCAGGAATCTGCATCTGGTGAGCACACACACACACACACACACATTTTAAAAAGTACCGTTAATTTTAGATGTATCCATGGCAACACGTATTGGAGACGTTGGTCAATTGTTTGATTGTTTGTTTTAACATAGGTAGGGACAATGGGTGGAAAGGGTAGCGGAATGAGCGACCATTGCTGAACCAACGTCAAGTTTTGCACAGCCTACCTGAAGCAAACTCCTCATGTTTCCTCTTAGGTTGGAGGGATATACTCCCTTGGCATATGCCTAGGAGGAGCGATGTGATTTCTCTTTCTTTCTGTATGTGTGTGTGTGTGTGTGTGTGTGTGCGCGCGCTTGTGTGTATTAGTGTGCTTTTCTGATTAAGAGGGAGGGAAAGAGAGCTCTCTGGATGGAGAGAAAACCATTTAGCATTTGAGGAACACCACCTGGGAATGGACCTCTATTGCCCCCTTCTGGTATCTGAAACACTTGAACACTTACTATAAGTTGTCTGGTTCCCTGCAACAAAATAAATAAACTTCACATCTGATAAGGCTTTTACCAACAAAAACTCATTTCCTAGGGTCATAAATAATATTTACAGAGTTAACTTAATTTTGTGATTCTTACTGCTGTGTAAAGGGAAAGTGAGGGTGGAGGCAGGCAGCAGTCTCTATAGGAACTCAAAGACTGATGTTATGAAATATAGGACACAGTGCTAGCGTCTTTGAGCACAACATGTAAATTGATACCTTGAGTGAAGATATGAGCAAAAGCTACCTGTGAGATTAAACAAAATTCAAAGCGTTATTCTTCAAGCACATGCCCTCAAATATCCTTTAAAGAATTAGGTCCCCTGAAAGTGTTTCCAAAATGTCCTTATTCACAAGATTGCGCACACACACACACACAAAGAGTGAGCCTGGTCCCCTTGCTTACCTGCAAGGCCGTCAAACTCAGGTTAAAACTCCCAGGCCTATTATTGTAACAGTGCCGCTTGCTTCTTTCTAATAGTCCTTGATGCTCTTATGATCACAGCACACATTGGCCTGAATCTGACCAACACACACACCCAAGTATACGCTGTGCACACTCATACACAGTTCAGGAAATGAACCCCATTACCTTCACATCAAGTATAAAAAAGTGCTACCAAAACAGCGCAGTTACCACTTTACACAGAGTGGCCTTTCAGCGATACCTTCTACACTACGTTTATGCTCACACATATATGCACCCAAACAAAGAAGCAGCTCTCTCTAACAAGGGTGTGGCTGACAGAGATTGGTTGCCAGACAGAGGTAGCCCTGTGTATGTGAGCGTGTGTATGCCCTGCACATACTCACTTGGGGTAGAGCAGTATGATTGCACTCTAAAAACTAAAATACACACAGTTGTATCACGAAAACAGAAATCTGCCTGCTAAATACACCACAGTAGATTTGTGAAGCAGAATGAAACCCCTAAATTCATCCTTTGAGTGCTTCCACATTCTGTGGTTTAGTGTAGACAGACAGCTCAGGTATGAACTCTAAAATATCTGAGAGTGTGTCTCTGCAGACAGATGACTAAACAGGTATAAAATAACATGCTGGAACTAGATGAGGGGAATAAGTGTTACTGTGGAGAGACAGCAGTGTTTAATTTCATCAGGCCCTACACAGACGGGCACCGCCTCCTGCTGGTAAAAAAGGTCAAGACATGACCCTACCAAAAAATTTTTAAGTTACTACCGCCATGTAAGAGTGTGACAGTAATCTGATTACCACTAGAGTGATCAAGAAAATGCGCTGTGTGTTCATTACAGAGACTTAACTACAAGCTTCTTGGAGCTTTGTTGACACAGAAGTAGGGATGGGTATCGTTTAGGTTTTATCCGACACCAGTACCAAACCAGTACTTTTGAAACGGTGCCGGTGCTTAAACGGTGCTCGAACTGGTGCTTAAAGAATGGAGAACACAAAATTGGTCCAAAAGCCTCTCATGTTCAGCTGTTTTTTTTGTAAAATGATAACAATGTTAGCCTTTTCTGCAGCTATAGGGTGTATATGGTATCACTCTTGGCTGGAAGCAGTGCTAAAACAATGGGAAAAACAAACTTTGTCCAAAAACCTCTCATGTTTAACTGTTTTCCACTTTTTCTTTGGTCATTTTAGCCTTTTTGGCCAGGGTGAAAGGAGTGTCTGCCATCAAACAAGAAGACAGCCGCATGTAGCTATGATGATGTTTGCTAGTTCACTTTATATGCATTAATATAATAACGTGGTTAACCTACTCAATGTAAATTACACACAAACAACATTAAGCTACTCATGCAGAGAAGAACGGCTGCTGCTGCCATCATCATCCGTCATCATTTCTGCTACCCTGGCAGGGCTAGGGGCCAGGACTCTACTCTTCGGGTTTTTGGGGGATGTTGCTAACTTCGGGTCCGATAACAGGCAACCCACCCGCAGTAGATGTGCTCGGTGTGAGGTCTCGCAGCAAGCTATCAAATACGGTGCATTTCTCGGCTTTTAACAAAATGCTATACGTCGCCAGGTGTTTCATCAGATTCGAGGTGTTACCTCCTTTGCACAGTATCACCTTAAAGCACTAGTTGCAGGCTGCTGAGTTTGCATCTTTTGCTGTGAAGTACAGCCAGACTTTGACCACTTTGCCTTGGGCATTTTTAATCTGTAGCTCTGCTCTAAAAGAACGTACGTACCTGGACCCGCCTACTACGCTCGCAAAGGTAAAACGATTGGCTGGAATCCAAAGTGTATGACATCTCAGGAAAAAAAAAGCACCGAAATGTGCGCTGCTTTTTGGTCTGGTTACTACCGTTTATGTCAGAACCGGTGCCGATCCCTACACAGAAGAGACGGGTTAAACACAGCAGCAAAGAATGAAGGTTAAACACCACAGCACTTTACAGGAAGGGCCAGAGTCGACTCTATTTTCTAAGGCAGCTGAGGTCCTTCAACATCTGTCGGACAATGCTCAAGATATTCTACCAGTCTGTTGTGGCCAGTGCTATCCTCTACGCTGTTGCAGGCTGGGGCAGCAGGTTGAGGGTCACAGATGCCAACAGACTAAGTAAACTGATCCCAAGGCCAGCAATGTTGTGGGGATGGAGCTGGACTCTCTTAAGGTGGTGTCGGAGAGGGAAATGTTGTCCAAGATAAAGACAATGTTGGATAATTCCTCCCACACACTTCATGACATGCTGGCTAGCCACAGGAGCACGTTCAGTGAGAGACTGAGATTACCAAAAAGCACCACTGAACGAAACAGGAAATCATTCCTGCCTGTGGCCATCTCCCTGTACAACTCATCCACCTAACACACTGTATACTAATAATAGCTACACCCTTTTTGCACATGCTCTTCTTTCTTGTTCAGATATTTATTAGTAAGTGACTTATATGTATGTATATATTGTATATATTGTGCTATTTCTTACTTCTTGTATTGTCTGTTTTTGTTACTGTTTGTACTGGAGCACTGTAACTGTAACCCTCATTAATTATGTATATTATTGCTTTTCTCTTAACAGGTCAGCTCTAGTATGGGGAGGATTTAATTGACTTACCAAACTATGAGAGTCTTTGAACTCCCTTGCTTTATTCTAAAACAAGAGATCAAGTTCCAAAAGAAAAATCCCCCAAATTATTTGTAGATATTTAGATGTTTACCCCCATATACACGTTGCCCTTTTCGGTCTGAGAAAACAGGTCTGAGTTACTTTTTAATCTAACACGGGAAACACTGACAAGTTCGAACTCAAGATAGCAAGAGATTAAATTCACCACTTACAGCTTACTGATTTTTATCTTGGGATAGCCAGGAGAATACACACACACACACACACACACACACACACACACACACACACACACACACCCTCCTGGTACCGCATGCACACACATCCACTTGCTGACTGCGGGACTTTCTCACAGGCCAGGAGGGCTGATAGATGAGGTCTGTATTTGATAGCAAACACAGAGCAACACTGATGTCACCAAACACTGAGATTAAGCAGCGGGTGAGAGACGTGGGAGACAAAGGTGGAAATAAAGATGTACTTGTTTGTGTTTATCTTTGTATAAGGAGTAAGGAGTGTATTATTATAAGATGTGTGGTAGAAAAAAAAACCTTTAACCGGATTTATGGAAAGACACTTAGAAGCAGAAACAATAGATCCTCACATCATCCAACAGATTTCAATGCAAATCTCCAGTTTAGCCAAACTTGGCAGAAAATGTGAGGAAACGGCAAACCCTGCAAACTCTCTTTTGTGTCAGGTGGCCAACATTATACCTCCAAACAGTCACTATAGGTTTTGCTGACATCATTTGCTGAATACAAAGTTACAGAAATAAACACACAAATGCCCTACCACTTTTCCTGTTTCCACCCATGACCATATTCTATCAATATTCTATTAAGTGGTAAAGAAAAGTGAAGAAATGATGTATGAAGCTATCTTTAGCATAACATTCAAACTTAAGTTAAAATTTTAAAGAGAGGGACTCCAACTGGCTGTGGTAACTGTGGCGTTAGTGCACTATGGGTGAAAAAAGAGATACTTGGTCTCTATTGATGAAGTTCAGTATGTAAACAAAATAACTAAATTATTTTTCCAGGAAATGAAAAAGTATACCTCAAACATGAACTATGAAACCTTCGTTGATTGTCTCGTCTATGTTATTTACAGTCTATAGCGTAGTTAAACAACAGAAGTTAACCCAAAGTGCTTTAGAGACAGGTGCATTTATATTCAAGGTCTCCAAAAAAGACAGCACAAAAGTAAAAATCACAGTGATTTAGTGGTCCTTAAAATGTGTTCAGAATTTGCAAATTGATGAGGATTCATATTGCCTTTATACCAAAACCTCAATACCAGAATGTGCAGTATGGCACAGCACCAAAAAGAGGCCCCCAAAAGGAGGTGAATCGCCCCCTCTTCAAACGATCCTCTCCAGGTAAACCTGAGCGTTCAAGATATGCTGATTGCCTGCTGGCCTTAGTGTTTACTTGTTAAAGATTTATCACAACAAGAAGCTTAATTGAAGTATATTCCCCCCCACATACTCACACTGTTAGGTTTCCTGTTGTTCTAATTGACAGGCTCACATATCTGTGATATGAATACCGGACTATACAGCCACTCAGCCTTTGTCCTTTGGCAAGGTTGACCTCACAAAAATAACAAGAAATTGTTCAATATGTTCCAGTGGTAGTCAAAATAAATTGCAGCAATATGGTCAGTTCATCTTTGGAGTCCGTTAACACAATGCACTCATTAAAATCTACAATACGAACATCAGGACAGCTTTCCAAAGCCACTCAGTGCTCTGTCAGTCATCTGTCATCCATTGTTGTGCCCTTAATCCCGCCATTGACATTGCGGTTCATTTCCACCATTGGGGACCCAGAATTAATCAGTGGACTTAAATTAGCCCAGGGTAATTAAAACACCAAGCAAATGGTTAATTAATTGACCTTGATTGTCATTAAACATTTCAATGAATCAATAAGGGATCAATTGTCACCAGCAACCAGCAGATGGGCTGTGACCACTTAGATGAAACCGTAACAGGATGACAGTGGAGATGAAATGATCATGCTTTATTGCCCAGACAGATGGATATGTATAGCCTCCCCCGCCCCCACCCTGTCCATCCTTCGCATTCACAGTTCTACCCTCCCCCCCGCCCAGAGCAAAGGGTTTATTTTTTAAACCCCTGGGCATGCAGTGAATTTAAGCCTACAGGTTCATCAAAGATGGGCGTTAGTGTATTGCAAGTGAAGATGTGTGGCCATATTAAAATAACAAGAAAAAAAGCATATTGCTGGAGCCAAAACTCCATTGATTATTTTCATCATGTTATTAGTGTGCAGATTATTTTTGAAAAAAACTGGTTTGCCTAAATTCACATAAAAAAAATATAAATAAATATAAAGTCTTTTTTCTGATCAACAATCCAAAGGTATAATGATTACAGTAACATGTAACCCAGGGGGAAATACTTTGGAGAAGCTAGATATCCTGTTTGACTGCGCCTAATAACTTCATTCAAGTAATCCAGATATACCTCTTTCTGTTACCTCAAGGCAGCTGTGCTCAGTATGACATCAACTTCTCTTTCTGTTTTCACCCCTCTTGAACTGAAGTTTGCTCCTGACCCCTCTATGGACAGATTTTTTGAGGACAAAGGAACTCTGCTTTCTAGTACAGCCACCTCCCTCCTCCTCCTCTTATTCCTCCTACCTACTCGACTTCTGTTCATTTAAACTCCCCAGGATGCCCCGCCCCCAAGTCATAATCAACAACAAAACCTCCACAATGAATGGAGATCCATGCCAGGCACAGTTATTTTTGTATTGTAACATCCTTCAGAATGATGTGAAAATAAGCACTTTTACCCTGCAGTGTTGCACTGGTTATAAAGTGCATGCTCAGTGTTGGATGGATTCCTGATTTTTTTGTTTAACACTTAAACAAAGTGGTAAAACAAAAAGATACACCATAGTCTTCAACACATAGTGCAAATACATACATAAATAAATATAAGTCATTCAGGCATTTAATAAAATCATGAAACAAGGGACTGGAAAAAAGAAGAAAATAGAGGTCATGTCGGACACATATTGAATCGAGTTAATGGAAGAGATGTGAGCAAATGACCAGACACCCAGGGGGTTCTGGACTTAGGACCATGCATGAATTGATCAGAATTTTTTCTTTTGTTTGTTTAAGATCAAACTGTGATCAATAAATTGTCCAAAAATGGCAAATGCAGCAAAAATGTTAAAATATATGCAAATTGTTATTTTAGAAAAATTTGTCAAAAGGTTAAATAAACACTCAAGCTTCATTTATCTCACGGTTCAGGCTTCACAGGGTTAGTGTATATAACAAAATAGGATATTGTTGGTACTGGCAGATAAAGCATCAATTTGAAACAAAGCACTAAGCACAGCATACGTGCTTTATACAAAGTAAAAAAGTCCAGTTACTTTATTAATGCATGTAGTGTTAAAGCCGGTGCAAATGGGCAGGTTCACTTTAATTATGTCACTTAAATGCTGAAAACTCACTTCAGTCTTCACAAACTGAAGCCTGCAAGTTGACAATAAGACAAGCAACCAGGAGCAAAAGTGAATTGAAATGCTTCAGTTTGGCAGTGATGTCACTGGTGTTTTGACTACCCCGTGCTCCATGCAAATACACACACAACCTCATCCTCCTCTTTCTGGCAGCATCAGCCAGCTGTCTCTCCTGCTGCTTTCAGCTGATGAAGAATAGGGGAGCTGGGAGGACATGAAGGAGGAAGGGTGGGGGTGGGTGGGTAACAGCTGAGCAGATGAAGTAGCCCCTACTGGGTTTGCCGAGGACGGGCTCTTTCCCAGCCACCCCGCAGCCGTGCAGCTGCCGAGGCACCAGCTGTCCTGATGATCGCACCAAACAGACCAGAGACTTCCTCGCTGTCAATGGAGTGGAAGTGCTGTAGTGTCGTCTCACTGTATGGACCAGCTGACACTGTCACCCCCCACAGCTACTCACACCTAAACGATCCCAGACAAAACACACATAGAAATGCACAATATATCCCATTTGACTCACACAGCTGTTCAATTAAAGATTTGTGTTAAACCGAACAGTAAATCTGCACCTTTATGTTACATGACTGTAATCACATATATGGAGTAATTACACCTGGAACAATTACTAGTTATTTCCAAATGTAAAAAATGTAGAATTACAAATAAACTAAGGTGTTCAACAAGCTGGTCAAACATGTCTAACATAACTGCACCTGTTTTGTGTGGCGATAGATATGATAACAAACATGACGTTATAGTTTTATGCTCACCATAAACTAGCAGGCAACTGGATATTTGTTGCATTCACATATGCAAATGTGTTGATAGGTTGCTGTTTTTTCAAAAACAGTATTTGCCCCAAAACATTAACATTCTGTGTCCAGCAGTTTTCTGGAGCTATTTCCTAAAATGTGATTCCTCACTTTAACCTCCTAGGACCTGGCATCCACATATGTGGACATCACATTTTTGGTTGTCTACACCAAAATACAAAATTTTGCTCTACAAAAGCCTGATATCCACTTACGAGGACATTATACTGCCTCTCTTTTATCAAAATTTAAAACGAATATCCTCATATGTGGCTCTCATTTTTCTTGGAAACAAAAATCAGGTTAAAAAAAATCTGGTGATTCTTTGTTTTTACATTCATCGGGTCCCAATCAGCCCAAATATCAAAGAGAAATTAAAAATGCATGCCGTGGAAGAGTTCAGGTCTTAGGAGGTTAAAGCTATTTTCACACTATAGCTTTAAACCTTTCTTAACATCACCGAACTGAGCTGTATGTGACAACAGAAGTGTCCTACACACGTTTTTAATCGGCTAGCTCTTGCGAGACGCTACATCTTAAGAAAACACCAGCAAGTAGAAAAGCACTAAAAACGCATGTGAAGAACTGCACTGATGGTTAAAAGAAAGAGTGTATTAATCAGTGTGGTGGGGAAGAGAAAAAAGCAAGGTAATGTGCGGTTTAATCATACGAGTCATACAATACTGTAGCTACATGTTTGCTACTAGCTGTTTACTGTTAGCATGTCACGTCCACACTTTGGTTTTGTTTTGTGAGTTTTGTTAAGGATCTTTGGGGAGGTTTTTTTGTGCATTTTGTCAGCATTTTTCTTTTTGCTCTTGTTTTACTTAAGTTGCAGTGCATTCTGACCTTTCAGGGCCGCTGTAGAAGTAGGTAACAGGTCAGCTCAGCTCTCACGTGAACCCTTTCACCTGAGCCAAATGGAACAGATCCATGAAGAAATGTTTGTAGGACTAAAGGTTCAGATCGACAGAGACAGCTTTTTTTTCCCAGTAGTCAACAGGTACGTTATTAGCAATGTGGAATTACAATAAAGTTCAGTTTCGTTGCAGGATCTCTGTGAGGTTTAGAAGTGAACACTATGACAACTCAAAAATAAGTGAAACTGTTTCTTTAAAAAAAAGGCACAACTGTAACACAAGTTGAGTGGAAAAAAAATAAAGTACATTTTAATCCTGTGAGTTACTACAAAGGCAAAGTAAAGTGTTAAGCAAACAGTAACTGAGAACATCGATGTTTATATCTTAAGCCCAGAAAAGCAGAAAACTCACAGCTGTTACATAAGTTAAGATCAGCGGTAAAAGGCTGCGTCTGAAACAGCTGAATTAATGAGTGGTTAATAATTAAAAAACTAGTCTGCCAGTGCAGACATTATGAGTTTGATCCCACTGGATCACTTTATTATGGTGCTTGTCCTTGGATTTCCTATTTTAGGACATAATAAAACTGAACACTGGCCAGAGAAAGTACATTATGACTCTAAAAGGAGCTACAGTGCTCCTCAGCCGGGCCTTGGCTATGGGCTAATCTACACGTGTTCCACATAATGAGTCTATTAGCACAGCTGGACAAACAAGCCTTAAGGTTCAGTACAAATACATCAGTGTGCAGACACCTGATCCTCATCTTACTGCCTGATTTATTTTCACTTTTATTCAACTCAGAAAGGCTCTCTCAGTGTTTTATAGCAACTTTAAGAAGACATACTCACTCACTTTAAATGTTTATCTGGCAGCTGTTTGTTCAGGCAAGAAAATTCTTTTTGCGTAATTGTTTTGGTATTTAATATATTATTGTGTCTTATCCACATCACATCTACTGATAATATCAGTCACTCATATTAGTTTTCTTTACCTTGTTGAAACAGCTATTGTTGATTGTCTGTTTCATGTGATTGGAAGGAAGGAGGGAGGACTGTGTGTGTGCATGTGTGTAATACAGAGATGAAGGTCAGTGTGGGGGCCCATATGGAGGGTGGATGGGAAACATGTTTATGGGCGTGAGTACCACAACATACCACATATGGGAGACTATTGGGTTAAAGATGGCGTCACGATGGTCAGCCGACCGCAAACTGAATTCAGTTACAAAATTAGTCTCAAATAACAGTTTAACAAGCTAATTCTGTGAGCCTGTTTGGTGACATACAGAAGCTGAAATCATTATGTCAGCTCATCATCACATGTGTAAAACATGCGCATCAATAGAACAGAACAGTAAAATCATACAAAAAGTGATTTCAGTGACTTTGAACGAGTTATGGATGTTGGTGCAGACAGGCTGGTGTGAGTATTTCAGAAAGTGTTGATCTACTGGGATTTTTTGTACCACATTCAGGATTTATATAATTGTCCAAAAACTGCTCAGCATGTTGAATTAGATGGGCTAGAGCACCAGAAGACCATGCTTAGTGCCAGTCATTTCACATTAGAACAGGAAATAGAGACAACAATTCACATGGGCTCACCTGGAAAAGCTGCTGTGATGAGTCTCAACTTCTGCTGCAACATTTGGATGGCAGGGTCAGACTTTGACATAAATAACAACCAATCATAAATTGTATCACTATTTCAGGCTGCTGGTGATGGTGTATTGGTGTTCTTGGCACATTTTAGATCCTTTGCTTTGTACTAAATGAACACCACAGTCTAAGTATCGTTGCTGACCACCTCCATCCCTTTATGGTTTGAAAGGATGGAAGGAAGGACAGAGGCTGTGGCTTGATGCAATTTCTTTAGTTTTTAGTTCTTTTAATATATATATATTTTCTTTTAAATTTAAGAAGTTTGCATTTGTATGTTTGTGTTAGTGAACAACAACATAATTTTTTTGTGAAGCAGTGAGCACTGGCGCACTAATATAGTTTCCTATGTCTTCATATCCACATTGTAACCGTGTTCTGAAGCGTACTTTGTGGATTATGCCCTACTTCACAAAGATGTGATCATTTCAAACTGGTTTCTTGAACATGCCAGTGAGTATTCAAATGGCCTCCACAGACATCAGATCGCCAATAGTGCACCTTTGGTGTAATGGGACATTTGCATCATAGATATGCAGCTGATAAACCTGCAGCAATTGTCTGATGCTATCATGTCAATATAGAGCAAATTCTCTGAGGAAAGTTTCCAGCACCTTGTTGACTCTATGGCATTAAGAATTAAGGCAGCTTTGAAACACAAAGGTATAACGTGACTGGTGAGTGTATATCATCATAAATAACACATTGAGGTAGTGCAGAATAAGAAACCCTCTGTTACAGCTATTTAACACTCACAAGCTGAAATCACATCTCTAATAAAGAGACCACAAACTGTCCAGCAAACTGATACATTTCTCTAATCCTGCTTTTCAGTGAGTGAGCACAATAAAAAGGGAGCTCAGAAAAGGCTTTGGGGTCCTCAGGGTCAGGTCGTTGTTGGATCAGTTTCCCCCAACCATCACCATGTCAGCTGTAGCAATCCATCACACAAGGCCCAAGCACTGGCCTGGGAGCCCCTAAACCAACAGTGACTGGCCACAGAGAAGGGTGAGCTGCTGTCCCAGGCCCTCCCACCATCACCTGTCACCTGTTATTGTCAGCAGCCCTCTGACTCCTTATAGAAAACAGGGCAGCAGCTGGCCTAATGAAGCAGACTGTGTGATGGGTGGCCTTTGCGAGTGTGTTAAAGGTTGCTTTGCAAGTCCTTTTGCTGTGTCCCAAGGCCTCTTTTGCCAAAGAAAAAAAAAAAACATCTTGCACCAGAACACCTTATCTAAGGGGGAATGAGGTTTGCTGGGCACCAAGAAAATAGCTTTCATTTAGTAGGGAGGGGAATGATCAAAAGCCTTTCATGGTTTGAAATTATCTCATTGTTTGTTTATATAACAGCTTGAGAACGGGTGAGTCATTTGTTCTTTGATTTCCTGTAATTGTCTGGAAATATTATAAGCAGCGAGCAGACCTCTTCAGTTACGGGCTGATCAAAACTCAAGGGAGAGAACCAAATCAAACCAAAACTGAACAAACAGATGGCAATATATAGATTTTAAAAAATTACTTCTCTCCATGGATATATTGACCCACTACCAAATCAATCTGTGAAATCTGTGAAAAGTACAGAGCACCAATGGTAGACCTACCAATTCTGTTATTCTATGGCAAATGCCAATCAGGCTACACGTTGCTGGGCAGTGAGAACAGAGCTCACCAGAGGACATTAGCCACACAGGCCATCCTCATGAAGTCTGTTTCTGATTGTTTTATCAGAGATATTGACACTAGTGGCCTGCTGGAGCTCACTTTGTGGCTCTGGTAGTGGTCATCCTGTTCCTGAGATACCCTTCCCGCTGATGGTTTAAGGACCTCTTTGACCCTGTCCAGCTATCCAAGCCTGTCTCCTGGAATCTCCTGTATGCTCCTGATTTGTGTGCTGAGAGAAACACAAGCCTTCTGGGAATAGCACGCACGAAGGTATCATTTTAGAGGAGCTGGACCTGTGTAACCTCTGTAGGATCCAGGTGTCACCTCATGCTACCAGTAGTGACACTGACCCTAGCCAAATGTCTGTGGCCTCCATCTGTAAAACAATTCCTGTTTTGTGGATTGCCTCACTGCCTAGTGCACCTGTTGTTAATTTTATGAAGACCAAAGCAGCTGAAACTGATTAGAACCCCCCCCCCCCCCCCCACCACTTAACTGACAGATCAGTAACTCAGTTTAATTGTCACGATGCAAAAAAGTGTTCCTTTAATTTTTTGAGCAGTATACTGAACATGGAGCCCACTCCAAATATATTCCCCATGCGTCTTTCATGAGAGGCCACCACTTGATATATATATATAAATAAATAAAAATATCACATATTTATATGGCCTCAAAGTAAAATAAAAAATAAAGTCTGTATATCTCTCTCTAGTTGTTGTTTGCAGATTAGTTGAGATTATGTGTGATTTTCTTTACAACAAAGTATTGATTACTATGATTATTAAGCTCAGAGCAAAAACAATAGGTCACCAGCTGGTTAGCAAATGAAGCACTGAGCTCCCACTGGCAGCTCAGTCAAGACTGCTGCTGATGGTGAGAACTACAGTCAGAGAAGTCAGACTGTGACTATTTGTCGACTTGTGTCATACCTGTCACCTCATAAGAGGACACAGCAGGATACTGTTGAAGGTCTTCAGGGACATCAGTGTATGCAGAGTGAAATCTGCCTCTGTTTCAGATGTGCTTTTTGCACTGTGGGGTGGGGTTGAAGCTGGCATTAGCAACACAAAAGTGACAAAATCTTCACTGCTCACAGGAGCTGACTCTGCCAGCTGAGCAATCTAACTATTTTGGCTATATTACACCAGTTTGAGACAGTGTCTGTGAAAGAATTTGATGAGGCCTAACAGATGGGATTGCTTTTAGATCAGTCTGACAATCTAATACTGGTAAACATGTTCATGAAAAAAATCAAATTCTTACCATTTGCAATATGTATTTTCTTGGTTTAGCAGTAATTATACAGAAAGGATGAATGTCAAAATCACACACAGTTCTCAGTTCTCATCGCCTAAGAAATACAAAAAAAACAACAACTAAAAACAGATTATTCTACATTATTTCTTTGCTGTGTTTATTGATTTTTGAGAGAAAGCATCAGTGCAAACAAACCTAAATGAATTCCTTGTGAAAGCTAAATAATGAAGGTGATAACAGGAAATTAAGGGAAAGTGACAGAGTCAGCATTACCTTAAGTGGAAAACACATGGGGACAACTGTTAGACTTCCATTAGGACCTCACACATAGACAAAAGCAGGTCAGCACCTCAGCTGTGTCTTGACATGTGGGTGTAAGAACCTGGCATCAGGGGTGGCCATATCCAAAGGTGTGCAAACCACAAAGTGATTCAAGAAAAGAGATGATGAGAAGTTTTATTTAAGCATCTCTAATCTTAGCTTGATCAAAAGAGAGACATCCTCTTCTGAGCCATATCCCCAAACATTCTCAGTAATGGGTTTGATTACTGGTGCTATTTTTTTCTTGCTGTTATGTAACAATAAGTAGGTGGGGTAATTTGACTCTGTTCATTGATTTATTGTTTTGTCTTTTCTGTTTTCCTACTAGTGTTTGTACTGAAAGTTAGCTGCAAATCAGAAATCGCAAAGACAGTTTGCTCTAATTGTGTAGAAGTGAGGAACTGTGACTAGGGAGCAATAGTGGAGAGTAAAAGAAAAGAAAGTGATTGCTTTAAATATGTGGTTTCACAATGTACGGTATGTAGTATGTTTACTATAGAAAAAAACAAGGGTAACTACAGCTATTTATGCTTATTTATGTATTTTGCGTTTGTCGTTGGTGTTCTGCGTTTTGGTGATGTGGCTGAGGTTGAACAGGCATGAGGCTGGTTGTTTTGTTATTTTATATGAATTTCCTGTGGTTTGTGCAACTTTTTCATGCTAAACAAGAACATCTGCCAGCAGTTTATTTACACTTTATTTGCACCACGCCAAGGGTGTGTTTCAGAAAGACTGTGAAAGCAGGTTTGTGGTGCTCCATTTAAACTCCTCATTCAATTAGTGACTGGCAAGTCTCATATCAGAGCATACTAACTTGTTAAAATTAATGTCTTTACAAACACGGAAGAAGCTTTTAAAATCAGTCTGCCATCAGTAGACACTGTGGCTTTATTATCAGCTCAGAACAAAATGTATACATCTTTCTCACGTTGTGACTTTGTGGTCTGTGAAGCAGCTGTCAGCATTTTGTGAAATATTTGTTGTAGCAATCACTATTTAGGTAAAAGTAACCTGTGTGAGTGTTCAAACATGTGAAACTCTGGTAAATCATTAGTCAGTTATTATATTGCAGTGACTCATATTGATGTTGGAGATAATGTAAATATATGAGTGAAGATGAGTGTGCTAAAATCATTAAGATTCTAAAACTGGAATAAATTGAGCTTAAAGCGACTGTCATTAAATTTATCAGTGGAGCAGACCTCAGGACATCCTGTGATTGGTTTTGCTTGGTGGTAAAATGTAGAAATCTTGTACACCTTTTGCACAGAGTGGCAACTTTCTCATACTCACATACCAGTTATACATCTTGATCTGAGATAGCTGTATGATAATTACAGATAAATCTGCAGAATCACATTTTCCATTATGCAAACTGGCAAATACATCACCTTTTAAAAAGAAACATGATCAAAAAGAGCACTATAGTACAATAGTAGCAGTAGTAGAAGTAGTAGCACCAGAGATACCAGCAAACTCTTGTTGCACTATTCAGTTACCAGTGCAATAAGAGTTTTTTGGGGAAGGAAATGTTGACTTTTATTTAGATTTATTTCAAACTCTGTAGTTTCTCATGAACGTTATCTAATCTCACTTAATATTTGTGTGTGTGTGTGTGTGTGTGAGTGTGTGTGTGTCTGTGTGCATAGTTTCATTGTTGAAGTGAGAATGCTGGGGCTTGCTTTTTGTGTTTTTTGTATCTGTTTTTATGACTTCAACTCAAGAAATAAAGTATTAAAAAATATATTAAAACATATTTATTAACTCATTTGACATTGGGCCACATATAGCCCAGAGAAACTACATGATAATTTTGTGAAATTACAGAAAAAATTCACAAATAATTTTGTGAAATTGTAAATGATAACAAACACATTTTGGACTGGCTGTAAAGAAAACAGTCATTTCTACAGCAGACAGTGAAAAAACAGGAACTTTTCTGTGATTTCATTGTTTATCCATTGAATGGCAGTTGGAGATGGGGGGTTAACAATCTATCTAATCTAGTTTAAAATCTATGCTGTTCTTCATATTTTCCAAACCTGTCTGATGGGCCAGATTGAAGTATTTGCTTTGTGTTTGACACTACTGCTCTAGATGGTGTTTTTAACATTAAGCAGATCGTGCCAGCAGAGGGAGGGAAGGTGCTTGATGGTGTTTTATGCAAATCATTCCAATATTTCAGCCTCGAGTTCAGTATCCAGCATCTTCTTGGCACTTAAGAAAGTCCGTGGCACCAATCAACACCGAGCTCAAATCCGAATAAGAGAGACAACAGATGGAGACGTATTTGCATTCCCGAGCAGTTGGAGTGAACAACACAACAGATGCTTTGCTTTTATTTTTTCCCGTGTTCGCTCGGACATTTGGAGGTATGGTAGGCAGAGAAGGACAAAGAGCCAAGGCCAAATATCTTGGCTCTGCAGGGACAACAGCTGGGAGAACAGACCAGGAAGTCGTTTCACTTCATTAAAGACTCAGCATGAGAGCAGCAGAGCTTTCCTAGCTCACCCCGTTCTCATGAGCACTCTACTCCTCCTCCCGCCTACTGGCCAATACACACTTGTGCATATGCCTTTCCCCACCACTGATGGTTATAAGTCCAATTAAACATGGCACCTATTCCTAAACCTTTCCCATCAGTGCAATAAACTATCCCCCAAGTCTGTTTCTATTTCTAACGTGGTCATTGAGCTTCTAAGCTCCTCACAGCTGATCCTCTTACAAGTGTGAAAGTGCTCTCTCCCTCTCTTCCATAGCGGAGCTGCTGTTTCACAGGTACAACAACCGATCTGCTATGATGACGAAGTGTTTGTGGGAGTAATCTGAGAGTTTATTACCTCTTTATTTATCTTTTTCCATTTTGCCTCATTTGACTAGTTTCCTGTATGTAACCTTGCACCACCACACACTCATCACCAAGCATGTTTTTAGCAGGTACAAATCCACATCTTTTGGCATCATTGACGTCAATGAGTAATAAACAGTTACTTCATGATTTGCTCGTTCAGTGGGTGACGACTCCCTCCCCAATAGCACTACAAAAGAATACACCTGTTAGAATCTGCTTAATCCTAGCCAGCGGCCCTGCTCTCTCTGTGCTTTCTGGGGCCTGGTCTAATCCACACAAGGGCTCCGGGCCAAGGCCAGGGCAGATTAGACCCCCACCATCAATTTATCCATCCATGAACACACACCTCTGAGTCTGGCCCCTATAGCAAGTGTTTGAATTGGCCTCTTAATCCTTGGACTCAGTGGAGCCTTCCACCCGAGCACACAGCCACCTTCCCCCTCTGCCCAGACTTAATATTTATGCATCTTTTCCATACCCACTCACAAATCTGGCCCAGCCCAGCACTCACCACTATGACCCCACCCAACCACTACCCCACTCTGCCCCCACCTCCTTTCCCACTCTGCCGCCACCTCCTTTCCCTCCCCTGGTGGGTCTGAAAGCCCATTGATTTGTTGATTTCTCCTCTTTTGTCTGCAGTCGGCCGAGTGTTAACGGGACATCCAGAGTCCAGAGCGCAGTGACAGGACTTTTGGCATGGGAGATTAAGGTCCTAATCTGGGCATCTGTCAATGTCCAGTACTGCTTTTTCTTTGCTGTTTGGAGAGGGGCCTTTTCTTGAGTTATTTTCAGTGTTAATTAGCTGTTCAAGCTGAAGACCCCCTGAGAAAAAAGAAAACTCCCCGATTCAAATAGACCATAGAGGCAGTTTACAAATAAAGCCACATGTCTGAAAGCAGTTGGGCAATAAATGAAGTTGATTGATTTCTAATGCTGGTGGTGCACTGTGTTAACAAACACATCTGTAATCCTGTGTGGGCAGTTCATTGTACTTATACCACGATGTAGTACAATAACAGTCCCCAAAAGGTTGGCATTAGGATCACATCTGTGTGTATAACTAAGGTTGTAAGTATAAACTGTGGCAGTGTAGTTTGCAAATCAGTCCCTGGGTTATGTCCTTTATAAGTAGGGATGGGTATCGTTTAGGTTTTATCCGATACCAGTACCAAACCGGTACTTTTGAAACCGTGCCGGTGCTTAAACGGTGCTCGAACTGGTGCTCAAACCGGTGCTTAAAGAATGGAGAACACAAACTTTGTCCAAAAACCTCTCATGTTCAGCTGTTTTTTTGTAAAATGATAACAATGTTAGCCTTTTCTGCAGCTATAGGGCGTATATGGTATCACTCTTGGCTGAAAGCAGTGCTAAAACAATGGAAAAAACACAAACTTTGTCCAAAAACCTCTCATGTTTAGCTGTTTTCCACTTTTTCTTTGGTCATTTTAGCCTTTTTGACCAGGGTGAAGGGAGTATCTGCCATCAAACAAGAAGACAGCCGCATGTAACTACGACGCGGTGTTTGCTAGTTCACTTTATATGCATTAATGTAATAACGTGGTTAGCCTACTCAATGTAAATTACACACAAACAACATTAAGCTACTGACCCAGAGAAGAATGGCTGCTGCTGCCATCATCATCCGTCATCATTTCTGCTACACTGGCAGGGCTAGGGGCCAGGACTCTCCTCTTTGGGTTTTTGGGGGATGTTGCTAACTCCGGGTCCGATAACAGGCAACCCACCCGCAGTAGATGTGCCCGGTGTGAGGTCTCACAGCAAGCTATCAAATACGGTGCATTTCTCGGCTTTTAACACAATGCTATATGTCGCCAGGTGTTTCATCAGATTCGAGGTGCTACATTCTTTGCACAGTATCACCTTAAAGCACTTGTTGCAGGCTGCTGAGTTTGCATCTTTTGCTGTGAAATACAGCCAGACTTTTGACCGCTTCGCCTTGGGCATTTTTAATCTGTAGCTTTGCTCTAAAAGAACGTACGTACCTGGACCCGCCTACTATGCTTGCAAAGGTAAAATGATTGGCTGGAATCCAAAGTGTATGACATCTCAGGGGAAAAAAAAGCACCGAAATGTGCGCTGCTTTTCGGTCTGGTTACTGTTTATGTCAGAACCGGTGCCAGATACCGGTACCCATCCCTATTTATAAGTGATGGAAAAATTGTGTAACAAGGAAATTACCACCAAATTATGTGATATTACATTGAAATTATCTAATGTATGGTAAAAAACAAAACAAAACAAAAAAAAAACATTAGAAAACTATAGGCCACCTACTCCTATATGCCTGCTCATAGGGGGTCATCTGATTGTTGGGGTTTTGTCTGTTTTTTCTGTATCATTATTGGGTCTTTACCTCACATTATAAAGCACCTTGAGACATCTGTTGTTGTGATGTGCAGTTTATATAAATTTGCGATTTACATAAATATAACTGAATTGAATTGAACTGACTATATCAGGGGTCCCCAATCCCAGTCCACGAGGGCCGGTGTCCCTGCAGGTTTTAGATATGTCCTTGATCCATCACAGCTGATTTAAATGGATAAATTAACTTCTCAACATGTCTTGAAGTTCCCCAGAGGCCTGGTAATGAACTAATCATGTGATTCAGGTGTGCTGACCCAATGTGAGATCTAAAACCTGCAGGGACACCGGGCCTCGTGGACTAGGATTGGGGACCCCTGGACTATCAAGTGTCAACTGTCAAGTTATAGCATGAGCAAATAGTGACCCAGGACTTAATGAGTCTATGTCTCCATCTAGTGGTGTGATATCAGATTTTCAAGTCAGTAGAGTTGAATTTGATTCGAAAGTTGAGAGATTATTTTACACAACTCATTCTTTGTGTTAGTGTTTAAGGTTTTTACATGAGCAAAAAACTGGTGGAGAATGTAAACCCAAAGCGTTTGACAGTCCTTTCACAAGATCAAACTGAAAGAAGGACATGGCTGAATTTTGCATGGTTCTAGAATGTAGTAGAGTTTAACTGCAACATAAATCATTGATGACATTTTGTAAAGATGAAATTTTAGGCTTTTTGAAGATCAGATATATTTCTGTGCTAGTTCTAGTGCATTTCATGCATTTATAAACTAAAGTTATGGAGAATTATTTGAACTACCTGTTTAGGCTATGAACCCTGACAGATGGGATTGAGTGAGAGAAGCTTACATCCCCATCTATTGGTAGATCAAGAGGTCGCTAAAGTACGTCTATTAAAAACAGGATTGCATTAATGCATAGAAAAACACACATCACATTCCAAATAGTACGGCATTTATTGATCTGGGAATAAAAGAATTATGTTTTTAAGATGTTCTCACACTAAAAATACAATTTTCACATCAGTAGCAAAGAAGCAGAAAATTGTTATTTTCAATTAGAAGTGAGTATAACACTTGCTGACAGTACTGTTGCTGTGCAGCAACAGTACTGTCTTTCATCAGCAACAAGGAATTATATGTTTAATTGTAGATGATAAAGCATTGTGTCTTTACGTGTGATGAAACCTCACAAGCATCTGCAACAACATCTTTTTTTTTTTAGTAAAGTAAAAAAAAAAATAACAGTACATGTCACATGTATAATCATGAATAAAACATTACTGTTAAAATGTATAAGGTGTATTAACGGAATTGTACTTCAAGTTGAGCATTAGTGGCTGATTTCCACAGCTGAGAATCCTGTTTGGATAAACTTAACCCGAGACGATCTTGTCACATGGCAACAGTGGGTTGACACCAATTTTCTTGGCGCATTCATTCTGCAGGAAAAATACAAAATGCTAATGAAGTTACCATCATGCTTAAAGAGGTTTTAAATAAAGTCAGATTGTATTTAGGTAAAAATACTCTCATTTACTTTCTAGTTAAAAACATAAACTGGTGTTAATGTCAAGCTAAAACAGGACCTCTTCCTGTAGTCTGTGTAGGTTCTCAGTCATCCAGGTTATGGTAGTCTTCAAGCATGTGAGTTGAACTGGATTTGAAAATATTTCACCTTTCATCTGAAAGGCTTCTTGAGTTCTAACAACTGATGGGGAGTTCCCAGTATTTAACCTCTACGTTGGTTAGAAATGTTCTCATTTTGGACAGGGAAGATAGACAGGTTGAGAGGAGTAAAAGAGGCTAAATTTCTCTATCTACCTTGAATCAATGAATACAGTAGCCTGTGGCAATAGCTATCAGTTACCTGCAACACAGGCTTGAAATCCCTTCCCAGGCATTTCATCCCTCACTCACACTTTGGGTGTGTGACCTTGATGACCTGATACTGAACCCCAAGTTACTCTCTGATGCATTCATCTGAATTCAAATGTTAGATAGAAAGCACTTGGGTGTGGGAAAAAGTGCTTGTATAAATGAGTGTGAATGAGAGAATAAGGCATGTTGTATAAATTGCTTTGACTGGGTAGAAAAATGCTATATAAGAACCAGTCCATTTACCAATACCATTTAACATAGCTGATGCAACACTAGAGGTTAAATATCTGGGACTCTATCAGCTTTTCTCTAGAGCAAAATCTGTGAGTGTAACTGAAAACAGAGCAGGAGCTATTTAATTAACACTTTTTTTCCTGGCTCCACCAAAGAAGCAGTCTCACTCAAATCAAATGGAGTATTTCCAGTAAAAGCAACAGGTCTGAAGAAAAGCATTTCATGTTGGGAGCTCTATGTGAAAAAGGACAACCTTTTAGCCACTGCAGTTTAGACTAGCATGAGAACCAGCTTTTACCATGTATTTGACGACGTTGATGTGGTAAGGGATCCCACCCATATCCTCACATTTCTTCATGTTCATCCTCTCTGGATCTCCGGCAGCCAAAACAGGAGTGTTTAGGTCAGCCTGAAGCAGATAAGCCACAAAAAAGGAACAAAGAAAAAAAAGAAAGTATAGAGCAAGAAATTCACTTTTAACCTGCAAATGTTTGTCCCTACTTGATTTCATAAAACAAAGAAACTGTAACTACTGGATATCATCTGCATTTTTGATTAATCTTTTTTAGCATTTAATATTCCATCACTGGGATCAACTCACAGGATTCAGGTTCCTATGGATGGACAGCAGATCTGACATCCTGTCACTGAACCCGGGAGCAAAGTTCTCTGGATTGATTGCCACAAAACACTGACCCTGAAAATACAAAACAGATGACACTGTGAGCTCATCAAACATGAACATCAAACAGAGCCTTGACGTCAGATGACCTATATCAGAGTCACTAGCTGGGCCTCTGTTTTAGATAACAGCAGTCAAACACTTCAGACTTGTGTCATGCTGATTTCTCTTCTGCTGGTACATGACGGCTGACAGTGTTGGGGAGTAACAGAATACATGTACCGCCATTACGTATTTAAAATACAAAATATGAGTAACTGTATTCCGTTACAGTTACCGTTTAAAAAGGTGGTATTTAGAATACAGTTACTTTGCTGAAATAAATGGATTACACTACGGTACTTCCCTGGGTAATAGAGCGCCTTTTTGTTGTTGTTGTGCTAAGCTAATAGGCAGAATGCTACAGGTATAGCTCTAAAGAATGTAGCATCATAGGCAGTGTAGTCCCTGCTGCAGGGAGAATGGACTGCCATACCCGTTATGTGTCTGTGAGCGAGGGAGGGGAAAAAAAGGAAAAGTACGAGCTGTCATCGAGCAAAAACGGGAGCTGGGAGCATGTAAATATAATAATAACCACTGCAGCCAAGAAGAGTGCCTGACGAGCCCAGTTGTAAGTAAGCTATTAAGACTCGACTGTACACCGTGTTCATGTTTTCCTCCAAAAACAACAAGTTCAGTTGGAGCAGCCTTCAACGCCTCTCTCTGTCTCTCGCAAGCAAAGTTGACCCAGACAACAAAGTAAAGCTATTTTTCGGCTACGAGCCCGACACGGAACCCGCCGTATTAGCCAGAGGTCCCTTTTGTCATGACCCTGTGCCTTCTCAGCTGACTCTGTATGGCTACAAGTGTTTCTGTTGTGTTGTGTCTCTCTCTCTCGTCCCACACACTGCACTCTACCAGGGCGTAGTCATGACAACTCCAGCCCCTGGCTCAGACACCTGGAAGCAATTATCTCATCATCACGCCCACTTCTTAAGGCGGCTGCCGAGAATGCTTCTTTGCTGGATTATTGTGTAACACTCGTCAGTGTCATTGCAAGTCTGAGTGTTTCCACGAGTTTCTTTCATGCCGCAACTTACCTGTTCTTCCTCCCTGTGCCAGATTTCTCGTCAGCCTGAGGACCGCTGTTTGGTGAGCTAAAGCCGGAGTCTGAGCTAACCTGAGCATCAGCGAAGGATTGTGTATATAGCCCCGTGTGTCCCTCCCCGTGCCTGTGTTTCCCGTACCCCCTCACCTGTATATATCTGCACCTGGTGTCTGTGTGTAAATAAATTGTGAAACTTTAGAGACGGTCTGCCTCCGAGTCTCTCCTGAGCCTGACACCTTTACTACGGTTCGGAACCGCGGACCTTCAGTAACAGTAATAAATCACAGCAATAGTACATTCATGTAGTTGTAAACAGCATGATAATATATTAAGTAATCCAAAGTATTCAGAATACGTTACTGTCATTGAGTAACATAATGGAATACGTTACAGAATACATTTTGGGGCATGTATTCTGTAATTTGGGTTGAATTATTCTTAATAAAAAGGTGATACAACAATTTCAACTTGTTTCTCAGTCTGTTTCATTTCACAGACAAAACAACTAGATTACTTTTAGCACACTGTGTTACCAGTTTTGTCACAAGTTGCAACATGTTGAAATGGAACCAGTGTGTTTTTTGTATTTCACAACGTGGCAAAACAAAATGTACCAGGTTTGCAACACGGTCTGTTACTTTCCAAGTGCGGATGTATTTGCTGTACTGGGCACCAGCCAAGATGCCACAGAACACCTCCACCATCATTCCCAGACCATAGCCTTTGTACCCTCCTGAAGATAAAAACACAGAAAAACATATGGATGGAATAAATGTATTATACTGATCCTAGCCATCAATGGCATGTAATTCCACCAGTTCTGATAACTGGTTTCCAATTAATCTCCTATATGAGTTTTTCAAATCTGTGTATCTTGGTATAGATGAAGCACAAATCAGCCAGCTAGGGTTGTGGTTCAATTATATAGACTTAAAAAAGCAAGCAAGCAAGCAAACACACATTTCACACATGAAGAATGAAAACATTCTTGACAAGATCTGCTGCTTCTGACCTGTGGCTTCACTGCCACCAACAGGCACCAGTCCTCCTCCAGTCAGCACTCTCTTGGGGTCCGTTGTAATTTTTCCCAGAGGGTCACAGCCCCAGCCCTCAGGAATGGGGTCTCCACGCCGCTCATGAAGCTCCACCTATGCACATTTATATACAGTACAAGAGAAGAATGTTTCCACATTCCACATGTTGTTGTTTCAGTGGTCAATCACTGCTCGCTTGCATTTTATTTGTTAGAAGCTTACATGTGCAATAAACAAATATGCAGCAGTAGAGATGTTGATCTTACCTTTCCAAGGGCTACTGCTGAAGTGGCCATGTCTAAAACAAAGCTGTCTCCATCTTTAGCAGGAGCCGCAACACTGATGGGGTTGGTGCCCAAAGTACACTGCAGAGTTCACAGAGTTTGAATAATGAAGATTTTATGATCAAATTCATAAATATCTTAATTAAAGTGTATTATATTGCATTTACTATGGATTATTTTCTAAAATAGTTAATACATATACCTCTTTAGCACGTGTGGGAACCACCAGTGGTGATGTGTTGGTAAATGACATCCCCTGTGGAGATCAGATTTTTTATTAGAAAGTTAAACAAAAAGCAAAAGCAACTGATCATGCTATGATCTCAGTCATTGACATCTATCATCCTGGAAGGAAATACAAAGTTATACTAAAACATACTAAATCTGGGTCTACAATTGAAAAATGTATTCTTTCTGGGGGAAAAAATAAACTGAAAAAGGGGAAAAAAGATCAACAGACAAACATTTCACTCACAATCATGTTTTCCTTCAGTGCCTGCATTGCATAGTATCCAGCAATGCCATAATGGTTGGAGTCTAAAAAGAAAAAGGTCACATATAAATTTAATGGCTGAACAGCAGTGGTAATGCACTGTCATTGTTTTAGTCGTCAGATTTGAGAACTATCTCTCCACTATAAATAAGTGTTGAAATATAATAATTATATTTAAAAAAAAGAGAGAGAGCACTTCTTCCCCTTAAATGAAAGTTTCTTAAACCTCTAAGAGCTAAATCATCATGGGCCCCAATCCTAATCAAACCCTGTGCAATCTAATTATGTAGGTTTCTTTGTTGTTTTTAATTGTTATCTTAAGTTTTTGGCAATCAGGCAACAAGGAAAACAATAATTCTAATTTACACTCTAAAAACTACTTAAACTATTTTTTTCTCCAAAATGGAAGTTAAGGGTAGGGTTATTATTACCAATAGTGACTTATGACTTCAGAGGGTTAATAAAGTCTAACTGAGTCTTATCACCTCACTGAGTGTTAAACAAACTAAACGGTCAACTAGTTGCTGAACAGGAATCATGCACTTATAAAGGCAGGATTTTGTATAATCAAATACTTTAGTAAATATCTCTGTAAAATGAACAGGTTTCTAAACAGGGCAACAAATGACAGACATATATTGCTTGTTTAGTATAAGACCAGTTGTGTCTAACATAGTGCACTATATTTTGGTTCTTACTGGAAGTAAAATGCAAACAGTTCAATAATAAATGATCTGGAAACCTGTTTAACTGTGTCGCCACTATAACATTTCCTTTAGGGTTCAAATGGGACTCACTGTGTGCCACCACCCAGCCAATGCCGACGTCGCTGGCCTTTTTTATGGCCAGATTCATACAAAAGTTTCCCACCACTGGGCCTAAGAGATTCCTCCCATCCACCAGTGCTGTCGCTTCACTCTCCTTTTCTATCACTGGCTCACCGTCCTTGGCACAGATGCCAGTTTGAATGTCCTTCACATACATGTCTGTTAAAAATATAGTGAGTACACATAAACGACACACAGACTTAAATGTAAAATTACTGCTGATGTCTCCAGCATCAGTGAGGAAAGATGCTTAGTTTTTGTGCAAATAAGACACAATGATATGTATAGTGAGGATCAAACAATGAAGCAACAATGATGAAAACACAGTTTTGAAGGAGGCTGACCCATCCTGTTGAGTCCATGGCTGTAGTGGCCCCTGTGGTCTCCTTCCACCAACACTTCAGCTAGACTGCGAGCATGATGCTGCTTGGTACCCACTGCTGTCATGCACCTCTCAATGAAGTCTGTGACCTCCACCTTGCTGATCAAACATCTGCATGGGCAACGCGATATTTAATAAGCAACATTTGAAAAAGTAGAGTAAAGATGATGATGTGATCATACTGCTTGTTTGGATATTGCATGTACTAAAAACACATTGCACATATTACTTTTTTATCAGTCATATCAAATTCAACGGTCGAAAGTCCAGTTATTTACTCTAACATGAATTGCTGATTTTCCTTTAATTGCAGTTGATCTTACCTAAAAATTTGAATTATATCATATAATTATATGAAATGTATTGCTTTTATTTTGTAAGGTTAAATAACCATCACCATCTTGGTTTTTTGACCTGAGTATATTTGGATGAAAGGGGTGGCTAGCTAATTTTATTAGAATGGTGCAGTGGTACTTCATTTATATAAGTGTATTAAATGCCGTGTCACTTTTGTGCAGTGAAAGACAGACATTTAGAAAGCCACAAAAAGTTCACGCACCACACTCTGCAACTCTTATCAATACTTAACCATAAAAACATTTATTTATTATTTATTTTCACAAGGCTTGGGTGTATCATATTTTTGTACCTGGTTTCTCCATGCACCACCTCCAGTGGCTCATCACCACACTGGAGCATCTGAAAGTGGTTGGGCTTGCCCTGCTGCCTGTTTAATTACAACTAAATGCCAAATAGGACAACATAAAACACACCTAACATCTATTATTGTGTGTATTTTTTACTACAGGTTCATTCATTTTCATTTTATTAGCACCAGAAGTTGTTTATTTGGAAAGCATAGCTAGCATATCTGCTTTGTTCTTTCACTTTTGACATGTGGATATGAATGTGTAACACACATGACTAGGCTGTCAGCATGTGTAGTTGTATTACAATTGTCTCCTTAATGAGCTTAATTAAATGTTTATGTGTAACACATCTGAATCTGTTGAGTTCATTCTGTGTGAGCTGAGCTGATTACATCACACATATTTTGTGTTCACCTTTGAGCCCTGCGTAAATAATTGTTTTGGCTCACTGCATCTAATTAAAAATCAGTGCACATGACCATGACAGTCAGTTAAACTACCACAGGAGTTTTCTGCCTGATGGTCTAGCTCTCATTCAAAGACTGGAATCAAGAACAGGACATAAATAAAGTAAACTGCAAAGCACCCCCATACTCTACACAACAGTTCCATCATGGGGATTTGTTTCCTGCCCTGTGCTAATTCAAATTTCAAAGTCCATTTTTGAAGTGATTGCAAAACCTGTAACCACACTGATGATAGACTTGTGGTAGAGGACTGCCTTCAAGAGAACACCTGAGGAGTATATTGTGAACTTCAACATGGCCTGGCTTTCTTACATTAACTGGCTTGACAAAACCTAAAAGCCCAGTCAGTTGTGATGTGTATCATGATTAGTTGTTATCAGTTGATTATCAAACCTTTCTATGTTTCCTTCCTGTAATAAAACAAGTTTGAACAACTAATGATAAGTTCTGAGTGTTTAATGCTGAAAATGTAATGCTTTTCATCCTGTCGTCATTCTCATCCTCCTTTTTGCTTCTTTCACAATCAATAAAAATAGACATAGAAATAATTTACCCTGAGACTATTTGTGATAAAAAAAAAACAAAAAAACAATTTTGTAAAATTAATTTCCAGCAAGACATTTTCACATTCCAAGAATTACCCAAAAGCAAAAATAAACAATAAAAGTAAGATAAGTTAATGAAAGTTTAAGATAATTGTGTATAATTTCATTATTGTTATTTAATGCATTATTATTATTTTGATGTAAGGAGCAATTTACCATTCTTTATTTTTGGCCAGATTTTG
Source organism: Neolamprologus brichardi (assembly GCF_056152115.1). Taxonomy (NCBI): domain Eukaryota; kingdom Metazoa; phylum Chordata; class Actinopteri; order Cichliformes; family Cichlidae; genus Neolamprologus; species Neolamprologus brichardi. Next base: position 20,010,668 of record NC_142110.1, read on the forward strand.
GGCATTGCACTCAAAACTAGAGGCGCATGGACAATTCAAATATTGATAGTATTGATACCAATGCTGGCAAGGGCGTAGATTTGGTTTTGGCATTGACTTTCACTTCTTGTCTGGAAAACCAGACCCACACCCTGCAAGAAACTGTTCCTCTTTTTGCAGAGACAGCAAGAAACTATTCCTCTTTAACAGAGACAATTTTGCAGTTGCCAGCAAACATGATAAATGAGTCTATCTACTGTGTGAGTGTGTGTGTGTCTCGACCTCACGCGAACTTTGTCTTATGAGAAGAGAGGCCAATTCTCATGTGCATAATAACCTACCTGAAACTATATCTGTAATATGTTGAATAAATGTTTTAAATGAATGCCCCTACTAAAAGCTTAATAAAAAGGATATAAATGACTAAAAGATAACAATGAATCATCTGGAATAAAAGGTTAATATGATAACAGTATGCATAAACATTTTAAAGCCATCTTAAAGCTTTCTGTTACATTGTTAAGGCAATGATTATACTGCAGATTATATTGTACTGATAAAATACTTTTGTTCAACCCCACAGTGGGGATGGATGATTCAACCACCGAACCCTGCCCTGTTTCTTTTTTTTCCTTTTCGTCTTTGCTTCTTGATAAATAAAAAAAAGGGAGAAATATACTTGCCTACATATGCTATTCTACATGCTTTTAAACCATTTAAAATTACAATTCATAGTTTTATATGTGAATTATATAATGTTAAGTTAATGTTAAGTTACAATAATCTCGCATGTATAGTATTAACAACATAAAAATAAAAAATTCCTGGAATGATTAGTACATCTATGAGTGACATACATTGAAAGTGTGTGATCATGTATAAGTTGTATAGTTTTAATGTTTTATTTGGGAACAGAATGGTGTTTATGTGTACGTTTGGTGATGGAGTCTTTATTATGAATGAATGATGAATTTTTATGAATTATTATGTCTATTTTTTTATGTTTAAGGACAACAGATGGAAATTAGCCCTTGGCTATAATCTGGTATGTTTACATTCATGTAATTTTTTTTACATTTATGTTCATTAACATGCACTGTCCTAAACAAATACATTAAATTAAATACTGAAGGAAAAACATAAACCAGCTTATTTTATGTTGTTGGTTGCATATAAATGAATACAAAGTTGTTCTAGCTGATCAGCTTTGTCCTGACGACACATTTTTATCCTCATGGGAATGATGGGTTTCAGGATTCCCCCCTCCATGGAGCATGTGGGCTGAATGAGGAAGAAAATTAAGTTAATTGTGTCCTATGACCTTTACCATCACCTAAGGGATAAGGGATTTGGTATTGACATGTTATGCCATGTGAAGTGAAGTGCACAGACCTGCTCTGATTGTTCTAGTGACACTTTTTCTTCTTAGTTTGCCATCTTTGTTTTTATGAAATAGCTGAACTCAAACATTTGGAGCACTTGGTGATCTGTTCTGTTAGGTAGGGTTCACAATAAATGGTTTCATGTCACTAACAGTCCTATTCGTGTTTAAAATGAAACCCAAGAAGGCAAAATAACTTATTTGCATGGCTGTGCCTGGCTTCAAACGTATGAAGCCAGGCACAGCCATGCACAGGCATGCACAGGCACAGCCATGCAATTATGAGGTCTGGGTGTTTTGGAGATGCTTCTCTGTCGAAGCTGAGCTGAAGTCGTGTGTTTTGCCTGCTTGTGTTAAAACCCCGTTGAACATGATGACCATCACAGTCACTCTTCTGAGTAAGACTTTAAAAATAGCACTCAGGTAGAGTTTCTGTCCGCTCCATCACATTGGTTGTTATGATAATGATTATAAGAAAAAGTGGATTTTTTTTGTGGTGATTAAAAAAACAGATTCTGACAATGTCACGGCCAGGGGATCAGCAGGCCGCTGACTAGTAGTTCTCTCGCTCTCTCTCTCTCTCTCTCTCTTGCTCTCTCTCTCGCTCTCTCGCCAGGGCGGAACTCATGGTGGGTTCACGCCCTCGGCCCACGCCCCTCTGAAGAGGAAACACCTGGGCCTCATTAGCGCAGCCAGCATTTAAGCCAGGGAGTGGCTTCTACTCATTGGTGGATCGTTGTGTGTGACTCACGTCAGTGCAGCCCGGCTCTGAGCAAGTTCTCTTTTTCCCTACGCAAAACCTCTGACGTGTATTTCTTTCTGTACATAGATCCCCTGGACCCGACCCTGCATTCCCCGAGCGGATTCCTTTGTGTGAGTGTCTGGAGAGAGTCAGAAGAAGAGCGAGTGTCTTTTCCCTCCCTGGATTTCCCCGGAGCCTTTTTCCCTGTCACTGCTTTGTATATAGCACTACCCCCTCTGCACTGTTTGTAAATACACCTGGTGGAATTGTAATAAATACTGTGCCTCTGAGTCCTGCGTGTGAGTCCTCCAGCGAACCGTGACAGACAAAAATTGAAAGTTACATAAGGACAACCCTACTGCACATGTGCTACTTTTAATCAGCACGAGGATCTGTTTTAGCTTGTATAACAGTCTGACTAATAAAAGAACAATCTCGCATGTATAGTGTTCCTGCCAAGGGCGTAGATTTGGTTTTGGCATTGGTGGGGACGGATGATTCAACCCTGCCATGTTTCTTTTTTTCCCCTTTTTGTCTTTGCTTCTTGATAAACAAGGAGAAATATACTTGCCTACATATGCTATTCTACATGCTTTTAAACCATTTAAAATTACAATTCATAGTTTTACATTTGAATTATATAATGTTAAATTACTATTAAACAAATGACTAAGTATTTTAGAGTTTAGTTTATTTCAGTCATATTTCATATAAATCAGGTATCATACAAACATAAAAATAGCTTCAAATACAGTCATGACAATAAAAGAATATGACTTTAAGGACTTAACAACATTACTTCAGTTATAGTACACCGACATCTATTATATTTTGGCACTAATGGAACACTGAATGACCTGGTGGGTTTTGTCCATAAAACTACTCATCTAAGATTACCACAAAGTAAAAGATCTCTCAGCAAAATTATGCAACAGTTTAGGCACACTGTTGCCCCGATCAAATCAGTGAGCTGGGATTTTTTTTATTCCAAACATGAACTACTGTTACAGCAACAGACATGGACTACTGGTGCCCCACACAACAACTCAATGTCCACTATGTGAAGGAGCCAAACACATGCCTTCTCCTCTCGTTAACTGAGATAAACTGCTGGCATATTGGTTTTACATCTATACTGTCCAGTCTCTCCTGGTGGACATGGCATACAGCAGCATTGTTTAATCTCATTCGAGTCACTGTTAACCTTACCCATCTTTTTAGTCTTCTGAGAGCACTGAAGCTTCTTTTAGCCTCAGTACATGCGTTTTATCCTCAGATTACAATTATTATTATTCTGTGCTTGATGTGCCTCACCTTTGGCCCTGGCTCTTCCCCTCTGACTGCACTAGGACATATTGCCAACTGATAAAATAACACATTGATTCGTGCCATATAAAAAGTGAGACATGTCAATTCAGATTCTTTGTCAAATATACACTAATGAATCAATTTACATCAGCAGCCTAACAATTGTCATGATAATAAATACTAGTTAATCTATAGCACCAAATTATCAGTCAGTCACCTGTGACCTCGCCTCTTCACCTCTGTCTGAGCTACAACATGGCAGAGCTGCCTCTGTCACCTGATAAATAACAGTGAGACATTCCAAATACATGCAGTCACACATGTGCTTCAAATACAGTAATGAACCAACAAGTCATCATCCAATTCTACCTGTGATCTTGTATCACCATTGTTGGTTGGAATATTTGCAAAATCATGACTACCTCATGATATTTTGTCTCAAAAATTAAACCTATGAGTATGTCAGTACCATTAGGATGAAATTATTGTGTCACCAACATTTAACGTTAGACATATAATTTTAACAGCCTCTGTAAACTAATATCCGGGCTTACTCGAGGCTGCTGTTTTCTCTGACAGTTTCAATCAAAATTAGAAATGCTACTGTGGGAGACTGAGATAACTAATAGTGCTGCCTGCTGTGCAGTTCGTTTCCAAAACACGTTATTAATGGGTACATACAATTTTAGACTGATGTAGGCCAAAGCCTAGCATAGCCTGTAACGTTATTATGACGGACACATTTTATGAGTGAACTTGGCTTTAAGTGACTTACAGGTTTCTTTGAAAATTACTTTCTTATATCCAGGTTCTTCCTTTTTGCTGCCATCCTCCTCTCCTCCTCGCAGCGCAGGTTTGCCGCTGCTAAAACTAAACAGAGCTAACACAAACTAAACTCTTTCTGCACCGCTGGGTGAACGAGACACTGACAGATCTTTTTTTTTCTTTCTATCGGGTTAGTTTTTCTTTACTCGAAGAGATCAAATTATTGGTGGGGACATGTCCCTTCCGTCCATGCCAAATCTACGCCCTTGAATGCTGGTATTGGTATTGCTTAGATACTAGCACAATAGTATCAATACAGTGTTTCCATGTTGCCCGCCTGTTAAATAATTATGATATTATCATTATTATTATTAGTAGTAGTAGTATTGGAAATGAAAAATGCCTTTCAGCTTTTCAGTTTCAAAAAACATGAAATGTTCAAAGGCGTGTTTTGTTGTATTAACTAATTATTGTGGAAAGTAAAACTCACAGTAATTTAGGGGTCATTAAAGTGTGTTCAGAATTCGCACATTATTTATGATTCATCAAATGAAGTCGTAGCACACTGCTCTTCCCTACATTAGCTTTATAGGTTAAAAGTATCGGTATTACCAGTAATGGACAAATGCTAATGATTTGGTGGCTCGACACCACAAAATGTAGGATGGCACAGCACTGCTGTAAGCTGACGTTTACGGTTTTTTCTCTAAAATCTAGCAATTACGGAATGTAGTGAGATGGTAGAATATTAATAAAGATGGAGACGATAGAAATACTAAAACACGGTACAGGTAAACGTCTGTACACATAATAAATAATAAGCTACTGCATCACAAAAGCATTTTTTGTCGCAAGTCTAGGGATTATGTTAATCACAATGAAAAAACTCTTGGATGAGTTGCTAACGTGTCTTGGCGCACAGGTTATTAATTCATTGACTGAATCTACAGGTGTCCTTTGACCACACTTCTAACCACGCTCCTACCTGTTCATGCTGACTTTGCTGTCCTTTCACTATGATGGTCTGATGATCCTGGATCAGATGTGTTGGGTTGTTGTGTTGGATGACTTGTCAACTTTCCTCTTCAAGTGCCTCAGTGTTAGGAAACGCCCCATATCGTGTCAACTGGCAATAAAATTTATTTTTCAAGAGAGATCTGGCCAAAGAGGGCAGCAGAGTGGAAACACTTTTTGGCACATCTGGCGCTTTCCGTTTTCCTGCTGTTTTAATCGCGCTCTGCTTTCTGATTTCTGTCTCAAAGACCACCTTGTAAACCTCGCACTTTGCGTCCCTAATACAGAGCTTATACAGACATGTAGGTATACACATAATTTTTCTGCTTGAAAACACCATTGCTGGTAATACACAGGTAAGAATGGACAAGAAAAGCCCTTAAGAGCTGCATCATTTTACCTCAGCAACTCCTTTTACATTTGCGGGAAGACTGAGAAATTTCTCTCTGATGCATTTTTCATAATCTTAATCGAGAGCGGCGGATCACAACTTTGACTACACTGCACCCACCAGGTACCGCTGAAAACTGCTGTCCTGCACCAGTATATGCAACTCCCCAATCACGGGCTTAAAGAAAAAATGTAATCTTTATACAACTTATTTAATAATAAAACAACATATATTACTATTTAACAGGAAATATTGGACATTTCGTTATTTTAAGCAATGCTTTCATACACAGGGTGCTTTTCAAGAGCAAAAGTGCAAAAAAAAAAAATCATTACCTTTTAAATAAATGCATCTTAATGCTGATGGTACATGCAGAAAAAGCATGGAATGAAAATGTTTACTTAAAACCCGTGAATAAAGCTTTATTTATAGTCACGTCCTTTTTATTCAGCCACACAGTTTCTTAGAAAAATGCGATCAGCCTTAGGCCAAGGTGTGATCAGGTCCAGGAAGAGCCCTTATTGGGTGCCAGATATTGCAAAATATTGTCTTTACTTCGCAAGAACAGATGATGTCGGAATCACTTTGACTAATAAGCAGGTTTTGAGAGGTTTTCCCAAACAACAGTGGCTGAAATGGAGCCCCAATATGACAGAGCCTCCACCCTGTCCAGATGGCTGTAGACACTCACTGTTGTACCTCTCCCCTGACTTCCTCCAAACATATCAATGGCAATTTGAACTGAGATGAATTGAACTGAAATTAGCTTCTTTTTTTTCTTTTTTTTTTCTTTGAAGGATATGACTTTTAATCTGCTTTAAATAGTTTTGGATTGTCACATGTTCTTTTGTCCTCCACTTTGTAACAGTTGCTATTGTAATGCAGTGTATCACCACATGGCGGCGCCTCCTGTCTCATGACTGGTGTGTCACCCCCTTTTTGTTCTTCTTCGCACTCCTCCTGTAATGGATGCTCCCGTGTGTACGCGGACTAGTGTGCTCTTTAGTAATGTGTGGTAGAGGTAGCACTTTTATTTTTGATATTGTAAATAAATGAGTACTTTTTGGAAAGTCAGAAGCTGTTGCTCATTCGCTATCCACCTGCACACCTCCGCGGCTGGCTTCATCTCCACCGCACGTTACAACTGGCGCCCGAACTTTTTCCCCTTGGACTTCAGACGATTTTTGTATCCCGCCGAGGATTCTTCTCTTCTAGCACGTGAACTGTCTCGGAAATCCCCCCACTTTTGCGGACGCTCGGACGTTTCCCCCAGCCATGGCCGCAGCCTCAGCTCAGGTGGGACCCGACTAATTTCTGGATACCGCGGTGTGTCGCTGCTCCGTTTGGGAGAAAGAAAAAGAGAGAAGCTGACTCCGCGACGCGAATGGACTCTGTGGATCTGTTATTTGGACGTGCTGTTGGTCTCGTCTTCTAAGGATTAATTCTTCTGTGGAGAGCCTGGACATGAACATTTCTGCTGGCTTTTCATTCCCTTTTCCCTCTGCTGAGACTAGACTGACTGTAGCACATGTAAGTGATAACTTGGCCGACTACAACCGTTGGTGCTGGTCTTCGGCTCAGTATAACGAAACGATTTAAAACTAATCTTGCATTGAGCTCTAGTGTTGCAGACATGCTATTGTAATAACATGGTTCTGATCACTCCAGCCTAATTTCAGTTGTTGGGCGAAATTTTATTTGTGGTTTTTCTAAATTTAATCTTGAATGGCATTTTTGCAGTTTTGTCTTTCTAGTCTGACCTAGCTGACTCTTTTACTGCTATATCAATAACTGCGCTGTGCCCTGGAGCGGCTTATTTTTTTTTTTGAAATCGCAATGGCACACTACCCAGACGACTCTGACTAAGACATGGAACTTACCTCGTTACCTATGTGCCAGATAGTTGAAAATGTGACTCCTAGCCTTAGCCAACAAGTGGTGGAGTTAAGAACTGAGGTGAATAAGCTTAGTTATTGTTTACGTGACTCACTGAACATACAGCAGAGTTTACTAAAGCAGTGGGATCAACTCGCAACAGGGAACTCTCCCCCTCCTGCAGTCCCACAGTCTCCTGTTTTCCCAATGGCCACATCAACACCTCATGTTCCTGCGAGGGACAAAACTGAACCCACCAACAGTACCAATCCGTTCCTGCCCAGCAACCCATTTCAACCTACAAATCCTTTCCTCCCATCTCACTCACTCGAGCTCAGCAGCACTTCCAGAGTGATTGCGGCAGCTTTACATCACGCCAAACTGGAGCCTCCTGTGTATGCTGGGGACGGCAAAGTGCGACCTGAGGACTGGTTAAATGCAGTTGGCACATACAAAGCCTCATTGAACCTAACCAATGGGCAATTGCTAAACGAACTGCCACACTTTCTTGCAAAAGAGCCCAGGAAATGGTTCAAGGCATGGAGCTCCCACATCACATCATGGGCTCAACTCTGTCAACTGTTTAAGACAGTTTTTCTGCCCTCCGACAACCAAGAACGCATCCTGAGAGGAATTTTGGATCGTGTTCAGGCTCAGGACGAACCGCTCCCAACCTTTGTTGCTCACATGTTGAGTGAGTTTGACAGACTGAAGAGTCCTCCACCTGAAAAAGACAGAATCGACCTGATTATTAAACATGCTCTTGAAAAATACAGAGTTGCCCTGTATGGCGCTAATGTCACTTCTGTAATGGACCTGCTGCTACATGCTCATGAGCTTCACTCAGTCCTTGGACCACAAAGACCACAGCCTGCTTTATGTGGCAAAGACAACTATAAGCCTGAACCTTACTGCTTCAAATGCTCTCATCCAGGGTTCACTACACGCACCTGCCCAAACTGTAACACCCAACCTCATTTGCCACAACGAGCCTCAAACGCCGCTATGGTTGGCCCAGTCCAGCCATTGCCGGCACCTGGCCCCTCTGACCCTGGCCATGAAAAGGTGGAATTAAGCAGCACCACATCCCAGCCACAATACAGGCAGTCGGGAAACTACAGGGGGGGGAGGACATTTCACAGAGGCCAACCTTCCCCCAGTTACTAACGGAGCCTCACACGCCCGATTCACTACAGGGTGGACACAGTCTTGGACACTTGGAAGACAATTTTTCACAAGTCCACTGGAATACCCCACTAAGAACGAAAGTGAACTTCAATGCTTCAGCTGTGGATGCTACCCTCGACGCGGGTGCTTCCCTCTCGGCTGTACGAACAGATCTCATTCAAGTAAATGACTCTTACCCTAGAAACACAAGTGAGTGGAATGGTCCTGCAGTTAACCTCGCCAATAATGCTCCCTGTATCCCTGAGGGTGTTATTTGGCTCAATATTGGATTCATGAACAAGAACTTTTACCAGTGTTTTGCAATAATACCAGATTTGTCCTCTCCTTTCATTCTGGGAATGGATTTTATGGCAAGAGCTTCTGTTTCTATTCACATTCCCACTAGAACAGTCTACATTGAGGACATCCCCTGCCTGCTCGCAGACGATGAAGAGGACCTTCAAAATGATTACTCACATTCACCTGGAACACTCATGTCTTTGTACTTGATTCGCTCAGACTTAACAGCCAAACTGTCTGAAGCAAGTCTCTCAGAGAACAACAAGGATGCTTTACTCAATCTGCTCAGCAAGTTTAGCTCCTTGTTTGATGGTCAACTTGGTCGAACGGCTCTCACTGAGCACGCCATAGAGACTGGCAATGCAACACCCGTCAATCTCCCACCCTACCGCACGTCACCTGCTAAGAAACATGTGATTGAAGAACAAGTGCAACAAATGTTGAAGGACAACATCATTGAACCTTCCACAAGCCCTTGGGCAGCTCCTGTAGTCATTGTAAATAGAGCGGCCGCAGAACCAAGGTTTTGTGTGGACTTTCGAGGGCTCAACCAAGTTACCCAAAAAGACTCTTATCCCCTGCCTCGTGTAGATGAGTCTTTGGACTTTCTGGCACGGGGAAAGTTTGTCTCGACATTGGACTTAGCGCGAGGCTATTGGCAGGTTGCTGTAGCAGAGGACTCGAAGCCTAAAACTGCCTTCATCTCTCACTGCGGCCTCTTCCAGTTTCGGGTGCTGCCCTTTGGGCTCTGCAACGCACCTGCAACTTTTCAGAGACTCATGAACTCTGTGCTTGCTGGCCTCATTTACAAAACGTGCGCAGTCTACCTGGATGACATTGTTATCGCCTCACATACCTTTGAACAGCACTTGGTGGATCTTGAGGAGGTGCTGGGCAGACTCCAAGCTGCTGGCTTGTCATCGAAGCTCAAAAAGTGCTAATTCTGCCTCAGTGAATTCACCTTTCTCGGGTACTGCATCACATCATCAGGTGTTAAGCCTGATCCAGACAAAGTAAAGGTGGTTAAGGAGTTTGATACCCCAACCTCGGTCAAACACGTCCGTCAGTTCCTTGGCTTGACTGGCTATTATCGGCGTTTCATTCAGAATTATGCCCGCCATGCCGAACCTCTTCACGCCATCACCAGAAAGGACAATGCTTTCCGCTGGGACGACAGCTGTCAAAGTGCCATGGACACTTTGAAAGACCATGTCACATCAGCCCCGGTCCTGTCATTTCCGGACTTCAACCTTCCCTTTTCCATTCACGCAGATGCGTGTGACATTGGTCTCGGGGCAGCGTTGATGCAAAAGGATGACAAGGGTCGTGAGTATGTTGTGGCTTTTGCTAGTCGCTCCCTTCACAAAGCTGAACTCCCCTACTGCACTTCAGAGAAGGAGTGCCTTGCTGTGATATGGGCTCTGGAACACTTCCGCCCATATGTTGAAGGTGTTCATGTTACCATCTTCACTGACCACAACAGTGTCAGGTGGCTCATGTCTCGTCAAAACCCAACAGGCCGACTCGCCCGCTGGTCACTTCGTTTGCAGGACTTTGATTTCACAATAGTGCACAAACCTAGTGCACAAACCTGGTGCACAAAACAAAGTTCCCGATGCACTGTCATGCAACCCTTTGCCTCTGACCTGTGACAGGCCGACTGATCTTTTACCAGATCATGCTGTCATGGGCAGCCTGGACATTCGTACTCTGCCCCCCGTCATTCTGGCTGACCGTTCACAATTGAGACAGCTGTGGTTAGACGATCATGTCACAGGTCCACTCCTCAGCGACATTGAAGCAGACTCTCTGAACAGCTCGGACAATGCCACCTTGTTACAGTATGTTGTGTATGACTCTCTTTTGTATTACAGAGACCCCAAATCCACTTGTCCTTTGCACCCTTTGAAAGCGCTGAAACTGTTTGCCCCTACTTCCATGAGAGGCACCTTGCTGGACTATTACCACGACCACCCCACAGCAGGTCACTTGGGTGTTTCTAAGACATTGGCTAGACTGCGTTTTAGGTTTTTCTGGCCCAAAATGGCAGCTGATGTGAAACGCTATGTGATTTCATGCTCAGTGTGCCAACTCACCAAGCCAAGTCAGAAAAAAGCAGCCGGTCTTATGGTTCCCATTGTCCCCCAGAAACCCTGGGAGTATGTGGGTGTGGATTTTGTTGGGCCACTTCCCCGCACCCCCACTGGTAATGCTTATTTGATCGTGTTTGTTGACTATTTGACTAAATGGGTTGAAGCCAGCGCTGTCAAAGAAGCTACATCTCAGGTAGCAGCTGGTAAATTCGTCACTGACATTTTTGCTAGACATGGTACACCCACTTACCTGATTTCTGACAGAGGGTCTCCTTTTGTGAGTGAGCTTTTTGAACATGTTGTTTCTGCCTTAGGCTCGGTGCACAGACTCACTACGGTATATCACCCTCAGACAAATGCTACTGAACGCGTCAACCGGACTCTGAAAACTGCAATCCGCGCTTATGTAGGTGATAAGCACACATCATGGGACAGGTTTCTCCCTCAGATTTGCCTTGCTCTGCGTACCGCCCCCCATGACAGTACAGGTATGACTCCTGCCATGATGCTTTATGGTCGTGAGTTAGACACCCCGCTTGACCTTATCACTCAGCCTTCTACAGCAGGTGTTGATGAACCGGGTGTGCCTTACCCTGAGACTCTGAGAGCCTCCCTGCAGGAAGCTGACGACCACGCCAAAGCAGCTCTGGACTATAGCCATGACAGACAAAAACATTACTATGACTTGAGACATTGACATGCCACGTTTCGTGTTGGTGACCTTGTGAGAGTTAAGACGCACCCCAGGTCAGACGCTCAGTCTAACTTTACTGCTAAACTTGCACCACTGTTTGAGGGACCATTGTGTGTATCTCAGAGACTCGGTGATGTTAATTACAGGCTCACTTGGGTGGACTCCGGTGTGGATGCAGGTGTTTATCATGTTGTGAACATGCAACCGTTCCATACCTGGGACTCTCTCACTTCCAAAGAACATTCTGTTTCATCGCCTGCTGGGAGAGAGACCGCAGAGGATCTGAACTCTGACTCTCAGGCCCTCACTGGCCCTCCTGCAGACACTGACATTGACTCTGAGCCACTCCCCTTTGATTTACCGGACATTGACTCTTCTTCTGGTGTGGGAGCTGTTTCAGACAGTCTTTCACCCAGAGCTGTCCAGCACCCAGCTGCTGGTGGACATTACAATCTCAGGCCCAGACGTTGCCCCAGAGTTACGTCTGGCTGGAGCAACAAAAGATGGACTAATGATCTTCACACAACCAGGCTTGATCTGAAGTGAAATGTTTTGGTTAAACCTGTTTGATGCTGCCTTGTTGCATTGCTATTTTGAGTCATGATATGTAGATGTTTCTGTTTGCTCTACTTAATCCAGTTTTATGGCTCTTTAATGCGTTAAGGTTCATTCTTGGCATTTACTTAAAAAAAAAAAAAAAGTGAAAAACTAAGAAAACTGATTTTCCACTGTACATATTCGTCTTATTTTCACCAATTTCATTTTTAAATGGTCTTTTGCCCTGTGTGTGTGCACCAATGTTAGCTGTAACCTCTATGTATAGGGTACTGTTAGGTGTGGTGTGTGCTTTTTCAGCTGTGTACGGCTGAGGACAGCCTTTTTCTCACCAGGGGGGACTATGTAACAGTTGCTATTGTAATGCAGTGTATCACCACATGGCGGCGCCTCCTGTCTCATGACTGGTGTGTCACCCCCTTTTTGTTCTTCTTCGCACTCCTGTAATGGATGCTCCCGTGTGTACGCGGACTAGTGTGCTCTTTAGTAATGTGTGGTAGAGGTAGCACTTTTATTTTTGATATTGTAAATAAATGAGTACTTTTTGGAAAGTCAGAAGCTGTTGCTCATTCGCTATCCACCTGCACACCTCCGCGGCTGGCTTCATCTCCACCGCACGTTACAACTTGTTTAGTTTCCTTAAAACTTTAGATACACTACAATGCAAAGATATGTTACATTTTTGGGATAGTAACTCTTTTCGAATACTATCTTATGCCTGTGAAATTGTGATATTGCTCATATTTTTTCATAAATTCACAAGAAAAGGGAACAAATTATGTGTTTTTCTGACAGGTCGCTGGTAACAAAAGTGCCGGGTATGAGGTCTAGACTGAGAATGAGTGAACCAGCTGAAGTTGAAACAGAATTACAAAACAGAGACAAGAAGAAATGAACTGGGAATCAGTTTGACTTCTGTGTAAATGATGAATTGTAATGACCAGTACTGGACTTTTGAGGATCGTACCGTAGCAACCGTACCGTATTGTAGGAAAATTTTGAAGTCATCGTACTCCAGCGATGGATTCCATAAACCACTCCTGATTGCTGTGACGTTGATACATGTCCTACAGACAATGCTGACATCATTGAAACTATGTGACCCTTTATGAATGACTTGAAGCACATTTTTCTCCACAGTGTCATGTGCAGAAATCATATTCATAATCATATACATCTTGGAGCACATTGTAGAACACCAATTTTGGTTAGACTCAAATAAATGATAAGCCAGAGTGAGACTAAATACGACACAAAAGCACAGCATCTTCATAATTTCTACACCTGGTTAGTACCCTTGTAGCCCGGATGTTGAACCAGAAAATGTTTGCTTCAGGTGGCAATGTAATAATGTATCTTAATGTATGAAAAAGAATAATAATTTTAAGACTATGTGTCAGTTTTTCTCCGTGACAGAAAAAGCTGCTGTTGCAAAGAAATATGTCTGTGTCCTAAATAAAAATATAAATGTGTAAAATTATAGCAAAAAGTTGATAGTAGATATAAACTCTCAACTATTTGATAGTTAATTGGCCAAGACTGTCCGGTAATGATGGGGTTTTTATTAATTCATAGAAAATGTCTTGAAAAAGTGTTTAGTTGTTTATCTTGTTGTAATTTGCGTAAAAGTACTTTTGTTACAGTGCCATAAACCGGTAGCTTTATGGTTTGGTTTTGACATAAAACGCTAACAAACCAATATTGGAAAACTAATGATTCAGTTTAGGTTAGTGTAAATGTTAGAGATTCAAGAAGTTTATTGTCATATACACCACAAAATACATTGGTTACACTGAGCAATGAAATTCGTACTGTGCGAGTTACCTTCACACAACTATAAAAAACAACAACAACTGAAGTTCATTGCTAAGAAGTGTTTCCGTCTCCTGACTGACTTGATAGCACGAGTTTATGCAGTCCTCCTGCACGTCTTTACTCCCACAGGCCTCAGCTGCGACTCGAGAAAGAGTATGGAGAAGTTAGCGCCACCTCCCTATGCAGTGCCGCCTCCTACCCTGTAATTCTCCATGGGTCAGACATCTGTAAGCATTTCTCTCAGACCACAAGAGGAAAATAGAAAGTTGGAAGCTACAGGCTGTGATTTGGGTGTGTATAAATAAAGTTGCTAGCAAAGGAAAAGCTGCTAATATGATGGGAGTCCAGAAGGTGGGAGGTTAGTAGGAGCAGGACACCCAAATCATCAAAGAGTGGAAATGAGTTGCAGGAGGGCAAACAGAGCCTCTGAAGAATTATATGAAAGGGTAGTTTCTGATTTGCTCATGAGGTATTCGTGGGTGTATATTTTACATATGTAAGTACAAGTTTGATTCATTGCATGTGTGGCTAAAAAAAAAACATACATGAAGCACATGAACATGAAAACACTTGGAAGGGTAAGTCATTTTTGGAGGGCTGTTGCAAACATATGTCCTTATAGTCAGGGCTTGATCAGGTGATCCTTAGTTACTGTGCAATAGGCCTAGGCTGCTGAGGGGTGTGTTTAATGTGCTTATACACCACAATCACACAATCATTAGTTGTTATTAATCTCTGGTTCTCTGCCACAGTGTGTCTTTTATCCTGTCTCTTTCCCCTAACCCCCAGCTGGTCAATGCAGATGGCTGCCCCTCCCTGAGCCAGCGTCTGCTGGAGGTTTCTTCCTATTAAAAGGTATTTTTCTTTCCCACTGTCGTCAAGTGCTTGGTCATAGGTCATTTGATTCTTGGGGAGTTATCTTTGTTTTTCTATGGTCTTTACCTAATAATATAAGGCATCCTAAGGTAACCAATGTTGTGATTTGATTCTATGTAAATAAAATGTAATTGAACCATATGGTATACTGCTCTATCTGTATCTACAATCTTCACTCCTTAAAATATAAGCAACGCTAGAACAAATTAAAGAATGTTGTCAGATATATTACCAATTATTGGAACAAGTAATAATTTGTTTAAAACTGGTGTTTTAAGGCTGTTCTAATAAGTCCATCTGCAGTAGAAGAGTAAACTAACAAAAACATGTTGACTCTGAAGTCTCAGAGTGCTAAACAGGGAGCAACACCCATTCAGTCTGTAATAATGCCTGAGCAAAGAGCAGATTGAGTGGAAATGAGCCATGTTGCCCCTTCACTGCAGGCCTCCACATTGGTGCTGACTCCTCTGTAGTGGTCGGCACTGCCTCAAAACTGCAGGGCACATTTGTGCAGCTTCCAGAAATAGGATGTGCTGTATATAATTGGCAAAATAGCAGGCTCACAGCTGCTATGAAAACAACCCTGCTTTTCCCGTTGCCTTAGAACCACCCTACAGGCTTACATATGAGGCCCAAAATGATACCTTTAAAGTTGGGTGTAGGTGCAAAACCGCAATTTAATGGAGCGCCTCTTTGCCTCTATGTTCCTGAAAGACCTGAGATGCATTTGTAGATCTTTAATGAATTGAGCAAAAGTTTTTTTTAAACAAAAGAATAAAAGTTTTGTGCTAACAGTGTTAACAGTAACTGGTTTATTTAACTCATTTATAAGACAGCAAGAGAAATTCAAAATACTTATAAAATCACAGGAATAGTGATAAAAAATAAATGTGTGTCGTGACTAATAACATTTAAAGCCTGGTGAGAGATAAAATATATTTGACTGTCAATGCAAGAAGAATGTTGATTGTCCTTTTGTGAAGTGGTTTCTCATCCTCGTGGTATTCAGACATCAGCTCCACAGCCCCCTGTTCTCTCTGCTATTCCTCTCTCTCCCTCTCTCCCTCTTTCTCTCCCTGACAAAAGATCATTCAAATTCACTCATAAATACAATAAATAACAAAAACGATGCAGAGTAGCTGCTTGCTCAGTCTCTCAACTTGATTCAGCTCCCAGTCTCAATACAATACTAATACTTATTCAGTCTTTGGTCAGCTTCACATCTCTACTGACCAATCCTAGTAAGGCTGACATTAAAATGGGGACATTTTAATATTAGTTTTTCAGATCCCATATGTGAAATTTCTGTTATGGTTTTTCTTAATGTGTTTGTTCTTAATTTTTATTTTTTGTAAGTTTAAGTTTACTTTTCCACATTTTTGAGACCATCTCAAAATGCACTGACATGATTTCCTTTGAGTTAAAATGGTATTTTAACGCTGATTAGGGGGCAGAGAGGTCAGCCCAAGTCCAGACTCCCATTTAGGTTAGGAGTGTAATAAATTCTCATGTCAGCCTTCATATTCTTGATTTAAATCAAATGCCTTCTTCACATATCACTCTTATCTCTTGCCTTCATCTACCAGCTGAAAAGTTTCAGGAAGTTTTGGAGTCCATCTTCTCCAAGGAAGTCGAAAGAGCCCTGAGACGAGCCCAAGTGGACGAGCAGGAGGACAAGCAGGACGATGGCCAGGAGCGGAATGAGAAGGTTCCAGCCGGCTGCCAGGATGTTGTACCATTTGGCCTTGTCCGAACACTCCTGAGCCAGCTGCAGGTTGCCCTGAGTCTTTTGGTCCCTGGCCTGCAAAGATGCAGGAAGACAAATTCATATTAAGACATCTGGTGTAGTCAGTTTTAACTGGTAATTTAAATATGAAGACTCCTCAGCATCAACGTAACTTTGTGCTGAAAATCTGGGTAAATTCCCAGATGATTAAACATGCAACTATTTTGCTGGTAATAACTGAAATGAGTAAAGAAACTGAACAGCCTATTTATATATTGGGTCTGATTATTGGGGGGGGGGGGGGTAATTTCCTAACCCCCCCTGGAAATTACGCCCCTGCTCCTCAGTCTCATAAGACTTGTGGGACATCTAGAGACATTAAAGCTTCATCTGCACTACATAAAAAAGATAATATGAGTTCACTGTAAATAAAGAAGGTAAAACACAGATAATCTTTTTTGTTTATAGACAGCTTGCCCCACAGATCTGGTTCAGTGCTGACCCTGGGCAGACTGAATAGCTTCTAAGTGTATCCATTTATTGTGGAAAGAACCCAGCCAGGGCCTTCCATACAACTCTCTAATTTCCCATGAGTACTTGCCCATTAGAAAGATACCAATTATGCCATTTTTAACTCCCCAGACAAGGAACCAGTGACTGTCTTTAATCTGAGTGCTGAGCCAGTGGCCCTGTGATTCTGAGCTGCACCGTGTGCATGCAGAAAAAAAATTAAATAAAGGGTATACACACCCTTTTGTGGTGAGATTTTCGGGAACTTTTATTTCCAGGTAGTCAAGTTCCAGGTTTCCAAACAAGATTTGAAAATGCAATTTTCCAGGACTTCTTAACTTTTTAAAATGTGTTAAGTTTTTTGTTTTGTTTTATGTTTCTCTGCAGCTCCATTCCTGTGGTAAAGGGCGCTCCTGCTTTCTACTGTGTGAGACATTCGACCAGAGACAATAACAAGTCTGTGTTTAATCAAACTCAAAGATTTTGCAACAGAACTTTTACACAGAGGAAAAGCTAGAAGTTGTTCTGCTTTTTACACATAAAAAAATCTGTAAAAAATAAAGTATAATGTACAGTTTTTAAATGAAGAATGCTTCCATATTCATTTTATAAGAATTTTTTTAACAACACCTTAAAAATGATAGGGTATGCAGGGTTTTTTCCACTCCTTTTACGGTTTATACCCTCACTTACACATGGTTAAAAGAAAACAATTTTCTCCTTTTCCCCATTGGCAAGTATCCTTGCCAACTTTGCACAACTTTTGCTTTTGCTGCCAAGTTTCATTCCAGAAGGCGGAGGCAATTATAGTAACACAATGTTCTTGTTAGCATTAAGCTGTTCAAGACTGACAAAAGTCTTGTGTTACACTGCGTAGAAATTGTTCCCTTTTTTTCATCAAGTGTATCCAAGAGTTCCTGCCTTTGTTGTTTTCAAAATGTTTTAATAAAGAGTTTAAATAACTGGAGACAACAATGAAGGCTACTTTATGTAAAAAAAACCACACATTAATAGAAAGATTTGTTTTAATTGGGACTGAGTTAACAATGTAGACCCTTTTTTGTTCGATGTCTGTAAATTGATTGTAAAACATTTTCAAAAGGAAAGAAAGAAAAAGAGTACAAGGCCTCACCTTGATGGAGTAGATGAGCGCCATGAAACCCAGGCAGCAGAAGTTAACATACAAGGTGTTGCACAGCGACCAGACTAGATAGTCTCGAGGAGGATTCTTGCCAGTGTTCCCCATGTTCACTACGGTGGATCCAACAGGCTTGCGGGCAGATTTACAGTTGGTAAGAGGGGTGCAGTCGGAAGGGAAGTTGTAGGAATGGTTGTCCATTGTTAGCGTTCAGAGAGGGGAATCCTAGCTGTAAGTGGATAGACAACTTTATGAGCTTGTTATCCTTCCAGATGCTTGGTCCTCGTCTTGAGAGTAGTCCCCCGCTCTATGCGAGAGGCTTAAAAAGGCCCATAAAGAGGGAGGTGGCAGGGAGAGCATGCATGGGCCTTTAATGTCCTTTAATGCACTGCAGGTCTGTCATTATGTGGTCAAGCCTGTGAGACTGAAATAGAGATAGAGAGAAGAAGACAGGGAAACAGTTCTCTGAGAGAAAGACCAAATATATAAACTGTAGCTGAGAAAAGTATCCAAACGATAATTTTCCTAGAGATTTGAAGGTGGTGCGTGGTGATTTGGGTGAAGTTAAAGGCCATTTGAATGATGCTGAAAAGCCTTGATATGTCTGATGAAGAGTCTGCCAGAGGTCTCGAGGCAGGCATCTGTATCTTGGTGGGAACAGAGTGGGTTAACAAAACCAACAGGACACATTTCTAAAACATATAAGAACTATTAGTTAAGTTCATTTCATTTGGTTTTCATGTGAACGGTCACCGTTTCTTACATAAAATAAAATAAGTCAATTACCCAACCTGAACATTATTTTTTAAGCTGAAGCCAAACAAATTGTAATATTTGTAACAAATTGTAACAGTTGCATACATTGAAGATCCCACAGTCTACTGTAGCTGGCCGCTGACCAATTTATGCTGGACAATAGGGTTAACCAGGATACGCTTTAGAATCAAGTGCTTGTCCTTTTCATTGTTTTCTTCTTTTTTTTTTGAAAATCATTTTGATATAAACACAAGGATTATATACATTTGAAAGGGAATTAAACAGACTCAACAAACTATGTTTTAAAAGACCAATGAGCCAAGTTTCTTCCTGCCTAACAAATGGGAAAGGACACACAGCAAAGCTGGAAACTGCACATATCAAATAAGTGATATGTGCAGCTCCGGGCGTGCTTGGACACGAACAATATTGCTGAGAAATTTCAATCTGCTTTTAAGCCATTGCATAGCACTGAAACGGCATTGGTTAGAGTTCTTAATGATATTCTTGTAATCACTGATACTGGACGCTCTATGGTCCTAGTTTTACTGGACCTCTCTTCGGCCTTTGATATGGTGGACCATAACATCTTATTATTAAGACTTGAGCACACTGTGGGTATTAGAGGCACTGCCCTCGACTGGTTTAAATCATATCTCGCTGATAGATCCTTATCAGTTAACTTAGGCACCTTCTCCTCTTCCTCCGCTCCGGTCTGTTGTGGTGTGCCTCAAGGATCAGTTTTAGGCCCTATTCTCCTCTCATTGTATTTGCTCCCTCTAGGCGCAATCTTTGAAAAATACAATATCGCCTTCCACTGTTACGCCGATGACATACAGATCTATTTTGAACTTAGTGACGACCTTGCTGTGTCCCTACACTACTTTCAAGAATGCATGCGGGAGGGATTTTATTAGTAGTTGTATCAGTATTTTTTTTAAAAATAGCTCCCTGTTTTGTCGCTCTATATAAGCCAAAGGATAGTGATAGATTCTTGTTGGTAAGAATGCGAGCATGAGGATTGCCATAAAGCAAACTTACCACTGAAATAAATTTCTTGCCCAATTTAAATCTTTCCAATATTTTGAACAAATAGGGCCATTCAGTCTGGTCAAATGCCTTCTCAGCGTCGAGTGCCAAAACTGCCAACTCTTCTTTAGGTCTGGCAGTGGAGTAAATAATGTTGAATAGTCACCTGAGATTAAAAAAAAGAATTTCTCTGGGGTATAAATCCAGTTTTATCAGGGTGTAACTGTGTTAAAAGGGGCTTAATCTACTGGCAAATTTAGACAATAGTTTCCCATCCAGATTTAGCAAGGTGATGGGACGATAAGAACCAACATTCTCAGCATTCCTACCTTTTTTATAAATAACAGTTATAATTGCCTCTGTAAGGGTGGGAGGGAGGACTTTATCTGCTAGAGCTTGAGTGAATGTTTTATGCAGGTATGGGCACAAAATCTCACTAAATTTCTTATAAAATTCGCTGGGGATGCCATCTGGTCCAAGCGCCTTATTAGTTTTACTTGAGGCAATTGCCCTCTTGATCCCCTCTATTGTTATTTCTGAGTTTAAGCATCTGAGTTCATCCTCCCCTAGATTTGGAAAAGTGCAGCTATCCAAGAACTTTTTCATAGAGTCACAATCTATATTTTGTTTAGCATATAAACTTTGATAAAATTGGAAATAGTGATTGTTAATGTCTCTGGGGTCCATTAAAGCCTCAACTGCATTATTTTTAATTTTATGAATTGTACTGTCTTGTCCTTGTTTCCTAAGTTTTCTTACTAGTATTTTATGCGATTTGTCACCAAGCTCAGTATTTCTGCTTGGTGCACAAAAAGGCTTTACTGATTTTTGCTGAGAGTAGATTATTATATTCATATTTTAAAGACAGTATTTTCTTATGTAGCATTGTGGATGGCGTTTGGGCATTCTCTTTATCCAGATCTTTAATTTGTTTGTCCAAGTCAAGGAGCTTAGCCCGGTTTCTCTTCCTTCTGGCTGATTTAAAATAGATAATAGTACCCCTTAAATACTCCCAAAGTGTAGTAGGCTTAGTTTCTGAGTTTTCATTTACCACAAAATAGAGAGATCAGTGTTTCCAAATATTCATGAAAACCCTTCTCACCTAACAGTAGAGGGTTGCTGCGGTCTAGTTGCATTTTGGATGTTTAAGGTTAATGTGACAGGGGAGTGATCAGAGATGACAATATTGTGATATTTTGTGTCAATTTTGTGTCAATGACATGTGGCATTAATTCAAATCAAATGTTGCCATTAAATATGTATAATCAAAATATTACAGTACACACAGGTTATTTAATTTATAAATTATTTCCAATTTTTCAAAAAATTGATTTCAGCAAAACAATAACTGTCATTGTATTGTAGAGC
Source organism: Neolamprologus brichardi (assembly GCF_056152115.1). Taxonomy (NCBI): domain Eukaryota; kingdom Metazoa; phylum Chordata; class Actinopteri; order Cichliformes; family Cichlidae; genus Neolamprologus; species Neolamprologus brichardi. The sequence goes on from NC_142110.1 coordinate 20,032,150, forward strand.
TTATGAAAAAACATTGTTAGAGGCACAATTTCTTCGTTTGATTTCCGAACACCAGTGAAATGATTCTGATGCTATTTAAACATGATAAAAATGAGTCAACTTTGAGCCAATGACACAATGAAAACCGACTTTGATGATAAACACGATGATGCTCTAAGTAGAGAAATGAGTACTGTGAAATGTGAGATGTTATGACCACTATAGTGAGCTGTAAGTTCAAAAGTATTGCTGAATAAAAAAACAAATATAACTTAATGAATTGAATCATCTAGATTTTTAAACGTGTCTCTTTGCTTTTGAATGCTGTTGTTTCAAATGTTGAGACAAAAATGAGCAACAACGCCCTCTGCCGCCTATAACTGTGCTTTACAACAAAGGCGGGAACAACCAAAAAAAGTCCCTCGTGATGTTTTATCTATGTGACCGTGGAGCAGGTAGCAGTTGTTCTCATAGTCTGTTGCAGTAGTGTGATAGGTAGGTTTAAACTGCGTATTATCTACGAAGTATTTCGTTTCAAAATGAGGTGTAAAATGCGTTATCGTCGTCGCTTCAGCGAAAGACAACAGTGGGAGGGGCGTATTCAGAGCTCCAATTAATAGTGTCCTGTGCTACCAATGCAGCGCAGCAGAGTGGCGCAGCGGAAGCGTGCTGGGCCCATAACCCAGAGGTCGATGGATCGAAACCATCCTCTGCTATGTATGTTTTTTCTTTTCTTTTTTTTAAAATTACCTAATCTTACAAGATATGTAACATAATGTTACATTAAATCGTGTAATTACATTCATTTGGAATAAATGTTTATTTTAGTATTAACATCTAATCAAACCACAGTAACTTTAGGCCTATATACAGTTTATATCTACAACACTATCTTTGTTCTGAAATTCTCACTCTCTTTGTTATGTAATTACTTTCTAAAATGTTTAGAGACAAACAAAATTACTATCTGCGTTTAATAAAAAGAGCAGAAAACTATATGGTGCCTTATTAATATCAGTTTACAAAGTCAAACCAATTAATGAAAACAGCAATTAAAGTTGCCTTTTTTCACTTTAGTAAAAGGTAAAAATTAAAAAGTAAAAGTAAAATTGCACACTTCTGCAGTGTTGTTTTTATTGTATAATTTTTATATTTAAAGCATGTACACATTAAGAATACCATCTGGCATTTATATAAAAGAGAGATGAAAAAATATGTTTTGTTAGCAGTAGTAATTTTTTAAAAATCAGATATTATAATACAGGTAAAAGAAAAATAATAAACTGTTAAAAAAAACCCACGCAGGGTAGAATGTAATTTATCATTGTTTAAGAAAGTTATGTGTTAATTCACTTCATGAAAAGTTGAGATAAACATGACATGGGGAAAGAAAATCCCCCAAAGCGAGATTTGCAAGGAACTGTGAACTTTCTATAACTGACAAGTGATGTAAGCGTTCATGGAACATTCTGGTGTAACTTGCCAGATGCCGTTTTCTGACAGCATGGTGCAGCCAGTATCTTGGATGGATTTGTCTGGTTGACCTTCTCCCCACTTGGTAAATGTCAGACGTTGGTTTTTCATATCCACCTCAAAATTTGCCTCTGCCTTTTTGTTGTTGACACTGATCCAAGCTGCCTTGTAAACATCGCCAAACACTTGAGTCAATGCCTTGTTCTCCTCCTCGTTCTGGGGCAAAGCCAACTCTAAGTGTTGTTGGGAGCAGAATTCGACAGCCCTGGAGAAAGAGCCTCTCTCCTTGTTGGACACAAAGTATTTCTGACCAACTCTCCGGACAAAATGATAGTTAATGGCTAGAGAACAGAAAAATGTAATAAAGCAAACTGTTACTCTTAGGCTTTTTTATTTAAAATCAATCTAATGTTGTAGACACATGGAAAACTGTCACACAGAAATATGATGATGAATATGATGACTTATCAATCATGTCTGAAAATTAGACTTAAAGTTGTATTTTTCAGATGTCCTGTGTATTTGACAAAAACAGTTCTTTGTAACTGAGTTGTGTTTGAATTTGAATTAAAAACACATGATTGTGACACTTACCGAGCTCTAGCTTGGCAAGTCTGTCCTTCAAGGCTCTGAGGTCTGGGCAGCTCGTCTCAGTAGCAGCTGGATCAAACAGATCAAGTTAGTGAACTTTACACAGAGGCCACACTTACAGCTGTGCTGTACCTATAAATGGTCATTTAAAGTTTCTTCGTTTTATGCCTCACTTTTAACTACTGATAGATTTTCTTTTCCAAACTTTTATTTATTTATGACATGGAAGGAATTGTTGTTGTTCTTCTGATTTCTGAAATGATTAGATAATCACTCTGTTAAGCTTACTGTATGGGCTCTTTAAACTGTTTCAGGACGTTTTGTTCAGTCATGAGAGTAATATGGAAAAAACAAGTGGTTACCATTTGTAAACTGTTTTTCTAGCTCATCCATCATCGTTGACATGCTGCTAATCAGCATCTAAATTTAGACAGTGATCAAATTACCCCCATGTGAATTATGCTGTGGGCACTTATGATCAACAAATCAGGAGATAACATGAGAAAATACAAAATGCGTGCAGGCATAAATTGTTTTACATACTCCAGCTTTGAGTAAACGTAACCAACCAAAACAACCGAGGCCTTGTGAGAAATTTGTGTGACTACAAATGTTACAGAGAGAACGACAGTCTACAATCAAGCTTCAGTAACTTTACGGACTATAAATACAGTAGACTTATTTCTAATCCTGCGCCTGCCTAATTGTGTCACCATATGCATAGATTTCAAGGCACATCAGGGGACACATAGCCTTTATCTTTAAAAAACATACCAGATAACTAAGGTGTACATGATCTAAAGCAATCATTGCAAAAAAAAGTGTTTAAGTGTAAACTTTACAGCATGTTCCATGAATGCCAGGAAGTCCAGGTAGCCCAGGAAATCCTCGCTCCCCTGCAGAATAGATAAACAGGTAGTGAGCCAGCTAAAGGTGCTTGTGGCTTCAAAATCAAATATATTTGTCTGTCCAAATAAAAAATAAATGACCTAAATTTAGTTCGAAATTACATCCTTTAAAATACTGCTGGAATGAAGTAATAACATCGGTTATTTTGACCTTTATTCCCCGGAAATCCAGGAAAACCATCTTTTCCAGGTGGTCCTATTATCCCAGCAAACCCAGGATATCCTGGATCTCCTTTTTCACCTTTTTGACCAGGAGGACCAGGAGGCTGACTGAAGCTGACAGTGGCCATCAAGCAGATGACGGAGAATAAGAGAAGCAGTCTCATCTTCGTAGTTCAGAACTGAAATTTTGGTTAAATATAGTCTTAAGTTTTCCATATAAAAGCCATGTAGCCCTAACCCTCAAATGGAAGAATGATAAATATTCCAATTATAGACATTCTTTATGCAGAAATTGCTGAATTCAATTAATTTTTTCTAGCTAGCGTGTTGTACTTCTTTATCTTTGTTGTTTTAAAGTGTTTTCAAGAGTTAAAACCATTTGGTAGCACAAAATTTAGTACAATACAGAGATAAACAGGAGAGAACTCACCCCACCAACGAGAAGTGATGTGCTGGGCGTACTGCTTCTTTGCTGCTTCTTTGCTGCAGAAAAAGAACTGAGATATTTGCTAGAAGTAATGTGGGAGGGATTCAGTCCACAGTAAGCAGCTGGAACGTCTCATTAGGGATTGTCCATTAACCTCCCTCCTTTCAAACCAAAAAATGGCCACTGTGTTGTGATACCTTAAAGACTCTATGAATCTAAACATGAGAATACGGATTTGACGTAGTTATGGGTGAATGCAGAAATGATAACATTTGACTTTATGAGGCACAAACAGTTTCTGCCACTTAACATAAAAGGCAACTCCCTGTACAAATCTCAATTTCAAAAAGAGTTGTGCTCATTTTGACCACACAATCATCACTATAAGATTAAAACATGAGTGCATTATTGTTTTAAAGCTCTCTTAAAATTGACAGACTTAAAAAGACAAAGTTCAACATTTAAGATTAATAAATCAGTTGACGCTGAATTGTTTGAAACACATATTTAAAGGAAATTTAACAGCAGTTTAATGTTTAAAATAGTACACTGAGATGTTGCAGAGGTTGTGTGCAATCTAAATATTTCATTATGTTCACTTCTTAGTGAAAAACTACAAACACTGTGAATCAGACTTTTGCAGAATCACCTTTAGCAGCAATAATTTGAACAAAGCATCCTCTGTATGATTTCATCTGGCTCTCTCATAATTATAGAGGAATTTTGGTACATTTGATTAGCAGCATATGGCTGCTACTTGTCCTCTCAACTCCCATGGAAGCATTAGGGATGTGCTTAAAAGACTCTAGGGAAGAAGTCAAAATACAAATAAGCATTGCTATGTTGGGTGTACCTCCTTTTTGCTCATTCCACAGAAAAATAGCTGAGATATTAGGCAGACCTCCATGTAAACAACAGCTGCATACTCTCATATGGGAACTGGGAGTTGGATTAGTATTATAAGTAATATAACAGCACATACCTTTATTTATATAAAGATTTTACAACCTATTTTTTGATCTCTGATATTATTAAGTTATGATGACACCTCAATTTTATTCCTAAGTATGTTAATATTTCTTTCCAGTTTTTCAACCACAAGTACAGTATTGTGTTCGCAAAAAGCAAACACCAATCACCTGAAAAGGCTTTTATGTAGAAATGCACAATATATGATGTTTTTATAGGAAAACACTACATAAGTATTCAAAGCACCCTTTGGAAAAAATTAAACAATATCTTCAAATGGCATTGTCTGGGACTGCATTATAACCATGTGAATAATACTTTAATACCTACTTTCACTAGTTCATGATTAGAATGCCACACTGACAAAATTTGTTTTTATTGCAGTTTAATGTTTAATTCTTTATACATTTATTATTATATTTATAGAATTATGAAGATGGAGACAGAAAAAGGCTTTTGTCTAACATAAAGACACTGACATATAGCAGAAAGCACAATAGTGATGCAAAAGCATTTATTTGAAACCATGAAGAGTTAGCTTAGATGATTTATTGACAATACATCAGTCAAGCATCAGAATAACTGACTTAAACTTAGGTTTGTTAGATAATAGTTATTCCTATTACAATGCATTCATGAACTCATTGCCATTGGGAGTTTCACTTCAGTTGGTCAACTGAGAATCGTTGGTCACATTTTTAATAGTACAAAGTTTTCTTTCTTCTACAAAATGCAGCCCCGATGCTTTACCCATAATTCATAAACAACTGCAAGCTTAGATTTTTTCTTCCATTGGGGTAAATGAGAACATTTCTCTACATGTAATATAAGAAATAAAAATGCAATAAAAATGTTGAGATAAACATGATAGTGGGGGGAAATTGCTAAAAGCAAGATTCGCAAGGAACTGGGATTTTTCTATAACTGACAAGTGATGTAAGCGTTCATGGAACATTCTGGTGTAACTCGCCAGATGCCGTTTTCTGACAGCATGGTGCAGCCAGTATCTTGGATGGATTTGTCTGGTTGACCTTCTCCCCACTTGGTAAAGATGAGACGTTGATTTTTCATATCCACCTCAAATTTCCCCTCTGCCTTTTTGTTGTTGACACTGATCCAAGCTGCCTTGTAATCGTCGCCAAACACTTGAGTCAATGCATTGTTCTCCTCTTCATTCTGGGGCAAAGCCAACTCTATGTGTTGTTGGGAGCAGAATTCGACAGCCCTGGAGAAAGAGCCTCTCTCCTTGTTGGACACAAAGTATTTCTGACCAACTTTCCGGACAAAGTGATAGTTAATGGCTAGAGAACACAAAAATGTCAGGGAACAAACTGTGACTCAGAAATCATTATCAACAAAGGTAAATAAGCAATTAGGAAACAATAAAAAAAGCTTCATCTACATGGTGCATTTGTCATAGTTATATACAAGAAAGGCAAGTAAAATCAAATTTTAAAAACACAGAGCTTGTAGGAACACGATCACACACCATACCCAAAATCTCTGGAGGCTTCTAAATGAATATGCCAATTCATCAGTCATCTTCAAATGTTTTTAGCTTTGATGTTCTGATCAGCTGTTTTTTTTATTGCTGCTAACTGTTAATCAACTAACTTTTTTAATGTTGATCAAGTTGTAACATCAGGCAAAAACACTGGACTTGTTGTAAATTGCAACAACAAATTATTAACGGATGGTCTTTGATAAAGTTTTAAATAAACATAATTAATAATGCCTTGATGATGATACTTACCCAGTTCTAACTCAGCAAGTCTGCTTTTTAAGGTTTCAACATCTGGGCAACTGGATTCAACTGTAGCTGAAATTAAATTGTGAGCGTACAACAGGAATGAAAGGAGCTGATGAGTTTGTGTGGTCTATTTTTGTTTTAAATTACAGAGCATCAACTAATTCACTGTGCAATCTGTCATCAAACTGATCTTGTGCTGTCTGACACAGATTGAGACTAATATCAGTATGCTACATGGGATCTTCTCATCTTATTGTATCTTCTCTTTACCTTCAGTGCACACTGTTTCTCCAGGGTGCCCAGGAAGCCCATCTATTCCTACTCCCCCTGAAAGCAAAGAAACAGACATTAAGCCTTCTCAAGTCAAATTGCATAAATATGTGTCAAAATCAAACGATGATAAGAAGTCATTTAGTGAACTCATAATATTTTTGACCTATTTCACCAGGACGTCCAGGCAGTCCAGGAATTCCAGTTCGCCCACGTGGTCCAGGCACTCCTTGTGTCCCAGAAACTCCTCGATCTCCTTTCTCACCTTTAAGACCAGGTGGACCTGGAAACTGAGTGTAGGTGATGCGGGCCAACAGGCACAAGATACACAAAAAAAGAAGTGGGCTCATCTTCTCAGTGAAGAACTGAAATGATAATTAAAAATATATGTAATGTACGTTTTTCCCAGATTTACCTTGGTTTGACTGATTCAATGTGTAACAAAAATGAAATCTGATCACTCAAAAGAGAGATTGTATTAAATATTCTGATTGTAGCTCCGGGGGATTTTCTAGGTATATGTTTAGAATGTCAAGCAATACTTCAAACAATATGTAACACTCATGATAACATTAAATTTAGTAGAATAAAGCAATAAGCAGGAAAGTACTTACAATATAAATGAAGAGCAGTCTGTTGGGTGTACTGCCTCACTGCTAATGTCCCAACAAAATAACTGAGATATTAGGTAGAACTAATGTAAGAGGGATCGTTCTCTCCAAAGTAAACAACAGCTACAAAATCCCATTTGGGATAGAAAAGAATGTCAGAATGTAGAAGCCTCCCTCTTGTGCTGAAGCACAACCTACTTTCCAGATTAATATTTTTTCAGCACTCTTTATTTCCCCACCACAAATAAAGCATGGTTTAAGACAAAAAACAGTCTTTCTTCAGGTATTTGTGCAGACAAACTTCAGTGTGAAACAAAGTATGGTGACACAGAGCATAGTTTTCATGCAATAAAAATACCACACTCACAAAATGTATGTTTCTGAAACATATAAATACTTGGCTTGGGTCTGTTTTGAACATTTAAAACTTCAAACATGTTGAACTTAGTGTAGCAAAGACATTGACATAGACATATGGGGCCAAGTTGATGATAAAGATTACTAAATGAGCTTCAGATTTCCAGTTTTGGAAACAATGCAACAGTCGTCAACTTGTTGCAAACAATTAACTTAACTGGTTGTTAAGCCTATAGGCTTGTTGTGTTTTAATTGCTCATTTGTTTCATAATTTCTTTATCAGTGCATGAAAAATGTCTACGATAATATGTTTCTAAAGTGAATTGCATCTCCAAGGTGGTCCCTGAGAATTGTTGCACAGACAGCAAATCCAAATCCATGTATAGTAATTATACACAGGGAGACATTATGAATCCAGATAAACAGTAAAATCTTTACTTGTGTCAAAATTTGTGACAGGCACAAGAGGCAGAAAAAAGCAGCTCTTAATGCATCCATTTAACTGTTAGTAATAATTACTGCTTTAATGTAGTTTTGAAAATATCTTTGGTTAAGTAATTGTTTTTGAGACCCCATTAGAGTCAAAATTTTGTTGCTTCTGGAGTCCAAAGGTCTTCTACTTATAGCCTTTTTATGTGTGACCAGACTATTCTTTGACATTCTTTAAAATTACACTTTTGTCTCATTGCATGTTTGCAACACCTTTTAAATTACTGCTAACTTATGGTCACAGCTGGCTATTCTCTTGGGAAGCAGGGTTGCTTCTGATTCCATTGGAATATGTTAATAATGACTTGAGTACGGAATTATATATTGGTTAAAAGTGGCATATGAGAGAAAACATCATCACTAAAATTTAATTTCACTGGCACAGGCATTCATTCCCACTTGCGCAATTAAATTCTTTGAATGTGTCCAACAGTGCTCCAGCTGATTCATGCTGTCACAGTTAGTTCTGATCTCAAAGCTGAATTCTGCTCGCCAAAATCAATCTGATCTAACTACTTGCTAAACAGACCTGTTGAGTCAGGATAAAAATGGCAAAAGGGTGATTTACACAAGCACTCCTATGTGTGGTCTTGTCACTTGGTGTCCGTGCTCTCTGCGGTAGAGTATCACTTCCTAGGGATGGCCAAATTAAGCTTTCTTAAGCATTGAAGTACTGCAAAACGGTTCATTACTCAAAGCTTTTCAACACAGTTATCTTTGGTGACATCTGGTGGCCAAAAGAGCAGCTTGAATCTACAATTTATAATGAACTGCTTCATTATGATTGACCACTTTACAGCTGAACTGACAGCTTCTGTTTGATCATGTGATAGTTCTGTGATAGTTCTGTCTGATAACGGGATTATATGGTGCTTCGGACATGTATTTTTTTTTTATGTTATGTCTATTTTAATAATAAATGTGTATTTAAATCCTCTGTTTACCTCCGTCCGTTGTCATGATCGCCCTCATTCCCCACCATGTGTTCCACACACTTGCTTATGTCACACATTTCTCAGTTTGGTTTTTGTATTGTTTAGTTTAGTTCAGCTGCCTTTTTTGACTTCCTTTTCACCCAAATGAGTCTCCATTTGGGTCTATCCCTGCCTGCTTCACATGGCTATTCACAAGAGTATTTGGTTCCAAATATGTTAGGGTTTAGAATTTCAACTTCAGACATTGTACCTCACAGAATGTTTGACATTATTATGTGACTAAATGTCAATCTGTGAACAACTATTAACATCATCTCCAAGATCCAACTTTAGGAGACATTTTTTCTATCAGTGTGACAAATTACAACAGGACAAATGGGTGATTATTGATTAGTGTGCTGAAAAGTCTGACTGACTGACAGTCTGACAACTTAATTTCCAGTTAGAAAAATGGAGGCTATAGATTTTATTCTGAGTGGATTATAAATCTCCATTGTAATCAGTATCTCCATCTTTATATATTGATGACTGAATGATTAAGTGTTTGTGTTAAAAACAAAAAATAACGAACTAATGGGATTTCAGTATTTGTAAAACTATAAACATCTGCTAATTAGTTTTTTATGAAAGAGGAAATCAATTGGTGTCTCACAGTTAGCTTTCCTGCAATAACAAAAATAATAATATCTCTGCTATAACTGACAAATGCACTCAAGGAAGCATTTCAGTGTAACTTGCCAGGTGCTATTTTCTGACAGCATGGTGCAGCCTGTATCTCCCCATTTGGCAAAGGTCAGAGGTTGGTTTTTCATGTTAACCTCAAAATTCCCCTCTGTCATGTTATTTCTGACATTGATCTAAGCTGCTGTGCAAACATCCCCCACACCCTTTGGTCAATGCGCTGTTCTCCTCCTCACTCTGGGACACAGCCAGCTCAAGTGTTGATGCATGCAGAGTTCTTATTTCTGGACTACAAGGTGAAGGAAACTCTATCCTTGCAAGAGTATTTCTGACCAATTCTTTGGACAAACTTGTAGCTTGTAGCTGAAGAAAAAAGAAATCAAACAATGAACCAAATTTAAGAACAATTTATTAAGCAAATTTATCATTTCTGCGCATTTGTCATTTTTTTTAGACTCACACACACGAACAGACACTTTTTTGTTTCTCGTGTTGATCCAGGCCTTTTTGTAAATATATCCAAAAACTTGATTTAGTATGATGTTCTCTTCCTCATTCTTGTGCAAAGTCAGCTCTGTGACGTGTTTGTAAAAACTGCTTTATTTAATCTTTTTCAGCCCTAACAGTGGACAAAACATATTGTGCGGAAGAAAAGTCACATGACACCTGAAATTACCCTTTTATGTGTCCAAGGGAGCAGCCACATTCACTTATGTTCACATTCACTTACCATTCTTAAAGCTGGGCCACCCTTTGCAGCTATAACAGCCTCAACTATTCCGAGAAGGCTTTCCACTAAATCTTGGAGTGTGTTTACGGAAATTTCTGACCAAGCACATTTGTGAGGTCAGACACTGATTATAGGACAAGAAGGCCTGGCTTGCAGTCTCTGCTCTAATTCGTCACTGAGGTGTTCTCTCAAGCTGAGGTCTAGTTCTTCCACACCGTACCTGCTCATCCATGTCTTTATGGGTCTTGCTTGCACCAAAATGTCTTGGTATAGCGAAACATTTAGAGTTCCTCTCACTGAAACTAAGGGTCCGAGTACATCTCCTAAAAAACGACCTTGCACTGTAATCCCTCCTCCACCAAATTTACACTTTGCACAATGCAGTCAGACAAATGCCATTGTCTTGGCATCTGCCAAACCCAGACTCTCCCACCCATCAGATGGAGAAGCATGATTTGTCACTCTAGAGAAAATGTCTCCACTGCTCTACAGTCCAGTAGCAGCAAGCTTTACACAACAGCATCCGACACTTTGCATTGTGCTTGGTGATGTAAGGATGCGCTGCTCAGCCATGGAAACCCATTCCATGAAGCTCTCTACATACTGATGTTGAGCTAATCTGAAGGCCACATGAAGTTTGGAGGTTTGTAGCAATTGACTCTGAGTTGCTGTCATTGCAAATACTTCTTCTTTGTTACAATACCATTAACAGTTGACTGTGGAATATTTAGTTAGGTAATATTCTATCACAATACCACACTGGAAGTCACTGAGCTCCTGAGAGCAACCCATTCTTTCATAATTGTTTGTATAAGCAGTCTACAGCCTAGGTGTCTGACTTTATACACTCGTTGCCATGGAAGTGATTGATCCAGTGATTTGGATGGGTGAGGAAATACTTTTAGCAATGTAGTGTATTTATGAATATGCTTAGGCAAAAGTAAATATTTTGTAAAACAAAAGCTGAAAAAGTAGTTTTTCTAATGTAAAGACACCCTGCATTAACAGATGATTTAGATGAACTGATGTAAATTAAACATAAAAGGTATCATGTCTGAATAAGGAACATAAGGATCATTTTGATCTTATTTCATTGCTTTGTCACTTTTGGCATTACATAATCGTTAGTTGCCATCACACACAAGAAGGCTGAAACAGAGTTAGATTAAGCATGCAAAGCTGAAAATACACATATACATATAAATGTGGGATTTGTGTTTGTTTGTTTTGGGAGTTTTTTGCAGTTCTTCTCATGAGACATTTCTATAACTGACAAACGATGTGGACATTGAGAGAACATTCATGTGTCACTTGCCAGGAACCGTTTTCTGACAGCATTGTGCAGCCTGTATCCTCAATGGATTTGTCTGGCTGCCCTTCTCCCCAATTTTTAAAGGTCAGAGGTCGATTTTTCATGTCAGTTTTAAACTCCCCCTCAGCTTTTTTATTGTTCACATTGATCCAGGCTTTGGCTCTGAATTTGCCATGAACTTGAGTCAGTGCGTTGTTCTCCTCCGCGTTCTGTGGCAACGCCAGCTCTAAACCACGTTGGTTGCAAAACACTACAGCCTCTGAGAAACTGCCTCTGTGCTTGTTGGAGACAAAGTATTTTTGATCAACTATTTGGACAAAATCATAGTTTACAGCTGAAAAAAAGCACAGAAAAGTAAAATTAGAAAAAAGACATTTACTTGTAGGCAATCTTAAGGATATATTTTCTGGCAAAATAATTGTTGCCTTTTCTAAAGCTTATCTAAAGATTCTTATTTGGTTAAATTTTATTTTACTAATATACCATGAATTGTCTCAAAAAAGAAATTTGGATTTTGAAGTAAAACCTCTAAATATGAGAATTTTATTAATGTTAATCAATAATATGTTCTTTACAGCTACTGCAGTGCCATTGGAAAATTATTTTGTTACTGTTTATCAATATAGTTTTTACAGTGTTGACTTCAGGTTATTGTTGTTGCAAACTGGTGGTATTTTAATAAAATAAAACTAAAAACCAACTATGTAGTCTTTTCTTTATCAACTTAAAGAATGCTGTTTATTATACTATTATTGATTACAATAGTGATGTGACCTCTTAGCTTCATTCAGTGACAGCAAATCTTTGCATTAATCTGAACAAAATAATACAAATAGGCATTAATTTGAGTCCTGACTACAGCTGCTGGTCATCTGCAAGCTACTTTGCAACCCACTACCACACCAGTCCCTTCTGTGGCTGACAACAACATCTTGACTATTGCTACTTATGTCTGGTTTGCCTTAAATTGTAGGTGTAGGGGTGGTCTTAATACTGTTTTCTCCATTGAAGAGTCCTGTGTATGTAATAGTGAGGCCAAACTCCCCAGAACATAGATATACCATCAAATTTAAAATACAGCAGAAAGAAATAACAGCTGTCTGTTATGCTATAAAATATCAGTTATGTATTTGAAACAAATGAATATGGATAAGATACTTACCAAGTTTAAACTTGGCAATTCGCTTCATTAGCTTTTCAGTGTCGCTTTGAAAAGAGCCAATAGGATCTGGACAAAACACATTAGAGTTAACAAAGTGTGTATTTATTCATTTGCATATTTAGTTATCTGTCTTTTTCCACGTCTCTCAAAACTGTAAAATAATTATGAAAACATAAGGGACATCTCACAATACAATGCATCTGGTGGTTATTATTATTATTATTATTATTATTATAATTATTATAATTATTTGTGATGTTCTAGGTTTGGGATGATTTGTGTTCTGGGATTCTGGGTTGGTGCTCCCTCTGTTGGTCCCTGGTGTTAGTGTTTCCTCTGTCTCATCAGGTTAATCAGGTCCAGCTGTGTCTCCCACCTGTGTGTGTGTGATTTCCCAGTGTCCCTCTGTGTGTTTTTATGTTGTGAAAACTTATGTGCTCATGACTGGTCCGTCTGTGTTCGTCTCCCGGAAAACTGTCTGTGAATCCACTGTGTCCTCTCCCTGCTGTCCCCCTTCGTGTTCAGGATTGCCGTTAAATAGTTACGTTTCTCCCAGTTTAGATTACCCTTAGTTCTGTTTTTGTAATGCCCTCTTTGTTTTTGCCTTTTGCAATAAACCTCCCTCACAACTCAGTAAGTGCCTGCATTTGAGTCCTCTTTGTGGGATGTGTGGGAGCTGCAGCCCTGACAGGTTTACCAGACATACTTTGTATTAGATGGGAGCAGGCACGTGCAGAGGGGGGGCTGGAGGGGTTTGAGCACCCGCTCCTTTCCTGATGGGTGCCCAAAGTGCCCTTTTGTTGAGGCAACTTTTAAAAAATTTTATTTATTTATTTATTTATTTTTTTACGTGTGTGGGCGTGCGGAGTCCTGTCTGTGCCCCTCAACAATATTATATACTATTAATCACGGTTTTGCTAAATAAAAGGATCTGGCTTGCATCAGTCACATGATCACATTTAACCAATGATCGCCCTTGACAGCAGAACGCGCTGGTTATGAGCCGGGAACGAGCTCACAAAGAGCATGCACATTTTTTGCAGTCCGGAGCTGTAGGAGAAACACAAATTAACTCAGAGACACAGACTTACTATATTTCTTCCATACAGACTGATGCAACAAAACCAGTAAGTAGGTGTACAGCGTACAGTGTAGTGTATAGCACCCAGGAGTATTAGCTTATTACGTACACGTTGGTAAGTTGTCTTGTGGCAACTGACGAACTGAAACAAATGAGCGTGCTGTGTTTGCAACAGCACGAAGAACATTACCTGTCCTTTTATTAACTGCACAAGTAGTGCTGGTCATAGCTGCTAGCTCACTGTGTAAGGCTGTCATGGGTCTGTAGCTCTGTCACCGTTTTAGGGAACATATTTAGTTTTAAAGTAAGTTACAGGGCTTTTCCTGCATTTCTGGGGGGATTATATTTCACTAAAAAACGATCTAATATGCATGTCCACATAATTATGCATTATTATAATATTTTAAAAAACACACGCTGTATTTTAAAGAACATACATTAAGAAGCAGATTATATTCGATTTAGATTTTAAATAAGACAAAATATGGATTTTACAGAGGTAAAATTATTGTATCTCTACAGTTTAAAAATGTAATAAGCTTTCCCCTGCACAGAGTGGATAGTAAAAGAAATTGAATCATCATAATGACATTATTTCATATTTATTACTTCCCCCTCCTCATTGCTTTATTATTGTAGCTCTAGTAATAAATAATAATGTAAGGATTCTGGATCAGCACAGTGATGCCCATAGTATACACAATATTCTGAAGAAGGTCTAAAATGTCACTGTGTGTGCGTGCATGTGTGTGTTTTATGTATATGGATTTTTTTAAATTATTACTCATGATATAACATTGTCCAGACATGGCTCGTAAGGACATGAGGAGGAAACAGTAGGAGCTGTGTGAGGCTACTAAAGGCAGTGCTATAACATTTTTCTGTCATCATTTTATTATAGATTAAGTGCAACAGTTGTTAGGTGTGGATAATTAGATTATAGTTTATTGCAATAGCAAGTTGTGCCTTGTTCTCAGATAGACAGCAAGTGGAGAGTGATGGAAGGAAGAAGAGAAGCAAAGAGTGATTCACAGGCAGAGCCTAATTTATTTCTCACAGTTTTTGTTGCCTTATGGTTCCAAGCGCTGTTACCAATCTTTGCATTTTGTTATTATCTCATGACACTTGTTTAATCAGCTACCATCTCTCCTATGGACTTTTTAATGTCTACAGTCTCAGATCAACACAGCCCTGCCCTCCAGCACTATCAGCAGCAGGAGCAGCAGCAACCCCTCAACAGCAACATTGTACCCATCAGGTAAAACATCGGCTACGTTTGCTTTGCCTTGTCGCCACCTCACAACAGTGATATAGTATGATGCGATCCCATATTAGATTCTTGATGAATGTGTGTTGTTGTCATTCAGCCTGGTTCAATGTGCCCTTTTTTAACTTTGAGCACCCGCCCCTTTAAAACATCTCTGCACGGCCCTGGATGGGAGTTTGACTTCCCTAATAAGCTAAACCATAGTGAATTGTGATTCAACTCCCAAAACCATTATCCTTTCAGAAACCTAACCAATTAAGTTTAGAGACTAAACCTAGAGAAAAACTGAGAAAGTAAAATTAAAACTAAAACAAAAGAAAGATCAAATATAAGGAGAAAAAATGGTCTCACAATGGAGTCAAGACAAACACCACCAACCTTCTTTGTTTTTAAGATTTTTGGTTTTCACTAGAAACTTAAAAGAGCATATTTTATGGGAATGTAGTTTTCATATGTTGTATATTTAGGGTTAAACTGCTATTAGTTGTTCCCTTATTCACAAGTTGTCAAGACAGTAGGTAGCCCTGCATGTTTTTGCCTTAGATGCCCTCCCTGACACAACCCCAAAGGGTTTTAAGTTTCACAGGATTGAATTCAGATATGACTTGTTAGGTAAATGTATAAACCACAACACCATAGAGCCACTATTAAAGTGTGTGTCTGTGAAGTTCCCTCTGGGATCAATAAAGTTATTCTTATGATCTAACCTCGTCCACACATTATAATAGTTCCAGGTGGGCCAGGCACTCCAGGTGTTCCGGTTGGTCCATAAGGTCCTGAAATTCCACGTAGTCCTCTAGGCCCTCGAGCCCCTAAAGTGAAGATATAAACACATCAAATAAGATGTGAAGTTCATACCAATGTTTCCAGTTTCTGGTTTTCCAGAGAAATTTTTTTACCCTGTTGTTGTTTATAAATGCCGTCCATATAAGGTGGGGAAAATGATCATGTACACAACACAACAATGTGAAAAAATCCATGTTGGAGTCAAATTGTTAAATGTTGCCAATATTGTACTTAAATTTGTAAGTCTTGGTTCAAACTATGTGATCAAAGACATTCCTTTGTTTCTGACCCCCTCCCCAGCCTGTTGAATGGTCGGGGAGGCTATAGATTTTTATTATAGGCACATCCTATGTGAAGGTTCAGCTTTCTTGTTTAGTAAACTTCCTGCCTTTATGACCCTTTTGTGAGCAGGAGGTCACACAAACGCACCCCCAAACACAAACACACATACTCATGCGCACATGAATACACATATACAAGGATTTTTTTCCCCTTAATAATAAACCCCTTTATTAAGAAATTGCATTTTGTATTTACTTGTTTTATCTTTGTCTAATATTCAAATTTGTTTGATGATCGAGAACATTTAAGTGTGACAAACATACAAAAGAAATATGAAATCAGGAACGCAGCAAACACTTTTTCAAACCAGGGCTTACTTTTTCCCAAATATATTGTAGATATATTGATCCAGAAGGGGGGCCAAATTCAAATCCCAACACATCACCACTTACTGTCACGGTCCTGGCTCGGTGACCCAGTGTTTTGTGTTGTTTATTATTAGAAGTCTTTTCTTTTGTCTTATTTAGAGTCTCTAGTCTTTGGTTTCAATGTTATTTAGAGTTCTTAGTCTTTTGCTTTCTGTCTCTGTATTCAATGTTTGCTCTGTCTCCCCTGTCAGCCGTATCCCCTTGTCAAGTTTGCATCTATGCGTTACATGTGTTCCTGCTTTACTTTGACAGTCTGTGTCCTATGTCAGTGTATTCTGTTTTGCTTCCTCCCTGTTTGGTCTGATTAGTTACAGCTGTGTTCGCCTCCTGTTTGCCATTTCCTCATTACCCTCTGTATATAGTGTGTGTTCTCCTTTGCTCCTTACCAGATCCTCTGTTCATTGTCTTGTGTGAATCCCCCCCCACCCAACACTTCTAGGTTTCAGGTTTTTTGTAATGTTTTTGAGGCTTCCCATATTATTATATTTAGCTTCACCCAGTTTAGGTTTTTGTAGCATTTTTATTTCTTCCATTCATTAGTTGTTTTGCAGTCTTTTGTAGAGCCTCTAATAAAGGCTGGCTTTCAGTTTAAAAGTTCTCATGCATCTGTGTCTGTGTTTGGGTCCACATTATCTTATCTCCACGTGGATTGCCTTCCAAACCGTGACACTTAGGGCACTGTCACGATGCTGCTGTTTGGTAGGCTGGGATTGGACCCAAATGCAAGACTCCAGAGACCAAACTCAAAAAGGCAGTTTTACTACTCTACTTTAGTAGTACAAAATACCAAACTAAAGAAATTAAGAAAATCTGACTACAAGGAAACACGGAACAAGAAAGCACCCAATATGACGGGAGGATTGACGATGATGTGACAAAGAACAGAGGCACATTCAGATAATATACACAGGAGGAAATCAGGGCAGTTCGAACACACCTGGGGCACACATGTCAACAGAATCTAACTGAAAGAAACCTACATACATAACATACACAACACAAGTGACTATAGCAATAAACTAGGAAACCAACACTGACATGGAGACTGAGACACACAAACCTGACATAGACAAGGGAAAATTACATGGAGACATCACTGACAGGGTAAACAAGGCAAACTACAGAGACAGGGCACAGAGGGACCAAAGAGACACAGGGACTCAACTGTGGAGAAAGAAGGTGAATAAACATGGAAGCAAGACCGAAAACATACACGGGTCACTAGGGAAGACACACAGATGCTAGACTAAGAAAACCTGGGCTTGAAAACGAACAAAGAACTAAACACATAAATAATTAAAATAGGAAGCACTGGGAAATACTAGACACAAAAGACTAAACAATGTAGAACTATAAAGAAATCACATAAACCTCAAAACAACATTCAACAGTCCAAAATCAAAAAAACACTGGGTCAAATACCCAGAACCATGTGAGGCACAAATATGTTAGACCATGAAGTAATTTCCAGGAAAATCTGTTTGTTTTTTAATTGAAGTATTTGTTGAAGTACTGCTTACCGCAACTTACTGCATTTGGATTTAAAAAAAACAAAAAACAGATTATTGCTTGAAAATGTATTGTGCAGTTTATTTAGGTTTTTTGGTGGAAAAGAATCACACTGATAATGTAAAATTTTTAAAAACCTATAAAAAGTCGTGTACAATACACTTGGCATTATGGGGTTAAAAATAACCCTGCCTGAGAGTGTATTTGGGGGGATGTTTATCACACTCACCAGGTTCTCCTTTCAAGCCTTTCTGTCCTTGTTTTCCAGGTTCTCCATGTGCCCCGGGTTCTCCAGGTGACCCAGGTGGGCCTTCAGGACCAGGAGGACCAAAAAGCTGACTGTAGCCCACAGGAGCCATGAGGCAGAAGGTTATGACAAAAACAAATGGCTTCATCTTCTTTATGCAACTCTGAAATGTGACATGTTGGAAATTATTTTCTAATGAAAATCGTCTTCAATTTTTATGATAATTTAAATAAATGAAATCATAGAAAAATAACAGTTTGTTTGGTTGCAGGTTTTCAGCTGAATAGAAAAAACTGTACTTTTTAGAGACAAATACTCACAGTTTAAATGACGAATGATATGGATGTGATCCTTCTTTGCAGCTTCCAAACAGAAGTGGCAAAGAAAAAAGTCAAAGTCAGATATATAAGACATCCAGCCCAGCTATAATGAGAAACAGGTGAAGAAAACCAGAGTCTGCCTCTGGTGTCATAATCGAGAGTTCACTTACAACCAATGCCTTTTAAAAGCTTTTCCTTCCACTCACAAAAGACAAACCACTGTGATCAGTCAAACGTGAATAATCAAAAGGCCTGCATTCCTAGATCTGAAATATAGCAGGGTTTAGATGAAAGATAAATAGAATCTGATCAGTAATGTTGGTTCAGTATTGGTGAAAGATTTTCTTATTTACAGTTTATGTTAGTGTTCTGATCATAATTCCAATTGACATTTAGTAAATAGGATCAAGCAGTAATTTCACAGTTAGTAGAAAGGATAGCCAGATGCAGATGATGTAATTTTTCTAAACTGAATTTTTATAAATGTAAATTGCAAAGTTATTCAGTTATGTTAGTGTCAAATAGTATTAAAATGAAAATAAAATAGAAACTCACCATTATACGTAAGTAGTTATCGACTAGTTGTGCTGCTTCATGTACAGCTTTAAAACAATTTCAGAACCCAAAGTCAAAAATATCTGACACTCTTTAGAGAGGAAATAAAAACCAGGTGAGTATTTTGTTGGACACAGAAAAGAGGGGGGTGGGGGGTATGAGGCCCAAAGCCTGCCTCTTTTTAGCTAAAACACTCTGAGAAAGACAAATATGTGTATCATAAAACAAATTGTAGTTCAAACTTTACTATTTTATTATATTAAACCACAAAGAACACAGACTTATCTTTGATGAAACATGTATTTTACATAACTGTATAGGTCCAGGTCATGGTAATCTGAGGAGCTTGGAAAGAAAAACCAGAGGACTGTTTTAAATTTCTTGAAGACATTTTGTCTCTCATCCAAGAAGCTTCATTAAGTCTGAGACCAAATGGTGGAGACTCCCAGGATTTTAAGCGCTAGTGGGAGTTTTCCTTCAAGAAGGTTGTTGAGCCATTATTGATCATGTTACTCATCACGTGTGGCAAGGTTTGAAAAAGAGTGTGGGTGATTATTATCAGAGCTTTCAGGTGAAACCACTGTGAGACCTTGCCTCACCCTATCATGTGACTTACTGAGATCAACTGACACAAGATGTGAGTGGGCATTAAGGCACCTGAGAAGGGATCTCAAAACTGGATTATAGGTGATAGACAGTTGGTGTCTGTGATACAAAGGACCCAGAAGTACACACTGTTAACAGGTTGGTTACATTTTATTTGCCACTTTTTAAATAATTCTGATCAGCTTTCAGCTGGCATGTTCATGGTGCAGCCTTTTTCTCTCCTGTCGCAGCTGGTAACTGAAATAGCAGGACTGATCACACCAACCAGTCCCAGCTGGTCTGCCAGCCTTCTGGCACTGCCCACCGGACACACTGCCCTACCAGTCCTCTGCAGCAGAGCTGCAGACCACACCCCTGCCACATACCTCCAGCACCCAACTAAGGCCAGAGAGCCATCCGGGCGACCCTACCACCCACAAGAGGGAGAGGAAATCAGCCATGACCACCTTGAAATGAAAAGACTGGAGAGCGAGATACCACTGGGTGATTCAGTAGATCCCAGTGGGGATTCAAGATGGCGTCTGTGTGTGTGGCTTGCCATCAGCTGTTACCCGTTTTGATTCTACTAACCCTGCTTATATCTGTTTTTCTCAACAATGTCTCTACTCTTTTGGTGTATGATTTCCAATCGCTATTAACCATCCGAGCCACTGTTGATGGGCAGTATCATATGGCCCCAGGAGGTGAGGATTACTGAGTCCCCCCTGTGGTAGAAACCGTACCACTGTTTCTCCGCCGTTATCCACCTAGCCTTCCCCTCAGGAAGAAATCCTGCAGAAGGCGAGGGAAACGGGGTGGAATACTGGTAAAACTCAGAAACTGCATCGCTACTTACACGGCAGCCTCGGACATCAAGTTGTTCATCTCCTGGAATCGGCACCCGTTCCTGATTCCAGGGAGCATTCCAGAGAAGATATCCAGCATTCCAGGGAAAATATCCAGCTTCCACGGTATCCTTCCCCACGTCTTCGCAGGAGTGAAGTGGATTACCAGAATCTTCGCCCTCTGGATCGATCATTCGAGCCCACGGTGAATACTACATTAGCTAAACTGGCCCTGGTTAACGCCAGGTCGTTGGCTAAAAAGTCATCCTGAAATGACTTTTTCACCACTCGCAATTTGGACTTTCTCCTGATGACTGAAACGTGGCTCACCTTGGGTGACTTAAGCTCGTTTTCTGAACTTTCTGCTACTACCTCAATTCACCCCGAACCACAGGCCGGGGCGGCGGATTAGCCACTGTTTATAAAAACTGTTTCAACTGTCGTCAGTTACCAGCAGACGCCTACAGCAGCTTTAAACTGCAGTTATTTGAAATTTGTTTGTCTACTCTTGTGCCATGGGCGCTAGTGTATCGACCTCCGAAATATAATAAGGACTTCATACAAGACTTTTCTGAATTCTTGACAAGAATTTTACCAAGTTATGACAGTATTTTAATTGTGGGGGATTTTAACATTCACATTTGCTGCCCAAACACTCCACTGGCCAATGACTTTTTTAATCTGATAGATTCTTTTAATCTTGTTCAGTCAGTTAACGGCCCAACATGTGAACGTGGTCATACTTTGGATTTGGTCCTATCTTGTGGCCTGTCACGTCTTGACATTGAAATCTGTGACTTAATTTTTTCTGACCACATACCTTTAGTATTTGAGTTTCCTCTCTTAGGTCAGCCCATCAAATCAGATGTGCCTAAATACAGATTTCATATGATTAACTCAAATACTTCAGATCGCTTCTCTTGTTTGTATAAAAATTTAAATCTTGCATTACTTGCAAATAGGCCCACCCATTTAACTATTGACAACCTACTCTCGCTCAATCACTTCTTCTATCTCCCGGTGGGACACATCGTGCAGCATCCTGTCCTTCCATTGTAGTTTCTGTTCTTGCTCCTCTTCTTTCTTGGGTTTCTGCTGCCTGAGGTGCTCACTAAGCACATGATCATCTCTGGTTGCATTTGCAGCTTTCCTAATGGCTCCTCCATGGTTCCTGTTCGCATGTGGGATTCCAAGGTACTCATAGTGATCCTCAGTGTCTAGTGTTGCTTTTGGGTACTGCATTCGTCTCATTTCTGACTCTCTTTCTTCTATTTGTTACCATTCAACTATACTTTTCCAGTCTGAATGACATTCCAATGTCATTACTGTAGATCCTGGTGTTATGGATCAGTAATTATGTCATCCCTTTAAAGGAGGTGAATAATACTTGCTCCATTCAGTCTTGTTAATGATCTGGCTGCAGGGTTCAGGCCTATGAAGAGCGGCAGTGAGGACAGAGCATCTCATTGGTAAATCCTACAGTTTATGGTCATTTGCGCAGTTGGCTTGACATTTGCCTCTAGTGTTGTTTTCACGTCCCCATTGAATTCATTTGGGTCATGTGGATCTTGTACAGTTCTAACCATTCCAGGATGCATGTATAAGGCATTGTGTCATAGACTTTCTTGTATTCGCTTTCATGTCATGCTGAGGCAGGTCATTTGTTGGTTGTTCCATGGGACTGGTCCTTTCTGGGGACATTTTGACTTTTGGTGAGCCATTCTGGATGCATCTCATCTATTAGCTAGTTCATTTGTGCTGTCAGGTGCTCAAGGAGAGCAGTTGTTTACATTCTCACATTACTTAATGTTTACCTGCACTGTCAAGTTGAGAAATCATTGTTGGGAAATCACGGACCTCCTAAACACATCACTGAGCTCAGCTGTGGTACCTGCATGCCTCAAAACCACAAAAATCATCCCAGTGCCAAAGAAGTCCACTGTGTCCTGCCTCAATGACTACCAGCCGGTGGCACTTAAGCCCATCATCACTAAGTGCTTTGAGAGGCTGGTATTGAGGCACATGAAAACTCAGCTTCCACTGAATCTGGACCAAATACAGTTTGCTTATCGCCAACATAACATAACATCATCCACAGATGATGCCATCTCATCTGCTCTTCACCTTTCTCTCTCCCATCTCGACAAAAAGTTGTTTATTATTAAGTTGTTTATTGACTTCAGCTCAGCATTCAACACAGTCATTCCCCAGGAGCTGGTAAAGAAGTTGGATTCACTAGGAATAAACACCTCCCTCTGCAATTGGATCTTGGACTTCCTAACTGACAGGCCCCAGTCTGTCTTCATAGGAAATAAAATCTCCAAAGTCATCAGACTGAGCACAGGATTGCCGTAGGGGTGTGTGCTTAGCCCACTGCTGTTCACCCTGCTAACACATGACTGTACTGCACAGTACAGCTCAAACCACATCATCAAGTTTGCAGATGACACAACAGTGGTGGGTCTTAGCACCAACAACGATGAGTCTGAATACAGAGAGGAGGTACAACACCTGGTAGACTGGTGTCAGAATAACAACCTGTCTCTAAATGTTCAGAAGACTAAAGAGATGGTTGTTAACTTCAGGAAGAGCTCAACGGCCCACACCCCACTGCACATCAACGGATCTGCTGTTGAGACGGTCAACAGTGTGAAGTGTGATCTCCCAACTCTATGACAGACACATCATTCGACGTGCAAACAGCATAGTGAAGGACACTTTCATCCCCTCACATGCACTGTTCTCCCTCCTTCCATCTGGCAGATGGTTTCGCAGCATTAAAACCATAACGACCAGACACTGCAAGAGCTTCTTCCCCCAAGCAGTCAGAGCCCTCAACTCACTACCACAAAAAGGACTGATGTAAACATACACCTCTACAAACACATTACAATAATCATCAAAAGACTCAAAAACAACAAAAACTACCACAAATCCACTACAAACTGGACCTGGGAACAATATGCTTATTTGCACACTCAGTCACATAGTTCTGATCACACACCTACATTATATTATATTTGCACATTTTGTATTTTGCACGTCTTTGTCATGTCTCGTCAATAATATCCTGACAATAACTTGAAACTGGTATTCAATACCTACTGCACATTCCACTTTGTATTGTCCCTGTCCTGTCTTTGTTTATCTTTGTTTATCGTACAGTTAATATTGTATAGTTACCATTATAGTATTGTATAGAATTATATAGTTAGTAATTAGTAACTTTTTTCCCCTTAATTTTTATCAAAACTTAATAATCCATCCATCCATTCGCTTCCGCTTATCCTTTTCAGGGTCGCGGGGGGCGCTGGAGCCTATCCCAGCTGTCACAGGGCGAGAGGCGGGGTACACCCTGGACAGGTCGCCAGTCTGTCGCAGGGCCAACACACAGGGACAGACAACCATTCGCACTCACATTCACACCTAGTGGCAATTTGGATTATCCAATTAACCTATCCCCACAAGCTGCATGTCTTTGGACAGTGGGAGGAAGCCGGAGTACCCGGAGGGAACCCACGCAAACACGGGGAGAACATGCAAACTCCACACAGAAAGACCCCGGCCTGATGGTGGAATTGAACTCAGGACCTTCTTGCTGTGCGGCAACAGTGCTAACCACCGTGACACCATGCTGCCTAAAATAACTTATATCACTTAGATATGCTTTCTTTTAAGGATGTAATGGTTTGATGGTCCTGGTCCATGGAACCAATGAGATCTGGATCAAACAGACACACACATATATACAGATAGATAGAGAGATACACACACACTCATTAACACATGAGCTAGTGGCATAGACCTGACATGCATAAGGTTTTGCAGTTTTAGGAAGGTCACCTAACAATCCTAAATACAATTAACAAAGAACACACAACTCCTTCAAAATAAAACAGGAAACATGAGACAGACATGATAATACAGACTTGATAACATAAGACATGCAGCATGAAACACAAAGGGTGAGGGAAACTTAAATACAGGGAAAGAAAACACAAGGAGTCTAATAACCAAATGAACTTCGCTAATCTAATGAACTTAAACATAAACAACATCCAAAACTAAAACTTAAAACACTGGGTCAACAGACCCAGGAACATGACAGAGTTATTTGAAAGTAAAATGTTACTTACCTTAAAATTTCTTTAACATCTGCCTGCAAATCCATCATCCACATTTAAACATTTTACATGTCTGAGTATTTCTCTCATGATAAAACTGTGGTTATAAAGCATTTATCTAGTGAAACATATGTATGATTTTAATCTTAGTAAGTGCAATGTACAAATTGATACAATCATGCTCAGGTAATGAAGGTGAAATGATTTCATCAAAATGATAATGTACTGCTGCTGCATTCCAGGTTACAAGCTGCTTATTCATTTGGAAGCTGAAAAAATCAATACATTTAAATCTGAAAACAAGCCACAGACTGGCCTCAGACTTTGAGCTGCTAATTCTCATTCCAGCCATGTCACACTCACTAACAAATTTGTTGTTTGATCAAGTCATGCAAATAAAGCAGAGTTGAGATCCTGGGGCCACCGAACCAGAACACCCTCCACGACTTCTCACTCTGCTGGATGAATATAAATATGGCTACTGTATGGTGAATGATTACTAAATACTGCAGGTCTCGAAAGAACTTTTCATTTTACCTAAAAATGTAATAAAAGATTTGAAAGAATGTTTTGACCTGTTTTATAGGAATAGGAAAATTGCGCCAGATAGATGTGTGATTACATATTTGTACTCCATTTGATTTCCCCACACCAGAATCCAAAGAGTTATACTTTACTTCATGTCATCAAAGGTATTTCTATAACTGACAAACAATGTAAGCATTCATAGAGCATTCACTTGTCACTCTCCAAACACCATCTTCTGACAGCGTGGTGCAGCCTGGATCCTGGATGGATTTGTCTGGCTGCCCTTCTGCCCAGCTGGTAAAGGTCAGAGGTCGGTTTTTCATATCAGCTCCAAAGTTTCCCTCTGCTCTTCTATTGCTGACATTAATCCAGACTGTTTTAGGACTGTTTTCAAACACTTCAGTGAGTAAGCTATTCTCTTTATCACTCTGGGGCAAAGCCAGCTCTAATCCTCTCCGGGAGCAGAACTCAACAGCTTGGAAGAAAGAGCCTCTTTCCTTGTTGGACACAAAATATTTTCCATCAACTCCTCGGGCAAAATCGTAGTTTATAACTGAAAAAGAAAGCAGCATAGAAAGAGAAATTGGAATGAATTACTTTTATTTTAAAGAAACCAGCAGAAAAAAGGTTTCGTCTAGTCATTACACACCATGTATCCTCCCATTTAGCTTTATTGCTCAAAATTCAAATTATTATGTTAAATAATAATCTGAAAGATAATTGAAATTTTAAAAGCAAACAAGGAAACCCCCCAGAGTTATTAATGATGGAGTTACTGTAAAACCTATGTCCTGTTGCTGCTGATGACACTTACCCAGCTCTAACTTGGTTATTGTTTCCTTTAGGGCTCTAATGGTTTGAAGGTCCTGGTCTATGTAACCAAAGAGCTCTAGATCAAACAGATAAAATTATCAGTGTTGTAGTCATTTGGGACCAACATTTCTTTGTGTATGTTTAAAATTGCAAACTGTTATTAAATAAGAGCTAGTTTTTCTCTTTTGAGCTTCAAATCTCTAATCATGCACGGCGTCAACACGTTAGCGCGGTTAGCTCATTAGCGCAGTTAGCTCGTTAACGCGTTAGTGCCATCAGCCCCTCACACGGGGCAATCTGCGTTAACTCACTAACAGAGATTTGTCAAGTTAATGCGGTTATGGCGTGAACGCCATTTTACGAGATTAACGCTGACAGCACTAGTAATCAATTAAAATTATAGCTAAGATGCACTTTTTCTCAAATACCACATTTCTGTGTCTTTCACATTCCAAAACACATTACACTAAATATCGTCCTAAACCAAGGATCAGGTACCCCAGCATAAACAGAGTAATATAGTGTATGCAGTGAAGTGCCAAGAGGACTGCTGTGAGTAGTGACACTATATAAAACAAAAATTTGATATTAATAAACCCTACTGATTAAAATGGTAAAAGTAATTTGTATAAATTACATTTAAAATTCTGCATCAAATTTAACAGAGGTTGTTTTTACTTTTGCTCCTGCCAGTCCATTCAATCGTCAGAGTCAGTTACTATCACTGCCATTGATATGCCTAGTGCAAGTCCTACTACACTCATGCTTGCCTCAATAGATTTTTATTTGGCATAGTCCTTGATTTCAGTACTTGTGTTGGTTTTCCCTCAAGTCCAACACCCAGAGACTCTATACTCAAGTGGAAGCAAGGAAATCAAGGACTAGTGAGAACCACTGTCCAGGAGAAGACAAAGATCCATGAGTACATCAAAAACATGGCCACAACCAATTATGTGCTTAGTGAATATCTCAGGCAGAAGAGGAGCAAGAAGAGGAAACATCATGGGAGTACAGCCCCCTGCACGGCATTTACAACAAATAGATACAACGAGTGGTTGGACTGAAAGAAAGAAAGTTACAATGGTTAAGGATACTGAATGCTTCTATGGGAATGTTTCATAGCAAAGAAAGTGGTTGGTGCTGCCCTTGTGTGCAAAAATGAAAAATAAAACTTAATAACTAATGAAACTAATAAAAAATTATTTTCACCTGTTCTGCAGTCAGAATCTTTTCCAGATTTTCCAGGAAATCCAGGTGGTCCACGAGGTCCATGTAATCCAGGATATCCATGTGGTCCATCAACTCCAGTATCTCCTTTAAAGCAGGTATGGAAGTATCAGGTGTAGCCCCATATGTTCAGATATTCACTCATAGCCCAAAGAGGAAAAATTCTCTCACAACGTTAGGAAACTGGTTATACGGAGCTAAAAAGCAGTTAAATACCTTATTATTAATTAATCACTACTCAAATGGGAATTTTAGCTTTACGTCAGCACCAAAAAAAGACCATATTTAATACACTTAACCATATATCTAAGTATAAAGTGTATATAGAAGTATAAATATATTGAGCCTCCACTCTCTGATGTCATAAAATGCTCATTCAGTGTCACTGCCATTCATACTTTGTAGCATAAGCCTCTGTTGATACATCATGAAAACTTATTTGGCTATACAAAAGAATTGTAACAAGCTTTAGATAAAATATAAATAGTATCTGGTCAGTAGTCTTGTGGTTTGTAGGATTATTGCTCACCTTTTTGACCTACTGGTCCTGCTACTCCAGGTGGACCAGCTGGTCCAGGAAGTCCGCTGTCTCCTTTGGGACCACGAGGACCTGGATTCTGACTGTACCCAATTGGAGCCACCAGGAAAAGGATACAAAATTGGAGCCATGCCATCATTGTTTAAATGCAGAGCTTAAAGATAAACAAGAAGGTGTTAAAGGTTTTCAAAGTTATTCAGAGATGTTAATTTGTTAAATGGTATTAACATTAAAATATAATAAAAACTCACCAGTATACAAGCAGTTATCCACTAGCTGGGCTGCTTTGTGTGCTGCTTTCAAACAATTACAGCTCAGAACTCAAAGTCAAAAATATATGAGCCACTCGTTGAAGAGGAAATAAAAACCAGGTGAGTATTTTATTGGAAACAAGGCAGAAAAGAGAAAAAAAACTATGAGGCCCAAAGCCTCCCTCTTTGTAACAAAAAAGGTCTGAGAAAGACTAAAGTGTGTATAGACAAACATCCATTCAAGCAACATCATTTGATAACACTTTATAATAATTACACACTATAAACTAAGTGTTAGTAAGTGCTTTATTTATTACTTATAAAGTATTGCTCCTCCTTATTATGTAATTTATAAAGTTATATTCAGCTCCAAAGTGTCTTGTAATTTGTTTATTTAAGCTGACTTTACATGTGTGAAAGAACAACATCACTCTTATTATTTTGACTAATTCAGGAGCATTTTGGACCTGAACCTGAGTGGGTGCTGAGTTATCTTACTAAAGCTCAGTAACAGACTACAGACCTGAGGAAAGTTGAACTTTAGGAATACACTAAAGTAATTAAAAACATCCCAGAGACATTTTCCTGCTTATTGGCTTAATATAATGGGCATTTTGTTTATAGTGTTTACAACTGTTCGTGAGGGTCTGTGAAACATTTACTTTTGTGATAATCTCATTCATATTTTATTTTAAATGAAGAAGCTTCAGTATTTTAAAGGTAAGATATCCTGTAGCTCCAACTTCTCTTTCTCTCTTAAACCCCTCTTACCATCTTAGACGCTGTTCCAACTTACGTTGCAATCTTCTGCAAATCTCTGGGGGTTGACAGTTACACCTGGCAATAAATATTGGTATGTTTTGTATCTCTTTTTGATTTTTCTGTTGTGAAGATAACCAAGACTTTGTGAGCTTAATTGATTTTCATTAATAAATGCTTTATAAGGTAAACATAATAATCAATTTAGATGAAGTCACACAAAAAGGTTAAATGACTATCAGTAATTGCCTGAATTAACTATGAATTTAAAAAAAAGTACATGAAATAATAATCAAATAAGTTTTTATAAAATTCTCTATTAATAAATTCACAAAAAATGAGCTCATACCTTAATCTTAATAGTGCATGTAAACTTAATAGTATACATGTAAATACTTTGATCACAGTTATATATTATATATGCATGATACATGAACCTATTAATCAAGAATAAACATTTATATCAGTTTTTTATAAAGGAGGAGTAATGCTTTATAATGTTTTATGAATGATGACTGAAACACTTACTAATACCTTACTAATGCTTAATGGTGAGTCTTTATTATATAAGTTATATATTTTAATAATGTATATACTCTTATGGTTTTCTGCACTGATGGCTTTGATAGGATTGAATCACTAAGATTGTGCACTTTCAGATGTCAGATGATCAAAATGTTTTTTTTTTTCAATTAAGCTATTAAACTGTTGCTACTGCCTCAGATTCTATTCAGTTACAATTCATTTGTTGTTTTTTATCAATTCATTGTGCATGTTTTCAGATGTGATCAAATTTTAAAGCGAAACAATGAATAGACATTACTTTTTTGAAACCAGGTCATTTATATTTCTTTGAAATGTATCATGTTCGGATGGTGAGCAGTGGAGCCATAAAGTTGTGCACCGTCCAGACCTCTAGCCACGTTCCTGTCTCTGGCCTGGAAAGATAGAAACATACAAGTATCCACTTTTTTTCTTTTTCTTTTAGCATGTCCTGTTTGGTTCAAAAAGAAAGCAATACAATAAACGCAACACCATTGCAATAACCTATAACGTGTAATGATAATGGATTGGATTTATATAGCGCTTTTCAAGGCACCCAAAGCGCTTTACAATGCCACTATTCATTCACTCTCACATTCACTGACTGACAGAAACGAGGCTGCCATATCGCGCCATCGGCCCCTCGGGCCAACACCAGTTGGAATGTTGTTGCGCAGCACACAAGACCAACAGCACACAATGTGTTTTGAGGAAGCAGCCAAGAAAGATATAGCTTGTGTCTGTGAGCACCCATGTGTACACCTGTGTGGATGAGCGCGCTTGTATTCAAAAGGTTTCACCATCGAGGATGTGGGGGTCCATAGCCCCGTCTCCCAGGGCATGAAGCAGGCATAGAGGAGACCCAAGCCCCAGACATCCAGAGGTCCGCAAAGCGCGAGAGCCCAAGGAGGACCATGAGAGGGGCAGCTTCCTGTCGGAGAGCAGCAGGTGTCAGCACGGCCCCTCCCGAGAACCCTCAATGTCTACATGCATTTAAAATTGAGAGGTGGGTGCCAGCGCCAGAGGTGAGGTTGAATACACAGACCGTCCTCTGGACGCCGTATAGCATGTCCATGGAAACTCAAAACATCAGATGTCAAGCAAAATCCTCTCATAGTCCCCTGAAAATAAGATTCTTGTCTGTTTTCTTTAAATTGCGTAGCTTATATGTACGGTCTCAGTAAAGCTACTTTTGTGCACTGTCCATAACACTCTCTTACACTCAGCCACTTTAATGTCATCTGACAATTTCTGTGTTCCTTTCACTGCAGTTAGTTACACATATTTTCTGGAAATATTAACAAACAACACACTTAAATTGTTGTTTTAAGAACAACAATGCTTCAGATTTATAAAGCCCTTAAGAGAATGATAGTCAGTGAGGTGAGGGACTTGCATGGGTGGCCATTCAAAGACTGGACTCAAAATGAGCTTCTAGGTAAAGAACTCCTTTCAGGGAACCTCACCTACGTTTCTTTTTTGCTATTAGAAGCAGTTTAAAATACAGAAAAAAGAAAACAAACAGGTGTAATTGTGAAACTAAAAAAGTTGTTAAACAAAACTGCAGATCTTGTGATTTCCCTGAGCTTTACAAACTAAAAATTCTGTTAAAATTTCAAACAATGAGCAACATAATTTCCATCCAGGGAATTATTTGATCAGTTTATCAGTGTAGCTTTAAAAATGGCAACATATTACCCACAAAATGCTCATTGCAGCAGCGATACAAAGAGCAGAGACTGAGGTTAGAGCTTATCGCTCTAACAAAAACAAATATCACGAGCTAAAGGAAAAGTGGAAATTTATAGATTTTTAGTCACACTGAAGTGTTTTACTTTGACTTTTTTTTGTAAAATAGTCTTTTAGCTTCTAGTTAGCTTCTGATAGTTTACCAAAATATGATGTATGGAGAAAACACTTACAGTTCTGCTTTTAAAATGACTCATAAGCAACAACAAAAAAAGAAGGTTAGTTCAAAGACTGCTTAAAAGACTTGCACAAGATTATTTGCCGTTAGCAGGTTGTTAATGCTATCCATCAAGTCTAACAGTCTGCAGTCTATGAACTAACCTCGGCTAACGCCAGCTAGCAATATTAGCTTGGTGGCAAGTAGCCTTCAGTAATAGTAACAAACACAGCAATAGTACATCGAAGATACTGAAGTGGCATATAACCCAGGTAGCTGCCACAACTAAAACAAGGTAGATGCAGTAGGCTAACATTAGTTTTTTAAAAATAACTAACTTCCAGATGTTTCTTTAGGTTAGAGGTGGAATCTTTTGACACTGAGAGCAGCTTAGTTGCTGGCAAACAGAGTTTGCATTGCATGGTCAGATTTTGCCCATCCCTTTATTCTTTAAATGTGAAGTGCTGTCGGAATTTCCACGTAAGAAATGCATTCCTGCCCATGCACTGCTGGCTCTGTTGTGCTGGCTCTGGGTCCATTGTGTAACTGACGCTACCAAAATTAACAGGACGCTTACATTAGACCCTCTTATTATGTGTTTTGTTTGGGTTTCCAGCAATACGTTAAATTACCAAAATTAGAGAGAGGGGATAGCCTAACATATGAAACAGGAAATGACCACCATGTAATCAATTTATTTCAACAAAGTAACTGTATTCTAATTATCACCTTTTTAAACTTTTTAAACACTGGACACTATGAGACAAGGTGGAAGCAATACTGAATACAATGAACACAGGACAAGGGACTGTCAAAATAAAACAGGAAAGACACAAATATGGAGATGCAAGCTGAACATTGAGTCTGGGGAAGAAACTGTCATTCTGACTGGGGAGACAGAGAGGGAACATAGAACACGGACACAAGAGTAACTAGATGTGGAACACCGGGAAACCATAGTGACAGAAAACTAAAGACTAGAAACTATAAATATAACGTAAGCAGAAAACAGCTAAGAACCAGAACCATGAA
This sequence comes from Neolamprologus brichardi, assembly GCF_056152115.1. NCBI lineage: Eukaryota > Metazoa > Chordata > Actinopteri > Cichliformes > Cichlidae > Neolamprologus > Neolamprologus brichardi. Next base: position 20,064,582 of record NC_142110.1, read on the forward strand.
TGACACTAAATCAAAGAATATTAATCACACCAGAAAACACATAAACACTGAGTCACAGACCCAGTGTCATGACACAATCTGGGCCCAGGATTCTTAATGTCAAGAGTTTCTATTACATTAGAGCTACAATAGCATCCAAATTCTTATAACAAGCAACATCTGGACACACCTTGAACTTGGGTCTATGGGGTAGTGAAGCTATTAAACTTAACTTGGAGCGCCACCTAGTTTCCTAACAGGCGAAGCACTATTGAGATGAGGACAATAAAATACTGTTAAAACATGACTATAAAAAAACTAACAAATTTTTATGAAAACAATTATGATGTACTTGATTAATTAGTAAACACGTCTGTCACTGTACAGTTTGTTAACAGTTTTTAACATACTGTAAGGGAGGTTGAATTGCAAAAGGTGGAGGTGGAGACAGCTGTCAAGTTGCGACAGTTGGAACTCCAGCCGGCTTCCCTTCCTGCGACTGCCTCCATTCGGCAGGGAGACACACCGTTTGATGTGGGGAAAAACAGTCGTCTGGTTCCGGTGTTCCGTGACAATGAGGTTGACATCTACTTCGAGTCATTTGAGTGAAAAGCCACAGCCTTGCACTGGCCACGGGACTCATGGGCCATTTTGCTACAATGTAAGCTGGCAGGTAAGGCTCAGGAAGTTTGTTCCTCGTTGTCAGCTGAAGACAGCCTGGACTATGACAAGCTAAAAAGTGCTATCCTGCTGGCTTATGAGCTGGTCCCAGAGGCTTATAGGCAGCGTTTCCGGGGATTGAAAAGGGGACAGGGTCAGTCCTATCTTGATTTTGCCAGGGAAAAATGTGTCCTTTTCGATTGGTGGTGTGCGGCCTGCAAAGCTGCTGACCGGGCTTCGATCTGTGAACGAATGCGGACAGAGGAATTTAAGAACTGCATTGCTGAGCGCATAGCAGTATATATTAATGAACAAAAGGTTTCCTCGCTACAGCAGGCTGCGACACTGACTGATGAGTTTGCACTCGTCCATAAAACCAGTGTCAGTAGGTATGACCGACGCGACGCCCCAGTGAAGGCGAACGAGGTGCCAGCTGCACAGTACCCGAAGAGTGAGGTACTTGTGTCTCGTCCCAAGGCAGACCGAAAGTGTTTTTTTCTGTTTTAAGTCTGGCCACTTGATCGCAGATTGTGATGCTTGTAAACAGAAACAGTCAGTCTCAACTTCACGTAAACCAAAAGGGGTGGGGCTGAATAAAACCATGCCTCCTGTCAGTAGGCCCCCCTCACCTGAGACCCCAGATGAATGTTTTAAGCCTTTCATTTTTAAGGGGACAGTTTCGCTGTCTGGTAAGCCCAAGGACAAGTGTGAAGTGACCATTCTGCGTGATACTGGTGGCTCACAGTCCCTCATACTAGCTAGTGTGCTTGAATAGTGACGCTAGCATCATCGTAAGAGGTGTTGGGATGAGTTTTGTGCCAGCTCCCCTCCATCGTATTTGGGTACAGAGTAAGCTGGTGAGTGGTTTCTTTTCAGTGGCTGTGTGGCCTTCTTTCCCGATTAATGGGGTGGATTTTATAATGGGAAATGACATAGTGGGTGGGAAAGTTTATCCTACCCCTGAGGTGACCAACAATCCTGTTGTAGAGCCTGTTTTAGATGCCCTGAGCCAGCATGACCTGACCACTTCATGCAATATACAGTAATGGCCTTTGGCATGAAAAATGCCCCAGCTACCTTTCAACGTTTAATGCAGTTGGTGTTGGAAGATGTGCCCCAGTGCAATGTGTATCTAGATGATGTAGTGCTATACAGACACATGGGCAGATCATATGTCCCTCCTGAGGACAGTGTTTCAGCGGCTATCCAAGGCCTCGTTGACCCTCAATCTGTGTGGGTGGGGTGTTTGCCTGCTCTCTCTGCCTCCTCCTCTCTTGCCACTCCTACCCCCTCTGTCTCTCTCACTCTCCTCTCTCCCCAGGACACAGCTGCTTTTGATTAGCCTCGTTTGCCACCTGGATCCAGTCAGCAATCACCTCTGAGGCTATGTAAGCAGGGGATGAACTGTGAGCGAGGTGTTTTTTTTCCCCTTTGTGGCTCTACACGTTTTTCTGCTAGGTTTTGGACAGGCAGCCTCCTTCGAGTAGTGAGTAGACGGGCTTGTGGGTCCTGAGATTGTCTCCCTGTGGTGAGGAGTAAAGTAAGAAGTGTGGGAAGTGCCTCCCTTATTTGTTTGGTAGTTTTTTTTCTTTTGTTGCTGTTGCTGTGAGTTTTTTTTCTTTGTTTCTTTGGCATTATTGGTAAAACGGCGTTGCCGGCTCTTTAAGATGGGGTTATTTGTAATAAAACCATATTGTTTGTAATAAAACTATATTATTATAGAACAACTCTGTCTGTTTTCCTTTTCATTCTATTTCCGGACCTATTTGTTACTGGTCCCCTTCCTCACACGCCTAGACATGCCCTTTGAAAAGTAGTTGAATCTAGCTCCTGGGGACTTTATAGGATTTGGCAAAACATCCAGAGCACAAAATATGTTTGCATCAAGTAACAGATGGTATACATATTCTTCCAAAAACTGTCAAGAGATTCCACAATGCTTTTTGCACACAAAGGATAAAATAGCAAATCAGTGGCTATGAAGAATATTTGTATAACCACAAACAATATGTTTTTTGTTTTTTTTAGTTCAAATATAATTGACTATTTTTATAAGACCATATTGACTCCTGTGCTCCTGTCATACTGAACGAAACTGTCTTACATGACAGTAATACTGAAAAAGACTATGGTGCTTTCTAAAACCTTTTGTGTGTGCGTGTGTGTGTAATAAACAGATTTGCGTTGTTTTGAAAAACAAACAAACAAACCATCAGCTGAAAACTGGAACTGATGTTACAGACTGTGAGTGAAAAATACTTCGAGAGCATTTTAAATCCTCAGTATTTCATCTTATAAAATTGAATTAAATCTGCTATTAATAAATAATGACGCATTGTGGAGGTAAGCATCAACGACACAGAGCTCTCAGTTCTCACTCCTTCTTTATTCGTCTCCAACATCAACTGAACATATCGCGCCACAAAACACAGGAACACACTTCCTCAACAGTGGGTGTGAGTGGAGCCCTCTAGTGGTCCGCCACACATGCCCCCCCCCCGAACACCCAGCAGAACTAGTCCAGGACCCGGCGCTTAAGTAAACGGCCGGAACGGCTGAACCGGGGGGGTGGGGAACTGACAGAGGGCAACCCAGCCCGGGAGCGAGGCTGGCACTGGCGGTCAGAAAAAGCTGCAGACGACTCGGACTCCGTTGATTTTGGGTCGCTCCTGGGGGAAAAAACAGAATCCATCAGCCCGGTGGCAGGTGGGCGGCCGCGGCGAGGGGCCTGGGCCGGGACCACCTGATCCTCCTGCATAACATGTGCAGGCTTAAGTCTGTCAACAGAGACAACCTCCTGCCGACCGCCAAAGTCCAAAATGAAATGTTTGTTGCCTGGTTTAAGAACCCTGTATGGCCCGTCATATGGTGGACGCAGCGGAGTCCTATGAGCATCGTGCCTGACGAAAACAAAACGAGCAGAGTCCAACGAACTCGGAACAAAAGTGTCAGGCAGGCAGTGGTGCAAAGGACCAGGAACAGGAAATGAGTCTCTTGGGGGGCGAAAAGGCAACAAAGAGTAATCGAAACATGGGGGAGGGCTCTCAGGTAAGAATTCCCCGGGGACCCGGAGAGGCTGGCCGAGGACCAGTTCAGCCGGGGAAACCCCGCTACGCAATCCCAGCAAAACCCACGGAAGACGGTCGACCCAGTCGCCACCTGTTAATGAAGCCCGGAGCGCGGCCTTAAGTGACCGGTGAAACCGTTCGCACATCCCGTTAGCTTGCGGGTGGTATGCTGTGGTGCGGTGGACCTTGACCCCCAGGCCGTCAGCCATAGCAGACCAAAGCTCGGAAACAAACTGGGGGCCCCTGTCCGAGGTAATGTCAGCCGGGGGACAGAAACGTGAAACCCACGTTGACAAAAATGCCCTGGCCACCGTCACCGCTGTCGTGGACGCCAGGGGTACCGCCTCCGGCCACCTGGTCGTGTGGTCCACCACAGTCAAAAGGTGCGTGAAACCCTGTGACTGCGGTAAGGGACCAACCAGGTCCACATGAACGTGATCGAAACGCCTACCCGGGACACGGAAAGGTTCGAGGGGTGCCTGTGTGTGCCGGTGGATTTTCGAGCATTGGCATGGGATACAAACCGCCGCCCATTCTTTCACCGTCTTGCGAAGGCCCGGCCAAACGAACCTGGCGCTGACCAGCTTGACCGAGGCCCGGACGCCGGGATGAGAGAGGGCATGCACCGAGTCAAAAACACGACGACGCCACGAAAGGGGAACCACCGGGCGGGGGCGGCCGGTGGAAACGTCGCAAAGAAGGTGCGGACCGCCGTTCCACACCGGGGTGTCCTCCAGCACGAGGCCCGTTTTTGCTGACTGAAGGGCAAGGACGTCCGGGTCAGCACGTTGCTCGGCGGCCATGGCAGCGTAGTCGACGCCGACATACACCGGAGAAACCAGCACACGTGAGAGACAGTCAGCGACGTGGTTGGACTTACCAGCCACATGCTGAATGTCTGTGGTAAATTCTGAAATGGCCGCCAACTGGCGCTGCTGGCGTGCGCTCCATTACCTTGGACATCGCAAATGTCAAAGGTTTGTGGTCAACGTACGCAGTAAAGTTGCGACCCTTGAGGAAAAAACGAAAATGTCGTGTCGCGAGGTGCAGGGCCAGCAACTCCCTGTCAAAAACACTGTACTTGCGTTCAGCATCCCGGAGCGTACGACTGAAAAAGGCGAGTGGTTGCCAGAGACCAGAAACCCGCTGTTCCAACACCCCACCCACTGCCACGTTGGACGCATCGGTGGTCAACGCGATCTCCGCCGACGGAAATGGGTGGGCCAGCAGGGCGGCGTGGGCCAGCAGGGCGGCGTCAGCCAGCGCAGACTTGGCTGCGGAAAATGCATGGACGCGTTCCGGCAGCCAGTCAACCGGATCTTTGGCTGTTTTACCTTTTAAGGCAGCATAGAGTGGCTGTAGCAGGTGGGCAGCTCTGGGGAGAAAGCGGTTGTAAAAATTTATCATCCCCAAGAACTCCTGCAACGCTTTAACCGACGTGGGACGCGGAAAAGCCGAAACAGCCTGGACTCTGTCGGGCAACGGAACCACACCTTCAGCGGAAATGCGGTGCCCGAGGAAATCCAGAACAGGCAACCCAAACTGGCACTTGGAAGGGTTGATAATCAGGCCGTGCGCTGCCAAATGTTGGAAAACCTGGCGCAGATGGGACTCGTGCTGGCTCGCTGAGCAGCTGGCCACCAATATATCGTCCAGATAAACAAAAACGAACGGCAGCCCACGCAAAACGGAGTCCATCAGCGGCTGAAAGGTCTGGGCGGCACCTTTCAGGCCAAACAGCATGCGCAAAAACTCGAACAAGCCGAAGGGGGTTATGACAGCGGTTTTAGGAACGTCTTCGGCGCGCACGGGAACTTGGTGATACCCCCGCACCAAGTCAATTTTAGAAAAAATCGACGTTCCGGCGAGATTGGCAGAAAAATCCTGAATGTGGGGGATGGGGTAACGGTCATTCTCCGTGGCATTATTTAAACGGTGGAAATCTCCGCATGGCCGCCACCGACCATCCGATTTGGGCACCATGTGAAGCGGAGAGGCCCATGCACTGTTCGAACGCTGTACAATGCCAAGCCGCTCCATGGCTGCAAACTCTTCCCGAGCGACGGACAGTTTCGCGGGGTCGAGGCGGCGTGCGCGCGCGAACACCGGGGGCCCGACCGTGGGAATATAATGCTCAACCCCATGCTTCGTTACCGTGCTAGAGAAATTAGGGACAGACAGCGATGGAAACTCTAAAAGCAAACGCTGAAAAGCATCCCCGGAGGTCACTACATTAGCCCGAATCAGGGGCTCGGCGGCCCGAGTAAAACAGGGTAGCGAAGAAAACGAGAGAGCATCAATTAAACGTCTGTTAGCAACATCGACAAGCAGTCCATGAGCACACAGAAAATCAGCACCTAAAATAGGTACAGAGCTAGCGGCAACAACAAAGTTCCACTGGAAATCCCGGCCATGAAAACAAACAGTCACCAACCTTTCCCCAAACGTTTTGATGGGAGAGCCATTAGCTGCGATGAGCTGCGGCCCACAGTTCGCTGCTAGTCCGTCGGCAGCGGTAGGGGGAAGGAGGCTCTTCTGGGAGCTGGAGTCCACGAGAAAACGTCTCCCGGAGCGCGAGTCCTCTATGAAGAGCAGCCTTTCTGTATTGCCAGCGGTCGCGGCTGCTACGGCGCGCTGGCGGGTCCGTTTCCCTGGGCCGTGAAAGCGCAAGGCGGCAGGCAGCGACGCGCTCTGTCGCCAAAACGCTGACGGTAGAAACAGATGCTCTTTCCGCGGTGCCGGCGTGTAGCAACCCCTGCCGTCAGCAAGGGGGCGGATGCTCCGGGGGAGGCAGGTGGAGGCGTGGAAGGTGCCGCCGGCGAGTCCGTAGCCAGGGCGTGAACGTCGAAAGTGCGGCTAGCCAGGAGAATGCGATCCGCTTCTTCAGCCAGGGAGCGATAATCCTTTGCAGGCAGAAGCGGGGAGTTTGCGAGGACAGCTCTCACGGCGGCCGGTAGTTGGCGGAGGAAGAGGTGGGCGAAGAGGAATCCACCGTCATCCGGCCCGAGCAACGATAGCATGTTCTCCATGAGCTCGAGCGCGGTACCGCCACCCAAGCCTGACAGGTTGAGGAGCTTTTCGGCTCGTTCAGCATCGGAGAGGGCATAGCGCCGAAGAAGCCGCTCTTTGAGGGCGGCGTATTTCCCTTGGGCGGGTGGGTCCCGGAGGAGTGTCATCACGCGACGGGTGGCCAGCGGGTCGAGCGAGGCCACCACATGGTGATACTTTGTGTCGTCAGCGGAGATGCCGCGAAGGGCGAACTGAGCCTCCACGTGTACGAACCATGACGGGGGGTCATGGAGCCAAAAGTCCGGCAGTTTCAGCGCCACAGCGAACGTAGCTGCAACAGGAGGTGGAGGTCCGGCGGCCGCTGATGCATCCATAGCGGAGTCTGCGTTATCTGCGGCCCGTTGCATGCTCGAGTCAGGGGTCACCAATGTGGAGGTAAGCATCAACGACACAGAGCTCTCAGTTCTCACTCCTTCTTTATTCGTCTCCAACATCAACTAAACATATCGCGCCACAAAACACAGGAACACACTTCCTCAACAGTGGGTGTGAGTGGAGCCCTCTAGTGGTCCGCCACAGCATCATTGAAGTGCAAGCTTTTTTTTTTATTTGATGTTTCTGTTCTTGCAGATGTGGAGAGAGACAAAAGGATGCTCCTGTATGTTCATGTTTAATAAATAGGTCAGCATAGGAGGCCAAGAAGAGTCCAGTCTATTGCTCTTATGGTCTAACATTCATAATAAAAGTAACAGTCACTGAACAACCCAGTGACTTTTCTCAGTGTCTCATATAAACCATTTCAGTGTCTCATCTTCAACTGCAGTTCTAAACATTCTTCTGTTCTGTCAGAGCACCAGAGCAAATATCTGAACCAGAGCATTGACTCCAATGACAAATTAACCCTGGCTAAAGACTAGTTTCTTTAGTTCTTTAAATATCTGAACCAGAGCACCGATGTTAATGAACAAACTGATTTCTTTAGTCGCAGTAAAATCATTCATGTGCAAGGATTAGCTACCAAACGTGACTTTCCCCAGCAGGTGACAACTCACCTTAGCTAGCTAACAAGGATGTTAGCTACAGAATAGCTTAAAAACACATTTAACTTACCAAAAAAGTGCAGCGGGGCCTCAGGTCCTTCTGTTGGTTTGTCAGTTTTACAGCTAAAAACCACAGTTTGTGTGGTTTTCAAAAATAAACACTGGACTTCCTCTCAGCTTTGCCATTCTGTTTGCGATTCTTGAACAGAGATGTTTGTCAGTGACTACAGCTGCAAGTCAAAGCTGTTACAATGATGTTGCACTACAATTTTACAGCATTATGGTCATAATTAGAATCAAACTTATGACAAAGGATACGGAAACACCCCTTGCCTAATTGCAACTACAGCAAGAAATTAGCTTCTAGTTATTCCTTCTAACTACACATCAGGCTTTCAGCTAGGTCTGAGTTAGGCCTGTCTCTAAAATAATTATTTTATTTTATTACTTTTATTCTTATGTGTCATTTAAGCTCAAACATCTTTATATTTACCGATTATGTTCCGATCAGTATTGAGCATACTGTGATCAAGAAAATCACATATCAATCATAATTCTGTGTTTAACCCGTACAACATTTAACACTATTTTTCTTGCTCAAAAGTATGATGATGGGTCGGCAAAAACACAGTTCTTATCTTCTCAAACTCAGACACAAATAGAAAGGTCAATAATGGATCACGTCTACTGTCATGTGTTCTTTTTCTCTAGGATAAAGAGAGCTCAGGTTCAGTTCAGTTCAGTGTAACAGATTTATTGTATCAAGCAGTTCAAAGAATAATTCATGTACACGGATCTCATTCTGGTTAGAAAACCACAGTCTACAGCAAACTGCTGTAGCCAACCACCAGAAGAGAGATGCTCCTAACTTAGCGGTGTACACATATTTATAAAAGAGAATGTGCTTCTACCTGATTGGTCGAAAAAGCGTTGCGAAGGGGCCGTGGTTTATACTTTAGCCCCCCTTATTGATGGTCTTCTTCTCTTCCCTCAGTTGCAGCTTTACCTGGGAATGGACACACACACACACATGCACACACTTATCCCTGACCTGTTACCCAGTTTCATGCATCTAAAGTAGCATCTATCTTTGAGAGCTACTGTCTCTTGACCTCGCTTGGGTTACTCCCACATTCTTTTCACTAAGTCTGCACAAACAATCCCCAGTCATGTGAATCTATAACTTTTCTGTTTATTTTATTCTGAGTGCTCAGTAGTAAAATTACCTATTAAAGTGATCTAAAATTAATTACAGTCCTAATACCATTTGCCAGCACAGGTCTTGTAAACCAAACTTTTCTAGTCCTCACACTATGCACACAAAAACTAGAATAGCCTGAATAGAAAATTTCAGTACTCACAGTACATCTCTCTGCTAACATATTCATCAGAATTATATCTAATCCTTACTAGCAGATAGGGAACAGCTCTGTTTTAGCACTCTGTCCATTTTCAACACTTTGTTAACACATAAGGCTGGGTGTCAAGTCCTTTTATTCCCTCAGCTGTGATGCCAAAGGGGAAGGGGAATCAACATACAGATGTGATTCAGGCTTTTCACACATGAACTTAATAAAAACTAAAATTATATTCTATCAGTGTGAAGCTGTAATCATTATATTTGTCTGTATGTACTGTAATGGGTTCCTGCAGTGATAACTTTGATGTGATTGAATCATTAATGTTATGCACGTTCAGATGTCCGATATGAGCAAAATGTTTTCCTTTCTATCACCACAAGTTGTGGCTTTTAAAAAAACAAACAATTTCACTACTTCAGATTTTGTTCATTTACTACACATTTGTATTTTTGATCCATTTTAAAGGTGAAACAATAAGTAAATATTACTCTTTTTCAATAGAGTTTATTTTTATTGGTTTGAAGTTTTGTCTGTCCTAGGGACATTTCTTGGTTTGAGAATCCGATCCAATTAAATTTAGAACTGCTGTAGGATTTTCTGTAGCTGCACACGTGACACATTTTCAATTTATACATTTTCTAATCTGAAAATAAAACTTGTCAATAAAGAAATAGAGAAGATTTCCATTTAAGACTGTTGGAAAATGATTTTTATTTCCAGACAATGTGGTTTAAAAGTTAAAAAGCTGCAAAATATATTTTAAGTAAAAATGCAAATGTGAACTAATCACAGCAGAAGGCAACTCTAAAATGCTTCTAATGTACATATTATCTAAATCTGTCATAGAGCAAAAATATAACTGTCACAAACACAAGGACAGCTAATACTGTGGCGGCAATGTTGAAAGTTTGAGCAGTGGAGCCATAACGTCGTGCACCATCCACATCTCCAGCCATCTTCCTGTCTCTGGCCTGGAAGGATGAAAGCATTTTATACACTTTAAAACTGTAAACCAACACATGCTCAATGCTTGCTGTAAGACACTTATGTCATTTTGTATTTTATGATTTCCTTTGACTATTGTTAGTAAGCCATTTGTTTGGATTGTAGTTTTGCTTGGAGCTGATTGATTTTATGAAAATTATTTTCATTTTGTTAGTTGGTTTACTGGCATTTGATATATATTTTTATCTTGTTATCACTTTATTTATGAGTTTATCTACCTGAGCTTTATGATGTACTATATCACTTAACATAATGTTCTGTTAAATATTTTGATTTTTTTACATATTTACCTCAGTTAATATTGGTATACTCCTATTTCATTTAATTGCACACCTCATTTTTATAGTTTTCACCTTTTATCATATTTTACATCAACATTATATCTCTAGATAGATAGATATTCTTTTGTTATAGGTTGTCTTAATATTCTGGCTTCTGTAACACAGGAATTTCACAAAATGTAAGTTCTAAAAAATTAAAATGTTTCACAATAAACTCACCTTGATGGAATAAATGAGAGCTGCAAGCCCAAAGCAAAAAGGATTTGTGTAGACAAAGGAAAAGAGCGACCAGATGATATAGTCGTTGGGGGGCTCTGTGATGACTGGTTGCCCTCTGGTGATGTTCACAGCAGTGTGCTGGACCACTCCAGGCTGACCAGGGAGTCCGCCATAACCCATGCCCTGCAATGGCACGGCTTCAGTCGGGTAAACTTGAGGATGCATCGTTCAAACTGTTCTCAGCTCAGCTGCAATGTGGAGAGGATAAAAGTGTGAACAAGAACAAGAGAGTCACCACAAGTTGTGGCTTTTAAAGGGGGGACAGGAAGCCCAGGAAAACCTTTATAGTGTGATTCATCACTACAAAAGAAGTGAGATACTAAGAATGCATGAAACTCTCAAATCTAAATATGAACCTGCAAAGACACCACTGCCAGTAATAAAGCCTTTTAAATTAATAGCACTGCCAGTAATAGTTTAAGAAATAACCTTTATTGACTGAATTTGATTTTGTGACTTTTTGGCATTGTGTTTATGAGATGATGAAGCCATCTTTGCTTAATATTAAAACTTGAAGGGGATAAATAAGTTTTCACAGTACTGTACTTGCACTTTCTTTCCCACTGTTACAAATTTTGCTTGAATCATCAGCTTTGTGTAACAGATGGAAGACATGAGGAAATATGTGCATTCAAGCCAAAATAAGAATTGGTGTAATTCTCTACATACTTTCTTTAGCACTTGAAATTAGCAAGAAATTAGATAATGCCATTTCATAATCCAAAGAAAACAACTGAATCAGAATGTTCAAGAAAATAAATGACACTAAGAATGCTGCAAATTGTCACATTTCTAAATGTAAAGCTGCAAAGAAAGCACTGCCAGTTACTAAACCTCTTCTAAAAGCATTGCCAGTCAGAGTTTGAGAAATAACCTTTATGTACTGGATTTAAATGTTATTTTGACATTGTGTTCCTGAGATAATGAAACATAATGAATTTAGTAATCGCCGAATCATTGCTGTATTTTTCTTTTTCTTTTCTTTTTTTTAATGCTGAAACATCTTCATTTTTCCAGGTGGAGAGACTAAAAATTTGATGTGTTCAGGGTCAGTTCCAATATATTTTGTCATGACTCTGATAAAAGTTCTATATTACTAATTGTCTTTAGAGAACTTTTGCTTGAAAATGAAATGACTATATTTTTAAATTGCTAGATTTTATAAAGAGTTAAGCCAAAATTATTCAGAAATATCAATAATGTGCATCTACACACAAAAAACAATTAACAGTTAGTACAAATATATACAGTGGGGCAAAAAAGTATTTAGTCAGCCACCGATTGTGCAAGTTCCCCCACTTAAAATGATGACAGAGGTCAGTAATTTGCACCAGAGGTACACTTCAACTGTGAGAGACAGAATGTGAAAAAAAAATCCATGAATTCACATGGTAGGATTTGTAAAGAATTTATTCGTAAATCAGGGTGGAAAATAAGTATTTGGTCACCTCAAACAAGGAAAATCCCTGGCTCTCACAGACCTGTAACGTCTTCTGTAAGAAGCTTTTCTGTCCCCCACTTGTTACCTGTATGAATGGCACCTGTTTGACCTCATCATCTGTATAAAAGACACCTGTCCACAGCCTCAACCAGTCAGACTCCAAACTCCGCCATGGCCAAGACCAAAGAGCTTTCGAAGGACACCAGGAAAAGAATTGTAGACCTGCACCAGACTGGGAAGAGTGAATCTACAATAGGCAAGCAGCTTGGTGTGAAAAAATCAACTGTGGGAGCAATCATCAGAAAATGGAAGACATACAAGACCACTGATAATCTCCCTCGATCTGGGGCTCCACGCAAGATCTCATCCCGTGGGGTCAAAATGATCATGAGAACGGTGAGCAAAGATCCCAGAACCACACGGGGGGACCTGGTGAATGACCTGCAGAGAGCTGGGACCAAAGTAACAAAGGTCACCATCAGTAACACACTACAACGGCAGGGAATCAAATCCCGCAGTGCCAGACGTGTTCCGCTGCTGAAGCCAGTGCATGTCCAGGCCCGTCTGAAGTTTGCCAGAGAGCACATGGATGATACAGCAGAGGATTGGGAGAATGTCATGTGGTCAGATGAAACCAAAGTAGAACTTTTTGGTATAAACTCAACTCGTCGTGTTTGGAGGAAGAAGAATACTGAGTTGCATCCCAAGAACACCATACCTACTGTGAAGCATGGGGGTGGAAACATCATGCTATGGGGCTGTTTTTCTGCCAAGGGGACAGGACGACTGATCCGTGTTAAGGACAGAATGAATGGGGCCAAGTATCGTGAGATTTTGAGCCAAAACCTCCTTCCATCAGTGAGAACTTTGAAGATGAAACGAGGCTGGGTCTTCCAACATGACAATGATCCAAAACACACCGCCCGGGCAACAAAGGAGTGGCTCCGTAAGAAGCATTTGAAAGTCCTGGAGTGGCCTAGCCAGTCTCCAGACCTCAACCCCATAGAAAATCTGTGGCGGGAGTTGAAAGTCCGTGTTGCTCGGCGACAGCCCCAAAACATCACTGCTCTTGAGAAGATCTGCATGGAGGAATGGGCCAAAATACCAGCTACTGTGTGTGCAAACCTGGTAAAGACCTATAGTAAACGTTTGACCTCTGTTATTGCCAACAAAGGTTATGTTACAAAGTATTGAGTTGTATTTTTGTTATTGACCAAATACTTATTTTCCACCCTGATTTACGAATAAATTCTTTACAAATCCTACCATGTGAATTCATGGATTTTTTTTTCACATTCTGTCTCTCACAGTTGAAGTGTACCTCTGGTGCAAATTACTGACCTCTGTCATCATTTTAAGTGGGGGAACTTGCACAATCGGTGGCTGACTAAATACTTTTTTGCCCCACTGTAGATTTCATCTTTTATATTATTATTTTTGCCTATATATTGTAAATTTGAGAGAATACAATATTAATATCATCAAAACATATGTACCAAATAATATCAATACTGAAAAAAGTCACTGATGAATCTGGAGTTATTCACAAGTTTTGCTGTGTGTTTCATGGGTGCTTTACTCTAAAGACATCCTACAAACGTTTCTTGTAAATAAACAAAGATAATGTGCATTCATCCAAAAGTCATTGTGTGGGTTACGTAACCTACCTGACGAAGTGAAATAGGCTAAAAGATCTCAAAAAGCAACACACCATGGCATAATATAAAGAAAAAACAGAGAAACAATGTCATTGATATCTGTCATTCTGGAAAAGGTTACAAAGCCATTTCTAAGGCTTTGGGCACAATAAAAGCAATTATCCACAAATGGAGAAATCTTGAAATACAGGTGAATCTTCCCAGGAGTGGCTGGCCAAACAAATGAACTCCAAGAGTGTATCAAGGAATCATCCAGATCAACAAAAGAACCTGGAACAACATGTAAAGGACTGCCGGCCTCACTTGTCTCAGTAATTCAAGATTCAACAAACGGAAAGAGACTGGGTAAAAACAGCACCCATGGGAGAGTTCAAGGAGAAAACCACTGCTGACCAAAAAGAACACAAAGGCTCATCTCATGTTTGCCAAGAACATCTTTCTGATCCCCCAAAACATTTGGAAAATACTTTGTGAACTGAAAAGTTGACAGTTTTGTAAATTTTGCATCCTGCTACATCTGGCATAAAGGGAACATCATACCAACAGTCAAACATGGTGGTGGTTGTGTGATGGTCTATGGCTGTTTTGCTGCTTCAGGGCCTGGATGACTTGCTGTTTTTGATGGAACCATGAATTGTTCTTTCTACCAAAAATCTGGAAGAAAAAGACTCAGTCAGCCTCACTTAATGATCTAAAACACACCTGCAAGTTCATCTCTGAATGGCTCAAAAAAGAAAGAAAGAAATAACAAAATGAAGGTTCTTGCTGCCAACGGAGGCACAACAAGTTACTGTATAAAGATTAGGGATTACTTAGTCACAGGGGGAGGGTCTGTTTTCCCTTGATAAATGAAACCATCCTTTAAAAACTGCATCATAAGGAACAGCCAGCCTGAGACTCACACATGCAGGTACAAGGGCTTGAGGGAGACAAAAGGAAGGAGAGAGCGAGGGGAATGAGAGAAAGAAAAAAGGATGGCAGATACAAGCAGTTATTCTCACAGATCAAGAAGAATAAGGGATCAGATGAGAAACCAACCTTAATGTGAGGATTTATTGATTATTTCTCAGATGTTATTGTGACTCAAATAGTTGACATGCAGAAATTTCATGACATGTAAAAACTGAAATGAAACACAACAGACGGGTGAAAAGTGACTGCAGAGTATCAAGTGTGTGTGTGTGTGTTCATATATGTGTGTTAAACAGGTAAACCAGTGGTAAAGGGCACAAATGTAAAAGAAAACAGCTCCAACAATGCAAACATGTCAATAGCCTAATAGTATTATCACAGTATGGCAAGTAAATAATGAATGAATAAATCGTGAGTTAGCATAGAACAGAATAGGTGATTTAGGCCTCAGTCACACGAAAGTATAAATAGGACGACCACCAACTGGTCGCCCGCAAGCTGAGTCTGGTGGGTGGCAACCTGTCTCTGTCAGACTCAGAATGAAAACAACCACTCTTAAACAAGGTCTGCAATTAATTGCCACATGATTTATAAATGCAAATGAATTGCTGACTCTTGCAATCACTTGAATCAGTCTGCCCCATTGTGTGCCAAATTGTGACAGACACAAATTGAAGACACTAAGCTTTTTGGCAGTAAAATTTAATGAATATATATGAGTCATACAAATACACGCACACAAAAAAGAAATGCAATGCAATGGTTGGGAAGGACAGTTAAATTCTCACCACAAACCACACAACAGCTGCAAATGCTTCCTGGAACATTAGGTTCCAAAAGCAACATCCTGTGGTATTATCATATGAATAACATGTTAACAATGCATAGCTTTTCTGGCAATATTAAAATAAATATTTAATATTTAATACTGAACTGTAAATTTAGTCTTTTTCAAGGAAGCAATTTTATATTCAGTGTTTTCTTAAAAGTCTTGTTTTATGCATTTACTACTACTAGGCAGAACAAACACGAGGTTTAAGGCCTGGACAAGTTTAAAACTTTTGTCCTCCACAATTAAAAATGTTGAAAATAGAAACAGGCGTCACTTTAGCCAGCTCCTAATTGGATCAATTCTGTACTCAGCTTTGCAGTCTTCAGTATCATTGAAAAGCAGCCAGATGCTGCTTATTTCACGTTTTCACTCGTCTCTTTCTTTTTGCCGACACGCTTGCATTGAAATCCAGCTCCTCCCTCTCTCTGTGTACCTTGCATGTACCACTACACTTGCTATTTTCAGAGCTAATGCCCCCCTTCCTTCTTTCACATAATGGTATGATCCCAGTCTGCTGTTTCATGTGATTGGCCGCATGGTCTTCTCAGGAGACTGAAAAGATTTGGCACGAGCCCCTGCATCCTCAGGACCTTCTATCGCTGTGCCATTGAGAGCATCCTCACTGGATGCATCCCCACCTGGTATGGCAACAGCACCGCTTACAACTGCAAAGCTCTCCAGAGAGTAGTGCGGTGTTCTGAAAGGATAATTGGAGGTGAGCTTCCCTCCCTCCAGGACATCTACAGGAAGCGGTGCCTGAGGAAAGCGGGGAGGATCATCAAGGACTCCAGTCACCCCAGCCATAAACTGTTCAGAATACTTCCATCGGGAAGGAGGTTCTGCAGCATCCGGTCCCGTACCAGCAGACTGAGAGACAGCTTTTTCCATCAGGCCATCAGACTGCTGAACACTTCATAGACACCTCACCTCCACTACTGGAACTACAACATTATGCACTACATACTGTACATTAATGCCACTTGTTTTGCACATGTCTCAACCAACTCTGTATATTTTTATATATTTTATTTTATTGTTTACTCTATTTAATTTGTAAAATATGTATACACACACACATGTAGAAAAACATATTTAGCATACACATCCAGTAATGCATATACTATTATATATTGTACAAATATTTATTAGTCTCAGATTTAGCCATTCTTATATTTTGCTTGTTTTACGTTATTGTATTTTTGCACAACTCTGTTGCTTGTGAAGCTCGCACACAAGAATTTCACTCGCATGTACTGTACCAGTGTACCTGCACATGTGATGTGACAATAAAAGTGATTTGATTTAATTTGGTGTGACCATCAAAATAGAATCCATCCCTTGCCTGCATGGATTCTCAGCAGGGCTGAGATATTGGGGCCAGATATAATTGTATTTATATGTCTGCAAAGTGTGGTGCAGTAACATTACAACACCTCTTCAGCCAAATCCTTGTAACAAGCAATATATGGAGACACCTTGAACTTGAGCTAAGTCACTTGGTAACTCAACACCAATTAGTTCACACTTCTGTATGTTCTCAGTACAATTACAATGAAAGATGTCTAAGAACTCTGTTTAAATTCAGCTGCCTGAACTGCAATAGTACATTTCGCCATGGTAGCTGGCCACATGAGCCCTAAAGGGGCACTTAATAGTTTTCCCACAGCTTATGATGGTTCTCTGTCTTGATCCAAGACAGAGAACAAGGAAGATACAGATTTCTTCTGTTGTGGAAGCATGCAGTACTTTAAGAAGATTGAAATGGTTGAACTAGAAATGTACCAGCCTGCTCAAAGGTTGGTACATTTACCAATAAAATTTATAAATTTTAAAATTTATTTACCAACATTTACCACCTGGATGTAAAACGGCTCATTCATAAGCTACTGCACAAACAGATTCTCCTCTTAGGACAATACACAAGTAAAATTTTGGATAAAGATTACTCCATCAGCATATTTCATTGGCAAATTAAGCGTGCCACACCTTCACTAAGTTCTTATTTATAAATAACTGTGACTTTATGATCCCCTTTAAAAATGCACTCATAAAGTAATATGTGTGTTTATGTAATATATGATACATCTAGTTCTTTCATGCATAATAGTCACTACAGAGGGCAGCTATTGAAAAACGGTTCTCCTGTATATGCATGTGTTTTGTTGTTATAGTTGCATATCAGCTAACACAGTGTTGCTTGTGCATCTTCCATACACTGCTTCCTATTGGTCAGTCATGGAAAGTGCAGTTTATTTCACTCAAACCAAGATGGTGGCAGGAAGTCAGAAATGCTGAACATCTATGGAGTCTTGTAAATTGTAAATTATTTTATAGGATTTTCTTGCAGGTAGAAAAAATACGCTAGCATAAAGTAAAATCTGAGGATTCATATTATTGTAAAAATGACAAAATATTTATTTTGTGTTGGGTGAAATTTGCAATTAATCACATGTCCACTAAATTAATGGCTATAATTTAACTGAAATTCATATCATTACCGTAACCTTGTTGTTCTTGATAAACTTGATCTGCAGGACTTCTTTTTTTAATGTAAAACAAATTGATATTTGTTAATATTTTTTTTTGAAAGCAAGACTAATTTTTTGCATATTATCTTCGTGAGTTACTGTCTTAATATTTTGTATAGTTGAAGTTCAGAAATAAAGGAATAGGAATAAGATAGGAAAGCCTACAGGATACTGGAGGATATACCATCTGAGTCAACTGAGGATTCCAGGCTGATGAATGACTGCTAGAAAAACAAAAAGAAAGGATTATTCATGATTATTCAGTGATAGCAGCAGTGATTGTGGAGTAGCTGTGGGTGGAGAGGTGGACGGTAATGCTGAGGAAGAGGAGGATGTACCACAAGGCAAGAAAGAAACATTTGTACACCCAAAGACAATATATTAGTTTATTTCTATTTTTTCTTTTGTTTAATTCTGTTTAGTTTTTTTAGTTTTGTTATTTATTTATTTATTTATGTTAAGTAATTATTAAATTGGTTCAAAAGTCAGCTGAGTGGACATGTTTATAATACCATGGAAAATGGGCTTATAAACAAACCACTACAGAGCTGCGTGATATTTGAACAAAGAGTTGCACTTGTTGAGATGGAATTATTTGAAGTGCCTCAATTCTATGCTTTATATTAACTAAAGTGCCATATAACCATATAGTGCAATGTGCCCTCTAATGTTTCATGTGTCTGAGCGAACACACAAACTCCCTGAGCAGTCCCTTGGACCACTGTGAGCAACAGCAGACATGTGCACTGTGGTCACGCCAGCATCGAATCCATCCAACTTACATGGTTTATTAAAATTATCAAATTACAGCATTTACATTTATGCTAGACTACTTTTAGTTAACTGCTTTATACCACTTACAATGAACATTTAAAAAAAACTTGACCTCAAATCATGACCTGTGTAGTAAAAATAACTGGAACTCCAATTTTGAAAACACAACTTTCTTTCTTTTTCTTTTTTTTTTTATAAAGCTTGACTTGTATTATGAGTCTGTGGTCTTGGAGAGAGTCCTGTAACTCTCTGTCTGCAAAATACAGTATATAATGACCAATGTTGGGCAATTAATTATATTACTTCTTCAAAAAAGTAACTGTTATGCAAACAACAAAGTTTTTTGCAGCTGTTTACCTAAATAATAAATAAATAAACATTTCAAAATATTTACAGAACAATCAGGTGTTCTGCATAAAATCTGATGCCACACAAATTATTTGTGCCACTCCAAAAAATAATTTCTGTCCACTATGAGATAAAGGAGAACAACAGCCTGATACCTGCAGGCCTGACAATAGGAGATGTATCACTCCTGTAACACCTGTAACATTCAGCAGTCGCCTCATTTTTCTGACACACACAACAAAACTATTGACTACACACTACACACTAACTACACAAGATTTGCGCTAAACGTCACAAATCTCTCACATCTCAAAACACTGCCGTCACTCCTAAAACTTCCCCCCTTCCTAAACATCTAAATGCCACGTTGCCATATCATTTTTTGATTGGTTGACATGGTACATTTTTTGACCAGTAGGAAAGGGTGGGTTGTTTTTGGTTTTGGTTTTGCTCAGGCGGAGAGTGCTTTCAAGCGTTTTCCTTATAAAACGCAGTTTTTACCATTTTTTCCGCAGTAAACATAAACAACAATAGTATTCAGGAAGAAAACCAAACATTGCATATATTTTTATCATAACTCTGGTTTTACGTGGCCTATCAACACAATTTAAAAACTGGTATAAAGTCCACACTTTTTCTCGTCAATTGTTCCGTCTATCCTGCTCACATCTCCAATGGTTGTACACGTTTTCATTAACTTGGCTTCACTCCACATCAAACACGCCGCTTTGCTAGCTAAAACACTGGTGTCGGCACATGAGAACGCCGTTATATATGTTAATGTATCACATATATGTGTAAAAAGAAAATGTATGACCATGTCATAACTGCTTTAAGTCATACAGAATAGATATCAGAGCCTTAAACAGGCTGACTTCTGCTAAATGGGTAAAACTGGGCAGAAAGTATCCAAACACATAACATCCTTATAGAATATGATGTAACACTATAGATCAACTTACCTCAGAATACATAAAGCATATAAACAATTACAGCAATATGATGCAACAAACACAGCACTGCTACTAATCCAAAATACTCACAGCTTCATAGAACTGAAACAAACATTTATTTTTAGGTCCATTCTGCTGCTGATACATACTTTAGGTTTCTGAATATTAAACTTGTTGCTGCCTTTCATAGTGTGTAACTTGAAGGCCCTGAGTACTTTCTCCCACACTGCAAACACTGGAATGATAAAAATATTTGAACATTACCTAATAAGACTGATTCAGGACAGATAATTAGTTATGTTCAACTTTCCTAGCAGTCCTTCACAAACAGGGAACAGTCTGTCTATTCTCTCCATCTGTCAGCTGCTGCTGGCTCTTCCTCCTCCTCTTCCTCACACACTGCTGAGTTTGCCCTGTTGGATCATCAGGGGTGCAAAGCCTCACAGATGATGTGCAGCAGTGGGTCCCTCAGTCTGTCCTCACTCTGGACACTTGCAGTTGTCACACATGGAAATCGAATGTGTGATAAGCTGCAGGATTCAAACACAAGTGTAACTTATAAATACATGTTAATACTTTTATTCCACAATCAGAGAGAAAGAAACAGAGAGAGAGTGCAGGACAGACACACAGGTGACAGTCTCAGGTGTATACACTGCTACAAAACAGCACAAGAGAAGGAGGATTTAGTGTTTGTGTTACTACGAGTGCTAAACAAGAAGAGTTCCCAGATGGTACAGTGGACACATGTGTGACTCCTGTGATGTCTTGATAAATCGAGCAGATATTTGAAGTTTACATTAGTTACATTAGTTTACATAGCACCATTCTCACATGAAAATATCTTAAAAGTTTATTTTGTGACCCAGAAAGAGTAATATTTCAAACTCCCCCACTCTGTGTTACTCCGCCACTGCCTCCTTTGAGTTTTGGACAAATGGATTCTGGGATATTGCATTTCGTCATTTTGAGCTGATTGTAGGGGTGGGCGATATAAACGATATACGATAGAAACGATATAAATTTCGATATTACGTATCGGTATCAGTCCGATACTGACCTAAATTACTGGATCGGATATCCGCAAGAAATAAAAAATGTAATCCGATCCATTAAATATCAAAAAAGCACCTCACAAAACTTGTGACACTGCATAACTCGGCTCATAACCGTAGCACGTTGGAGCAGTATGCGTCACGTGTTAGAGCGGCTGTGTGTATTTGTAGCCTCGCTACCAAACCGGCATTTCATCTCCGAGGAAGTGATCCCAGAGAGAAGTAAAGCAAGTGTGTAAGTTCATCTCTGAATGTTTGTAAAGCATTCCCGCGTTAAGCTTAGTAACCGATATATGGAGTGACTGCCTCTCTCTCTCTCTCTCCTGCTGCTACTTCAATCGTGAAACTGCTTAATGATCAGCTGATCGGCTTTTCTGTCGTGAGTCCGTCTCTCTTGTTTGTTTTTGGCCCACTTTGCACCAGAAAGAGGAAACCAGCGGCTGAACAACAGCAGCACGTTTAACCTTGATAATCTGTTGTTAGAATTTATTTAATATTACTTTCTACACCAGGATCTTTTTCTACGTAGCTGACGGCTGTAACTGTGCAGGGGCGGATCTAGCAAAGTT
This sequence comes from Neolamprologus brichardi, assembly GCF_056152115.1. Classification (NCBI taxonomy): domain Eukaryota; kingdom Metazoa; phylum Chordata; class Actinopteri; order Cichliformes; family Cichlidae; genus Neolamprologus; species Neolamprologus brichardi. The sequence continues at coordinate 20,086,334 of NC_142110.1, forward strand.
TAGCCAGGGGGGCCGATAGGGCATGAACAGGGAAAAGGGGGGCACAAAGACATACTTTTCTGTCTTATTCTCATTTAAAATGTCTAGCTTTTAATAAATAATTATCTGAATCTTACACCCAAAGTTTTAATCTGATGTAAAATGTATAGAAGCCCATTACTGTATATAGTAACTGTTAAGTCTAATAAACCCTAGTAAGCTATAGTACTTTTTCCTTTGGGAAGGTACCATCTGTGAATTCTGCAATTCTGTTGAAGAAAGATGTTGAATCTATTTAATTATTCTTAAAATATAATTTACTTCTGTGCATTTTTTTTCACACTGCATCAAATTAAAGTTGATTACATCGATTAAGCATCATGAGGAAGAGGGTGGAGGGTGGTTCCCTATTTTCTTTTGCTGGGAGTTTGCAACCCTATTAGTTAGGTTCCTTAATATTTCTGCTAAGTACTCTTTAAAATGCCAGAATAGGGAGGATGGAGTAGGTTTAAGTTTATTAGATTGATCAGTTTTGCTGAACTATGAAATATTTTGGGTGCAGTGTGTTTTTTTTTACATACAGGTATAACAGAATAGCTTTAGTGTTGTTGTTTATTTAAACTTGAGTATGAACTTATACAAAATGCAGCAAGATATTAAAAAAAACAGTTTTATTGATTAATAAACACTGTATCGGATTCATATCGGTATCTGCAGATATCCAAATTTATGATATCGGTATCGGACATAAAAAAGTGGTATCGTGCCATCTCTAGTAATAATATTCAACATTGCTATCAATACATTTTTCAAAAAATTCTTCTCTGTGCAAAATACACTCTGCCATGACACCAGTCAGTCAGAAGTGCCAGCTTGATGCCAGATTGGGGCCAGGCCTGTTTTCTACGAGCCTGGGCCACATAAACCAAACATCAATCGAGGCATGCCATCACATAGACAGTGCCATCTATGCCAGGCCTGGCCAATATCTGGATGACATATGTCTTATCATGCCAGAAATCAGCCAGCAGTGCCGGCTTGATACCAGATCAGGGCCAGGCCTGCTTGCTATGTGGGATTATGCTAGCGGTGTCTAAGCGAACCTTAAGCAAACAGTATTATTAAACCTCTTCATGACTGAGCCAAGTGTCCTCTTTTCTGGAAATCAAAATATGGTCACCCTACTATAATTAGAGTCAAACTTATGGCAAAGGTGTCATGATGGGCTGTGCGGTGGGCAGGCAGGGAAGGTGGACCCAAGAACAGGACTCAAACAGGGAGATTAAACTGAAAGCGCAGCTTTATTGCTGGAAGAAATTTCTCAAAATAAAACTCAGAAAAAAAAACTGAACAAAAACTCTGAACAGAGGAGCTGGAACACTAAAACACTAGAACATGACAAACACACAGCATGTACAGGGTACGACGCAACAGAGAGCAAAAGAAAACACAATTCATAATTCTGTGTTTAACCTTTACAACATTTAACACTATTTTTCTTGCCCAAAAGTAGGATGACAGGTTGGCAACACAGTTCTTCTCTTCTCAGACTCAGACATGAATTAAAAAGTCAATGGTGGATCATGTCTACACAGGAAAACTAGAATAGACTGAATAGACATTTTCACTACTCAGATCTCTCTGCTAACATATTTATCAGACATATACCTAATCCTTACTAGCAGATAGGGATAAGCTGTGTTTTATCACTCTGACCATTTTCAACACATTTTTAAAACATGAGATTGATTTTCAAGTCTTTTTTTCCCTCAGCTGTGATGGCAAGAGGCAGTCAGGGGGACTTCAGTCTCTCTTTGCTCCACATTACACAACAGTCCATATAAAGGTTGCACTCTTCAGTGTTTTTATGATCTTAAAGAGGAGATCACAATATTCCTGCTCAACAGCAGGCAAAAAACCCCCAAAAAACAAATACAGCTCCACAGTCAATGTCTACTTTCTGAGCGATATATTCAAACATTTGAAAAAAGAGTGTTTGTGGTTAACGAGATGGACTTGCACAGCCAATGAAGGTGAGGGAGAAAAAGTTCACAACTGATATGATTCAGTGTTATGGATGTTTTGCACTGTGTTTTTGTCTGCCACACCAGAGGGTGGCATAGTTTGTGTCCTGTGTTGTTGATGTTATGTGAGTTCCAGGTGGAGGCTGACCATTGGTGGAGGACTGGGAGAGGCCGTCTATAAATGAGGATCCTTCTGAACCGGCACGCCCCCCCCGCCTACTTCCTGTTCCCAACGAACTGTGCATGTGACTGCGTATGAATCTGTGTTCTGGAATGAGAAGCTTTTGCTGTGTTGTAAATAATTTTGTTGTAAATAGTTGTTAAATAGTTGTAAATACTTTTACTCGGTAGCTGTAGTATTTTCTGGAGCTGCACACAACTGAAACATTGTCAGTTTATACATTTTCAGAGAAGGAAAACTCACCACTCTGCCCTTTTACCCACTCGTGGTATAAAAAAATCTGTCACCAGTTGATGACATCCAGTTCCTCCAATTATAATTAGTCAAAAATATGTAAAGCACAATAAAATAGAGACCTTTATTGAAATGTGAGGCTTTTTAATTCTTAATTATTTGCTGACAGGATTTCTAAATCAAGTAACAAAGTCTCAAAATACAACTTTTCAGTAAAGAAATAGGGAAGACTTCCATTTAAGACTTTTGTAAAATGAATTTTTTTCCCCTCAGATCATGCTATTAAAAGTTCTAGAAGGTTGCAAAATTTATTTTAACCAGAGAAACACAAATGGGACCTAATCACAACAGGAGGAAATGCTTAAATGTGATTAATATCGATAGTTGTAACTGTAATGGGAAGCTGCTTGAGCCATAATTGCACTGATTGTAATAATGAAAATGAGGAACCCAATGGCAGCTATGATTGTGGCTGCAATGTTGAGACTGCGAGCAGTGGAGCCATAATGCCGTGCACCGTCCACATCTCCAGCCACCTTCCTGTCTCTGGCCTGCAAGGATGAAAATATACTTTTCTCAACTTTGAAAAATGGATTCAAGCACATTTTCGCAACTCAAAACATCAGATGTCATGTATAATCCTCTAATAGTCCCCGCAAATAACAAGATTCTGGTTTGTGAGCACTGATTTTTTTTCAATTTGCAAAATGTAGCTTATATTGTTTGAAGTTACCATAAATCATCTGTTTTGTGTTTATAGTTTATTTAGTCCTTTACTGTCTCAGTCTGATATTTTCTGTATTGCTTTCACTACTTTTAGTAAGCCTTTAATTTTAGTAACATTTCAGTAAAAGTTGAATTTCAGTTTTTCTTTATTTAAGTTGAGCTGGTTAATTTTTTGAAGCCAGAATATTACACTCCTTTTGCTGTTATTGCATTTTATTAAAATTTTTCTATCTCAATTGCACTTCATTCATTTTATCTTCCTGTGTTATGTCCTGTATCATTTTCAATGTTTTACATAATGTTCTATTAAATTTCATTTCAATTTTTTTGTTTTACATTATGCATACAAAATAAAAATGTTTCTTTTCTGTAGTTTTAAACTTTTTAATCATATTGCATGTTATTTTATTGAAAAATTGTATTTTTGTTTTTGTTTATATATTCTTTTATTCTTGGTTGTCTTTAATTTTCTGGCTTCTGTATCAAATCCATTTCCCAAAATGTTGGATAACTTTATCTTCTCTTATTACATAGAGCAAGCACATAAAAGTGTTATTTCTAAGAAATGAAAATGTGTCACAATAAACTCACCTTGATGGAATAAATGAGAGCTGCAAGTCCAAGGCAAAAAGGATTTGAGTAGAGAAAGCAGAGCAGCGACCAGATGATATGGTCTTTGGGGGGCTCTGTGATGACTGGTTGCCCTCTGGTGATGTTCACAGCAGTGTGCTGGACCACCCCAGGCTGACCAGGGAGTCCGCCATAACCCACGCCCTGCAACTGCACGGCGTCAGTCGCGTAACCTTGAGGATGCATCGCTCAAACTGTTCTCAGCTCAGCTGCAATGTGGAGAGGATAAAAGTGTGAACAAGAACAACAGAGCCACTACCAGTTGTGGTTTTTAAAGCTTTTTTGGGGGCGGGAGGGGGGGGGGAAAGGAAGCCCATGAAAACCTGACCCACAATAGTTTGATTCATCACTACAAAATAAAGTAAGACACTAAGAATACATCAAACTGTCACCCATCTAAATATCAACGTGTAAAGAAAGCACTGCCAGTCACTAAACCTCTTCTACTAACTAGAGATGGACCAATCCGATATTAGTATTGGTATCAGTCCAATACTGACCTAAATTACTGGATCGGATATCGGAGAGCAGGGCCGTGCAGAGATGTTTAAAGGGGCGGGTGCTCAAAGTTAAAAAGGGGCACATTGAACCAGGCTGAATAACAACAACACACATTCATCAAGAATCTAATATGGGATCGCATCATACTATATCACTGTTGTGAGGTGGCGACAAGGCAAAGCAAACGTAGCCTATGTTTTACCTGATGGGTACAATGTTGCTGTTGAGGGGTTGCTGCTGCTCCTGCTGCTGATAGTGCTGGAGGGCAGGGCTGTGTTGATCTGAGACTGTAGACATTAAAAAGTCCATAGGAGAGATGGTAGCTGATTAAACAAGTGTCATGAGATAATAACAAAATGCAAAGATTGGTGACAGCGCTTGGAACCATAAGGCAACAAAAACTGTGAGAAATAAACTCGGCTCTGCCTGTGAATCACTCTTTGCTTCTCTTCTTCCTTCCATCCCATCATTTCATATATCACTCTCCACTTGCTGTCTATCTGAGAACAAGGCACAACTTGCTATTGCAATAAACTATAATCTAATTATCCACACCTAACAACTGTTGCACTTAATCTATAATAAAATGATGACAGAAAAATGTTATAGCACTGCCTTTAGTAGCCTCACACAGCTCCTACTGTTTCCTCCTCATGTCCTTACGAGCCATGTCTGGACAATGTTATATCATGAGTAATAATTTAAAAAAATCCATATACATGGTTTGGTTTGATATGTTTATTGATTAGCATTCAAATATCTCAGTGAAGACAGAACAAAGATTTACCACAAAGCAAAAAAGCATGAGACAAGGCTAATCAAAAGGTATTGGCTGAAGCATTTGCTTATTACGCCAACCCTTTTAACAAAAGATCTTTTTAGCATGCAGCTCCTGTACACAGGGCTCGAAGCAAATAATAAAATTCAATTCAATTCAATTTCATTTATATAGCGCCAAATCACAACAAATGTCGCCTCAAGGCGCTTCATAGATACAGAGAGAAAAGCCCAACAATCATATGACCATATGACCCCCTATGAGCAAGCACTTTGGCGACAGTGGGAAGGAAAAACTCCCTTTTAACAGGAAGAAACCTCCGGCAGAACCCGGCTCAGGGAGGGGCAGCCATCTGCTGCGACCGGTTGGGGTGAGAGAAGGCAAACAAAGCAAAAACAAAACAAACAAACAAACAAACAAACAAGAAAAAACACCACCACCTTAGTAAGTAACTACATCAAAGCAAAAGAATCAAGAGGTTTTCTGTTTTTTGTTTTTGTTTTTTTTTTTTTGCTCTTTTCATTCTTGAGATATATATATTTTTCTAATACTCTATTTTTAAACATATTTTTAAACAAGGAAAATGAACTACACCTTTTTAAATCACTGTCATAACTATTCCACAGGTTAACTCCTCTAACAGAAACACATCTCTGCTTTATATTTGTCCTTATCTTGTTTTTTTTAAAGAAATCTGTTCCCCTTAAGTCATATTGACTCATACATAAATATACATAAAACACACACATGCACGCACACACAGTGACATTTTAGACCTTCTTCAGAATATTGTATATACTATGGGCATCACTGTGCTGATCCAGAATCCTTACATTATTATTTATTACTAGAGCTACAATAATAAAGCAATGAGGAGGGGGAAGTAATAAATATGAAATAATGTCATTATGATGATTCCATTTCTTTCACTATCCACTCTGTGCAGGGGAAAGCTTATTACATTTTTAAACTGTAGAGATACAATAATTTTACCTCTGTAAAATCCAAATTTTGTCTTATTTAAAATCTAAATCGAATATAATCTGCTTCTTAATGTATGTTCTTTAAAATACAGCATGTGTTTTTTAAAATATTATAATAATGCATAATTATGTGGACATGCATATTAGATCGTTTTTTAGTGAAATATAATCCCCCCAGAAAGGCAGGAAAAGCCCTGTAACTTACTTTAAAACTAAATATGTTCCCTAAAACGGTGACAGAGCTACAGACCCATAACAGCCTTACCCAGTGAGCTAGCAGCTATGACCAGCACTACTTGTGCAGTTAATAAAAGGACAGGTAATGTTCGTCGCGCTGTTGCAAACACAGGACGCTCATTTGTTTCAGTTCGTCAGTTGCCACAAGACAACTTACCAACGTGTACGTAATAAGCCAATACTCCTGGGTGCTATACACTACAGTGTACGCTGTACACCTACTTACTGGTTTTGTCGCATCAGTCTGTATGGAAGAAATATAGTAAGCCTGTGTCTCTGAGTTAATTTGTGTTTCTCCTACAGCTTCGGACTGCAAAAAATGCGCATGCTCTTTGTGAGCTCGTTCCCGGCTCATAACCAGCGCGTTCTGCAGTCAAGGGCGATCATTGGTTAAATGTGATCATGTGACTGATGCAAGCCAGATCCTTTTATTTAGCAAAACCGTGATTAATAGTATATAATATTGTTGAGGGGCACAGACAGGACTCCGCACGCCCACACACATAAAAAAATAAATAAATAAATAAATAAAAATTTTTAAAAGTTGCCTCAACAAAAGGGCACTTTGGGCACCCATCAGGAAAGGGGCGGGTGCTCAAGCCCCTCCAGCCCCCCCCCCCCCTGCACGTGCCTGTCGGAGAGAAATTTAAAAAAAAAAAAAAACAAAACTTGCGACATGGCGTAACTCGGCTAATAACCGTAGCATGTTGGAGCAGTGTGCATCGCGTGATAGAGCGGCTGTGTGTATTTGTAGCCTCGCTACCAAACCGGCATTTAATCTCCGAGGAAGTTATCCCAGAGAGAAGTAAAGCAAGTGTGTAAGTTCATCTCTGAATGTTTGTAAAGCATTCCCACGTTAAGCTTAACAACCAATATATGGAGCGACTGTCTCTCTCTCCCTCCCTCTCCTGCTGCTCATGAATCATGAAACTGCTTAATGATCAGCTGATCGGCTTTTCTGTCGCGAGTCCGTCTCTCTTCTTTGCACCAGAAAGAGGAAACCAGCGGCTGAACAACAGCAGCACGTTTAACCTTGATAATCTGTTGTTAGAATTTATTTAATATTACTTTGTACACCAGGATCTTTTTCTAAGTAGCTGACGGCTGGTAACTGTGCAGGGGCGGATCTAGCAAAGTTTAGCCAGGGGGGCCGATAGGGCATGAACAGGGAAAAGGGGGGGCACAAAGACATACTTTTCTGTCTTATTCTCATTTAAAATGTCTAGCTTTTAATAAATAATTAACTGAATTTTACACCCAAAGTCTTAATCTGATGTAAACTAACTAATAGGGTTTGCAACCCTATTAGTTAGGTTGCTTAATATTTCTGCTAAGTACTCTTTAAAATGCCAGAATAGGGAGGATGGAGTAGGTTTAAATTTATTAGATTGATCAGTATTGCTGAACTATGAAATATTTTGGGTGCAGTGTATTTTTTTACATACAGGTATAACAGAATAGCTTTAGTGTTGTTGTTTATGTTTATTTAAACTTCAGTATGAACTTATACAAAATGCAGCAAGATTAAAAAAAAAACAGTTTTATTGATTAAAAAACACACTATATTGGATTCATATCGGTATCAGCAGATATCCATATTTATGATATCGGTATCGGACATAAAAAAGTGGTATCGTGCCATCTCTACTACTAACAGCCATGCCAGTTACAATTTGAGAAATAACTTTTATTGTCATTTTGACTTTGTGTTCCTGAGATAGTGAAACATAATGACTTTAGTAATCACCTAATTGTTGCTCAATATATTCTGAACTGCTGAAATGTCTCCATTTCTCCTTGGTGGATAAGTTAAAAATCTGAAAGGGTTCACGGTCAGTTCCAATAAACTCAGTCATGACTTTGATGAAAGTTTAATATAATTGATTTTCATTGGACAACTTTTGACTGGAAAATAGATGACTATGTTTGTAAATTGCTCTATTTTATACAGAGTCAAGCCAAAATCATTCAAAAATATCAAGAATGTGCAAACATTTCTTGTAAATAAACAAAGATAATGTGCATTCATCAACAAGCCATCGTATGGGGTAGTTAACCTGTCTGACAAAGTGAAGTGGGCTAAAAGATTTCAAAATGATGAAAGCCACTATCCACAAGTGGAGAAATCTTGGAACAGCAGTGAATCTTCCCAGGAGTGGCTGGCCCAACAAAATGAATTCAAGAGCACATCAACAACTGATCCAAAAAAAAAAAAAAAGAATAGTTTTTGGTAACTATTGTCTTTGATGTAAATATGTAAAAAAAAATGTGTTTGTTTCTGTTCTGTGTCCTGTGCCCTGTTTGTTTGTATATGTGTTTTTCTTGCTGCTGTTACAACCAAATTCTGCCAGAGGTTTTTTCCAGTTAAAAGGGAGTTTTTCCTTCCCACTGTCGCCAAAGCAGCTGATAGGGGGTCATATGATTGTTGGGTTTTTCTCTGTATCTATGAAGTGCCTTGAGGCGACTTTTGTTGTGATTTGGCGCTATATAAATAAAATTGAATTGAATTGAAACAGATTAGTGAAAGTCTGCAATTAACCCTGTAAGACCCAACCCACCAAAAAATAAATGGTAAAATAGTAAATGGCCTGTATTTGTATAGCGCTTTACTTAGTCCCTAAGGACCACAAAGCACTTTACACTACATTCAGTCATTCACCCATTCACACACACATTCACACACTGGTGATGGTAAGCTACATTGTAGCCACAGCTGCCCTGGGGCGCACTGACAGAGGCGAGGCTGCCGGACACTGGCGCCACCGGGCCCTCTGACCAAGCCATAAAATCTATTGGAACTGAGATGTCAGAACAACCCTTAGAACAAATTCCGCTTTTTTTTAAAAAATTATGGCAAGTATTGAAAATGTTGATGAGATAGAGGTCTCAGAAACTCATGTGGCAAATATGATACAAATGGCATTATAGAGTTAACTGCCATCTAAAATATAAATGCAAATAGACTGAATCAGTCTGCCTCACAAGTTATCTGCACCATCCAATTGTGAAATTAGAAATTTGAGTCACTAAGGTTTGTGGCAGGGAATTTACTGCTCTAAATTTAACACTGAAATGCAACAGATATGTGAGTAAGAGGCAATTAAAGTTATTATTTATTTGGAAGCAGAAATGGAGATACAGGGGTGTTTTAGATATCACCCTGGGTCAACACACCTGAATCAAATGATTAGTTCATTACCAGGCCCCTGGAGAACTTCAAGAAATGTTGAGGAGGTAATTTGGCCATTTGAATCACCTGGGATGGATCAAGAAGCCATCTAAAATCTTCAGGACAGCGGCCCTCAAGGCCTGGAGTTTGACACCTGTGTGTTAACAGAACAAGTGTGTTATGGAAATAAAAGATGAATTTAATATTGTCTGTCTCCAGCATACTGAAATATTCAGTGTTGTGTGTATATAACCACTAGAGATGTGCAAAGCAGCCGGTATTTGTATTTGTTGAGAGGGGACAAGTATTTGTATTTGTATTCGAGTAAAATTCAAAATAGGCGTAAAAATACAGTTTCTTTGCATTACACTTCTAATTAATGTTATAGTGTAAGTATTCTTTAATTATATCCATTATAGTAATTATGGATATGCAATATTAGTTGATGTTCTTGCATAAATCCAGCAATGAACATGTAACAAGGAACGTCATTGAAAAGAAAATAACAACAGCCATTGCCTCATCCATGGTTAAACCAACAACTGATAAAATACCATTGTGAACATCATGAACCCCCCCACCACCCATCCTTGTTGGAGGACGCTGAACAGACAGCGAAACTGACTTGTAGGGGCAGAACAAGGCTATGATGATGAATTGCTGCTTGTTGGGGGGTTGGCAGACAGTACCAGGAGAGGATGCTTTAAGTGCATGTGAATATGCATAACAGATGTTGACAGATGTTTGATATCGTTGCCTCTGCTGATTTAACTTTTGCACACATTACATATCAGTTTGGTTTCATCTGCAGCACTGAATGTTAAATGCTTCCACACAGAACTTGATCAAGTTGTTTTGGCTGGTGGAGGACCAAGAGATGGCTCAGCAGCAGCAACACTCTTTTGTGTTTGGTTGACCAAATCCATGTGGGGAGTTTCAGCTAAGTTAATGAGTGACGGAAACTCTACTAAGGTTAACTAGTCTTTAACCTATGTCTTGCTGTCTGCAAAACACAGAGTAACTTAAATGTACCATATAACTCGCACAACTGCATACAATTCGACACAACTACACAACTGTTGTTTTATCCTTTTAAAGGTACAAAAAAATCTAATCAACAATAATAGTGATGCAGTTCAGCCTTTTTTCGCTCAGCCGTGCTGTCTCTGTTGCTGTGTGGAGCAGCCCCTGTCAGTCACCTCTTTCACACGTCACTCACTCATCCAGTCATGCACTGCGGTCTCATAAGGAAACTCAGCTTTTTGATATAAAGTTTTTCTTGTTCCCGAATACAAATATTTTTTAAAGTATTTGTTCAAAATAAGTATTCGTAAAAAACACAATATTCGTGCCTTTCCGAATACTGTATTCGGGTTTGGCTCCACCCCTAATAACCACATAACCAGTGCAGAAGCTTCCTAGAATAATATTGTGGCAGGGTGTGGTTTGTGGCTCAGCTGCAGGGGAGGGGTGGAGCAGTGGGTTCATGGGATAGTGCCAGCAAAGGCTGGCTGGCACAGCTGATATCCATCACACTAACCGCGCCTTCCGTGTTTCAGTAGCTGCTGGGGCCCAGATGAAGAAAACAGGGCAGAGCTGTGTATGTGCAGAGCTGGAGTGTGGCAGCTGAAAAGCTGCTGAGAACATTTGAAACATAAACTCATTCACAATGAATCCTTCAGCAATTTGTTTTAAACAAACAACTTTCATTTCAAACAACTATTTGTAACTTTTGTCACTAGACTGCTTCATTAGTCTGCACGACTTCTTCAAAAAAGCAACAAGTTAAACAGAATGTGAACATTGCCAAACATGGAAAAATAAAGTTCAGTCTTAGGCAAGACTGAACTTTATACTGAACACACTGCAGGTCTTAATGCTCAAGTCAGATTTTTTGGTCAAATTCGATTTTTTTTTTTTGTCTGCTTGTTCAGACTACAATTAAAATGTGACAGCAAACGCGCTCTAGTGTGAACTGTTCACGGCCCTCAAAACAACCCACATTCGCAAAAGAAGATGTCACACACAACGCGCTCTGTTTAGACCCAGACCAAACAGTATTGTTTGACTGATGGCCCTTAATATAAAGACTTGTTTTGGACTTTACGTTTCCCAATTTTGCTTCAAGTTGTAAAGTTATTTTGTTATTTACATAAGGCCTTATAATGATCCTTATTGCTGTTTTAGAGAGGAGCGGTGCTTCAAAGGATAGTTGGAAATGTCTGTCAGAAACTACAGATTATACAGCACAAATAAAATGTTTACATTTCTCCAACGTTGTCTTCCCAACAGTTTCACGAACATCTACACTGGATGGACAGGAAGCGTTCACGGTGTCTTCTCCAGCGCTGATAATTGGCATCTGTCTTGTGTCAGTGACGTAAAAGATGGATTTAATGTGACATGACCGTTCAAACAGCAGTCGCTTTCTAAAACATCAGATATGTGTCGGACTCAGTACCACATACAAAAGTGACCTGAGTCGGATTTGAAAATATCGGATTTGAGCTGTTCAAACTGTCATACCATGATTGGATATGGGTCGCATAGGGTCAAAAATGTCGGATTTGATGCGCTTTCGCCTGCAGTGTGAACGTTTTCTTATAGTAAAAAAAAAGAAATCCAGAAACTTGTGAACAAAGATGAAAAATATATAATTTAGTGAGAGTTTAACACTATTCACTCTTAGTGGCTGCAGTTTTTGAATGCAGAGCTGTGGGGTGTGGTCTGCGGCACAGTTGCAGGGGAGGCAAAGGCACAGGAGCGGCATCCCCAATCACACCCTGCCACCTTAAAACAGAATGAACTATGTTGTTGTATGTTGTTGTTGATGATCTGTGTAGGCTGTAGCCGAAAATTGCAGCCGCGGAGGAGAAGCCTTTAAAGTGCCCCAGCAACAAAACATACACAACCGGTCAAAAGTTTTAGAACACCCCAGTTTTATTTTATTGAAAATTATGCAGTTCAATGTCTCATTGTACTTAAAATACAAATAAGCAATTGGAGTTTAAAAAAAGAAAACACGGAATTAATTTATAGATGTATTGTAAACTTTTGACTCATCAAAGTAGCCACCTTTGTCAGATATAACACCCGACCACACCTGTGGCATTTTTTCTACAAAAGAAATCAAATAAAGTTGTTCCCATATCTGTTACAGAAGTGCCCATAAATGTGTGGCACTTGTAGATTGCTTTGCTTTCACTCTTCTGTCCAGATCATCCCAAACCAGCTCGATGAGGTTTAAGTGTGGAGACTGTGCTGACCACTCCATGTTTTCAAGCCCACCATTTTTTTATTTTTTTTTTCCTAAGGTACATCTGGCATAGCTTGGACTTATGTTTTGCGTCATTATCTTGCTGGAGGATGAACCCCTGTCCAACTACGCACATATCAGATGGTATTGCATGGCGCTGCAGGATGCTGTGGCAGCTGTTTTGATTCAGAATGCCAATCACTCACCCTGGATCCAGGGTCGCCAACAATGGATCCAGCATCCAGCATGGATCCAACACCCCAGACCATCACACTTCCTCCTCCATGTTTGACAGTTGATGCCACACACTGTGGAGCCATCCAGCGTACAAAGATTCTGCACGATGGACCAAAGATTCAAAATTTTCATTCATCAGTCCATAATACCATCTTCCAGTCTTTAGTAGTCCAATGGCGGTGTTTCATGGCCCAGCAAGCCATCTTATTCTGACGTCTTAACAATGATGAGAAACTTTCCTGATGCAACTCTTCTTGTCAAACCCGCAGGTCGAAGTCTTCTCTTCACAGTTGAAACTGAGACTTGCTTGCTACAACCACTATTAAGCTGTGCTTGAAGCTGTTTCTCAGAAACTTGTCCTCTAATTCAGTTGTGGCTTTGGGTCTGCCAGACCTCTTTCTGTCAGAGTTTGCCCCAGTTTCTGAGAGCCCTTTGTTGGTGAAAGAAACTGTACTCAATGACACCCTGACTTTGCAATTTTTCTGTAGGAGAGAACTACATTTTTAAGTGTTATGATGATCTGTCTCTCTTCCATTGTTAAGTGTGTTTTTCTCGCCATTTTTCTTACAACACACTACTTTCTGCAGTACAATTCTGTTCAACTGATGCTTACGAGGGTATGGTACCACAGTGTGCTCCAACACTGCTTTTATGCAAACACAGGGGGTTGTAAGTAAAAAAAAGCAGAAATGTTGGAACACCTGTAGGAATTAGTAGTACCAGCTTTCATGGCTTAATCAACCTCCATTGCTGCGGAACGGCTTTAAACTGTTAACCTGTTTTGTGTTGCCTAAAAAAGGCCTTTTTGTTTAATTCTGAAATGTATATTATTTTTCAGTTTTAGGTAACCTTAATCTTTTTAACCTCTATAAGTTCACCACTTACCTTTGTATCATTTTAAGCTATTCATTGGACTTGAATTGAATTGCAGTAAATAACTGGTAAAATTGTGGTGTTGTAAAACTTTTGGCCAGTAGTGTGTCTACCCAACTTTTCTTCTTATTTTCCTCATTTTTCTCCTTCTCCTCCTTATGCTAAATTGACACATGGAAAGGAACATGTGTCTAAAGAAGGGATAGAACAAGAAATACAGCCACACAAGAAAAGAGATTCCAAATTTACTCTAAAAATATTATTCCATTCTTTTATGATTTGTGTAACTTACAATCCATGTAAGGCCACAAAATGCACTGTCCCAAAACCTGCTCTGAAAATATTATATTGTAATATAACAACAAAAATATTTTAGGTCTCCTGTCAATAGAACTATTTGTGGTACTGAACCCTTTATTTTGGCTGCGGAGTGTTTTGCTTAACCATTGTGTGATGGAACCCAACGTATTAGCCAGAGGTCCCTTTACGGTTTTACGCCTTTACGGTTTGGAGCCGGTTTGCAGCCTTACCTAATGTCCACCCTACTGTTGCTCATTTTATATTAAGATTTAAAAATCTAGTTGGTATTGGTATGGCAAATAACCTTCAGTAAAAGTAATAAATCACACAGCAATAGTACATTCATGTAGTTGTAAAAAGCAAGATAATATATTAACTAATCCAAAGAATTCAGAATACATTACTCTCATTGAGTAACGTAACAGAATACGTTACAAAATACATTTTGGGGCATGTATTCTGTAATCTGTAGTGCAATACATTTTAAAAGTAACCTTCCCAACACTGAAGGGTGCAGCCACTCATCAAGCAAAAACAGGAACAACAACAGGGGCATTTGTTTGGCTGCTCTTTGCTGACTTTAGCTCTGCTTTTAATACGACACTCTCGGACAGACCGATAGCAAAACTGCAGGTGTGAAGAAATGCTTTAAACAAAGAATGCTTTCAGAAATATAAATGATTGTTTATTGGTCCCAAATGTTTTCTGTTGCAGGAAAACGACCCCAAACATACAACCAAAGTCATTAAGAACTATCATCAGCTTAAAGAAGAACAAGAAGTACTAGAAGTGATGATATGGACCCCACGGAGCCCTGATCTCAGCATCATCCAGTGTGTCTGGGATAACATGAAGAGACAGAAGGATGTGAGGAAGCCTGCATCCACATAAGATCTGTGGTTAGTTCTCCAAGATGTTTGGAACAACCAAAGCTGAGTTCCATTAAAAACTGTGTGCAAGTGTACCTAGAAGAACCAATGCTGTTTTGAAGGCAAATGGTGGTCACACCAAATATTGAT